>NC_069804.1:16088226-16388908 GCF_027406575.1 Nycticebus coucang
ATGAAAATAACTCAGGAAATACTTAGCAGTGGGCACAGAGCTGGGAATTGCATCCTGTGTCATTGTGGATGGCAGAGCCTTACTTGGAGCCAGGTCAACCATAGCTGGGATTTCCAGAGAGTTCTGAGGAAATGCCAGGCGGTGAGCACTACCCTCCCATTCACTGGCTCTTTAAAAAAAACTTATTTTTTTTTATTTTCAAGTTTTATTTTAATTGAGAAATAATAATTGTACATACAACTCATAGAAGTAGAGAGTAGAATGGTAGTTACCAGAGGCTGGGGGAGGAGCGGGTGCCCAGGGAGAGACTTTGGTCAATGTCTTTTTGCTGCTCTGACAGCTTGTGGGCACATGAAACTGAGATGTTTTCCAGGGGGCAGTTGCTCCTCTGATTCTCACCCAAGCAAGGCTGTTAGTGCCCTAGAGGCTGTGAGGATAATGGTAGTAATAAACTAGCTACCATTTATGGTATCAATCCAGGGATTTTTGATGTTTATTTCAAACATGGACCCCTCTGACAATCTGGTGAAATCTATGGGCCCCTTCTCAGAATAATGTTTCTCAATGCATAAAGTATAATCCATAGAGTACAAAGGAAGCCAGGTATATTGAAATACAGTTATCAACATTTTTAAAAAATTGTGATGTTACAATCAATAATATGCTTCTTTATTACTACATTAAATATTATTACAAGAGTTAGTGGTAAATCCAACAACTATCTTACTTTGAAGTAGTGGTAATGTAAATAATATTTCCAGATATTGACTGTAACGTGATAGGAAAGTATCTGTAATTTCTATTGGTGGCAGACTCACAAGTACTGTTGATACCACTGTGGTTTGTTACCTTCACTCATAACTGAAGGAAATATTAAATTTCAGTTATAAATTAATGAAAGGAAACTCTCCATGGGGACTGGGTTAAGAACGCCTATCTGTCAGGCACTGTGCTCAGCTCTGAACATATGTTATTCCTAGCCTTCATCCCTAGCAATGCTGAAGTTGTTATTCCCATTTTATAGATGAGAATTCTAAAGTCTGGAGTCAGCCAAACTCACCCAAGGTCACATAGCAGTGGAGCTCTCAGTCTAGGCCAGGGCTTTGTGATACCAGAGCTTAGGTTTGCTCTTCCACACCCCAGATGCCCTGAACTCCTGAGCCTCATTTCCCTCATCCTGAGGGATGCTGGCCTGCAGGATGCCTGGGGGCTTTTAAAGGATCTTGGCACTCTTTCCTAGACATTCCATAGGAATACTTTTTCTGCAAGGAAAAAGCTCCTTTCTTCTTCTGAAAGCCTGTCCTGTGGAAGTATCTAACAGCTTTTTTTTTTGCTCTTGGATCTCCAGGGTCACATTTTGGGAATTCCCTTGACACACACTCCCCCAACAAATGGTAGGAGCTCCTGTTCGATCAATGTGCCAGAGCCAACATGTAAAGGTTTGCAGGGCCAATTGTGTGCATCTCTCCTCATCCTGGTAGCTTGAAATTGATCACAGTAGGACTACTTACATCATGGAATCCCTAAACACTACCAATCAAGGCATTTTTATTTTAAAAGTCAATTGTTAAACATTTAGCCTTGACCCTGTGCCTTTGTCTTTCATGTGTTCCCAGTCCTCACCCCTCCAAAGGGAGGGATTTGAGCAACCTCCTCACAACTGGAGGGACCAGCTTGCCTTGGTGATGTGAGGTCTTGGCTTACTTGCTCACTGTCTTCCCCTTTTCTGACCCCAGAAGCTGCTTTAAAAGTAGATTTTGTTATTATTTGGATGTGGTGAGACCAACACAGCAGGAGGCGATTCCATTGAAAAGATAGTTTGAGGCAGATCCAAAGAGGAGGGGTACACCACGCCCTGGGGGGGCCACAGGGGAAGGACCAGGTGGGCCAGGAGGCAGGAGAGGGCACAACTATGCACAACAGTCTTTTGGTTTTCATGGGAAGAATAGTCAAGGCAGGGTAATCTGGGTTTAGGACCGACTAGTTTGAATAATTTCAGTGGGCTCTGAAGCATAGGGACTGTCCTTAGTTGTCTGCTTCCCAAGACCCTGGGGCGATTAGGGCAGGTGGATACTGGCTGGAGTGGGAGAGCTGCTCACAGGAGGAGGCTGGATTGGCTGGTTTGCATCTGAAAGGCGCTCTCCCAGGTGAGCTGTTTGTTATCTCTAGGAATTCCCTACCCCGGGAGCAGCAGCTTCTCTAAGGTCAACAAAGCCCCAAGCTGACAAGACATCAAAAATACAAAATAATAAGACACAATACAAAAGCCCACGCTGTCCTCAGAGTGGATAGCAGCAGCGTTGGTTGGAGTGGTTTCCTAATAGGCAGTGTGAGATGCCCCCTGCTGCCGTTAGCGCCCCTGGTGACAGCATCTCACATGGCACGTGCTGGCAGCTATCAACATCCTTGTAAGAAGCATGATAAAAGAGTAAAAACTGAGCTTTACAGCCCATTTGAAGCTTGAGGTAACTGTGCTATTGGTAGGTCTACAGAGGGCCCCAGGTTACCTACATACCACAAGTCCCAACCCTATGCGCATTAATTCAAACTTCAGGGGACACACATTTAAAATGTCTTAGAAACCAAGCGATCGTTTAGAAGAAATAAAGATTCGACCAGTTATTTTTATGCTACCACATTCGATATTGCACATAAGAAAAGAAATAGACCTTCTAGAGAGTTGTAAACATTGCACACACCATCCATTATTTTATGGCTCACAGTGGGGTCCAAATGGAATAATCTGCAGACTAAACCCTTTCTTTATCCCCGGAGCCGAGGCTAAGGTTAGCGAGGGCGCTGTGGGTGAAATGGCTTCTGAGGTGCCCTCTGACTCTGCAATGTGCTGACCTGGAGTCCCGCCAGTTGGCCCAGGTTGGATAATAGACTCTTAGATGGCCTACATCAGAGGGATGATAAAATAGCGGCCCAGCCCTTGATCCTCACTCCTGCCAGGTTATAAACAGTGTCAGCTATGGGAGGGGTGTTTCCAGATGGATTGCGTTTCAATTTTCCCGAGCCCCAGAAAAGCAGTCGGTTGTTACAGACCAGGGCTGCTTTAGCCACAGGGAGAGGAGAGATGCAACTTACTGCCTTTCTGATCTTAGGTGTGTACTGGGTTTTATCCAGGAAAAAGATGGCAGCGTTTCAGATTCTGAACATCAGTGGCAATTTGACAGCTGTAGAACTTTCTACAGAGCCCAGAGGATCCTGGACACTGGCAGCCCTCCTGCTGAGTAGACACGTGGCTGGCTTAAGTCTTTGGTGGATTCCAAGGGGTTACCATGGCATGCAAACCCTTCCTCCCCTGGCCAGGACTGATGGGCACAACTTGGCTTTTTAAGAATCAGCACGTTAGGCAGCGAATGATGATTTAGCTGCAGGAATTTGATACAGATGGTCCTGAAGTGTGTGTTTCCACAGCACCTAGTGAGTTGTCTGCATGTTGTAGCTGCTCAGTAAATGGTAGTTAAGTGAATGAGCAAAGGCTTGCTTTATATATCCTACATTGAAAAGACAATTCTTCCCATTGTTTCTTTTTTATAGTAAGAGTTGGCCAAAAATGGAGTGAAGTGTATTTTAAGATTTAACATGAGAACCCCAAAGTGAATCTGCTGTCGCTGGATGGTGAGAATAACAAAAATAACTACCAGGCAGCCATTCTTGGTGGCAAGTATCCATTTTCATGCTTTCCGTTTTGCACATCAGCCATGGTGACTCTGCTTTAGGCTGTAATCTGTGCTTTGGCTAATCTCGGCTGGGTTTGGCTCTGGTCTTCAGGTTTCATTTCAGTCTCCTCCATGTGGCTTTTGTCCTTCTGGGATAGTGGGCTCCGCAAGGCTTGTTCTTAGAGAAATGGCAGAAGCGCAAGAGGGCAAGCCCCACAGCACAAGCACATTTCAAACTTCAGCTGGCATCCTATTTGCCCACATCCCATCATACAAACGAAGTCACATGGCCAAGGCCAAAAGCAAGGGCTGGTGAAATATACTTTGCCCTGGGTGGGACCAAGATGGAAATGAGTTATCATTGACCAGTAATCACAGCAATAATAAATAAACAACGAACAGAATAACTATGATTTACTGGATATTACTCTGTGCCAGGCACTGCTCTAAGCACTTTACATGAGTAAACAAACTCATTTAACCATGGTGACAGTCCTGTGGGGCAGGTATGGCTATGTTTAAGCTCCATTTTACAAATAAGAAGACTGGGCCACAGAATTACTGAAGAACTATTGGAGGCTACACATCTTGGAGGTAGCAGAACCAGGATTCACACCCAGCTGGTCTAATCCCAATGCCTACTCTCTTAACCAGTCTGCTGTCCCACTCCAGAGAGCCAGCAACAACATTCTGAAGAATTCCCGAGCACTTTGAAATGCTGGAGTCCCCAGCCTTGCTCCTACCAGGAATTCCTACTCAGCAGCTGTCAAGGAGTTTGACTTTATAATTCTGCCTTCAGGCCTTGGGAGGCTTCTAATTTAGGGCTCCCATCCTCCAGGGCAGCCTTTCACTTTACTTTTTTATTTTCTGGCTAGAGGATTTGTGCCCTGGTTCCTTGGCATGGGATTGATGCCATGGCCAGATAGCTGCACTTGCGTTCTCACGGTCTCTGAGGCCTTAGTTTCTCATGACATGGCATGTCCTGGAGTGTCCCCTTCCCTCCCCAACGCACCCGCCCTTGCTTTCTTCCTCTGCTGAGCTCTGGGACAGCCTTAGCTGTCCCATGGTGTCCGGTTGCAGGCTCAGAAGGGCGAGGCCAGCTCAGTAGCTGTAATTTTAGTCCTTGATGAAAGGCAAGGGGAAGTGAAGGGGGCTCTTTAGGCTGTGTTAACAGGTGTACTCCAGCCACAAGACTCTGTCTTCCAAAACCTGGGGGAAAGCACCCTTTGCATTGCTTGCAGACACCAGAGCCTCAACTGAAAACCAAAATTTTAATGAAGTGTCTGGCTGCGAGCAACATTTTCACCTCCAAGCCATGAGCAGGTCCAAAGCCCCAGTGTGCCGAGCCCTAGGGAGTCAGAAGTTTCCAGCCCCCAAATAAAGTACAATCACCAGCTGTGAACCCTATGTTTGCTGCCTGTCAGGGGCAGGGGCAGGTGTGCTAATATGTGCTCCCATCCTTGCAACTGGTTTGAAAACATCTCCACGCCAGCAAAAATCCTAATGATATATTTCTCCTCACCTGTATCCTGCCAGCATCCCACCTGCCTGCCATTACCCCCTCACCTCCCAACCTCTGCCCTGTCAGAATCCGATGGCTATGCAACTATCATTCAGGAGTTTCCTCTCCAGAGAGAGATTCTCATAGATAAGGCACAAATGAGCCAGAAAGGATAAACATCGAAGAATGTTACATTTTTATCTGGCCCACTGCCCAACATTTCCTACTCCAATGCCTGTATTTTCTTTCACACTAGAGTCAGGGCTTATCTCTGAAATGCTGGAAATTTCCTGATGCTTCTCACTCCCTTTCACCATTCTGAGTGCTCCAGGCAGGATGATACTTGGGCTTGAGGGCTGGAGGAACCACATTTTTTGATAGAGAGAGGGGAGGGGAGGTATCCTGCTGCTGCAGGCAGGACGGGGCCCCTGTGGGGGTGCACAGGGCATGGAGTCGCTGCCTGGGTAAGTGATGGGGGTATGCAGTCACTCTCCATCCTGCAAGCCTGACCGGAGTGGAAGCCGGAGGCGGCATTCCTAACCTGTAATATGCATGGAGCCCGGGCAGGCTGGTGAACCCTGGACTCTACCCAGACTCAGATTTAAAAATGTATAAACTAAAACATGCAGAATTACAAAAGACCTATAGTTACTATGTCAATACAGTTATGAAAATATGAATTTGAGATATAATATGTGCTTCTTATTAACCTACTAGTTATCAAGATTGAGTCAAAAGGCGTGTTTCCAAATATCTCTAACAGTGGTTTCTATAATATGAAATTATCTGATTTTTATTGGTGACAGAGTAACAGCTTTTGCTAATACTACCGTGCTTTGTTACCTATAGTCATAAATTAAAGAAATGCTACATCTTAGAGACAAGTGGAAGTAAAATGTAAAGTTTCCCTCCAAGGTCCCCGACCCCATCCACCCCACCCCCCAAGTCTAGGTTAAGGATCCGTAATCTAGAATCAGGTTGCAGAGTGACTTGAATTTCTTGGAGGTCACCTATTATGTCCCAACCACTTACATACTTGAATTCTGTTTCTTTTTCTTTTTCATTCTGGAAAATGCCAAACATACACTAAAGTAAACAGAATGATATGAGGAACCTCTCATAGGCACCCCTCAGCCACTTCCCCTCCCATATTATTTTTGAAGCCAATCCTAGACACTGTATCTTTTCATCTCATACTTTGATTTATACATAGCTGGGGGTGGGCATTAAATCTTTATGGGTTGCCGATGGCTTGATTTAGAAATGGCATTAGAGGTACTTGGTTCCACTGATCATGGGTCAGTGTCCCATGAGTGTGGCCTGGGGTCAGATAATGCCCCTCCCCATCCCTAATTGCCGTCTCTCCTACCCTTTCCAATATCTACCTGATGCTGCATTCCTTATTAGTTTTCACATCTATTTTCTGTCTCTTTCCACTACTATGTAAATTTCATAAGGGAGAGGGCTTTGTCTGCTTGTCCTCTGCTGCACCCCAGCCCCTAGCATGGTGTCTGGCATGTAATAAGCGCTTAGTAAACTCAGTACATTTCAAATGAATGAAGGGCTTGAGTGAATGAAGAAAGGCAGGCTGTGGGGATGTACGCCATTGTACAAAATGGGGTCCCTATACCACAGCACCAGCATCTTCTGGAAGCTTGCTAGAAATGCAGAATGTCAGGCCCTACCCAAGATATACTGACTGAGAATCTGCATTTAAAGAAGATTTTTAGATCATTCTGTAAGCACATCATGGTTGCAGGTGCACTAATTTGCCACCTTAACCTGGAAGGAAGAGAATGCCAACTAAGAAGAGCTTTCCATGGATTTTGAAGACCTTACCAACCAGGAGGGCAGGGCAGGGGAATGCACTCACTGGTGAGTTAGGCATCCGAGTTTTGAAGTCTGGTTTGCTGATTTGTTGGCTCTGTAGGCCTCTGTGTCTTCATCTGAAAAGTAGGGTGAATAAGACATATCTCCGGGGATTATGGGAAGATTAAACAAGTCTAGGTCCTAGACGACTCCTGGGCTAATTCCACATGGCCATCTTTTCAAAATAGGAGGAGATGGCATTTGTTCATCTTTCAAAAGATCTGATAATTTTGACTTCTGACCCCAAACTTGTTCTGGAAATCTTTCCCCTCGTGTTTAATCATAACCATGGAGAGTGCTTGGAAAAATTGCGAAGTGTGAGGCTTGGCTTTGGTGTCCTAGCCACCACTTCTGTACCCTTTCCCCCTTTCTGGGACATCCTTCTTAGGGGGCAGCAGAGGGCCTCTCACCTAAGGTCCTGTTCTCGGGCAGAACAGCCATGATCAGCAATTACATAGCATTCCTTTCCCAGAGAATTTGGTACCCTTGATTGGAGAATTTTTTTTCCCCCTGATGTGTCAGAGGAATGGTGGAGAAAATTATATAAAAACAAAGCCTTTTGCATGCCATTGAGGATATGACTTCCTAGCCTCTGCAACTGTAGCCCATGGGTAGGTGCCTGCTTCGGTCTTGGGTGTTAGTCATAAGTCTGATGGTCATGACCACTTCATTTTGTTGAAGCCATGGACTAACAAGCTTGAGACAGTTCACTTCAAGGGCAGTCAAATGGTTTAGAGCAATACTTCTAAACTCACATTTGCCTGTTCTAACTTGAGGGCATTCTAAACAACTGGCTGAGGTAGAGAAGCAGAAGTCAAGCTTTTTAATGCATACGGAGAATACTGATAGCCTGGGTGAATGCTCCCTACAACCTCCCAAACACTCTCTGGCTCACCTCACACATCATTACTTGATACTCTGTGTTTACCTGGGGCTTGTCCCAACAGAACTTAGCAATCCTACTTCTATCTTGACCTGACTGTGTATTTACATGGTAAACATTTCTGTAAAAGACAGGGAAATATTCACTTTAAAATATCTTATAAAAATTGCCCTTTAGAGATGAGTGGATAGGAAAGAGCAAACATTTTATATTTATAAAATGAATCATGTTGTAAAAATGTTAACCATAGACCAAAACTTAATAATAATATTGTTGATAGTACAGTAATACTTGCTGAGTTTTGTTTAGCATTCTGTAGATAGATAGGTTCTTTCAGATATATCATTTCATCTAAATGGCTGGGCAATCTAGTAGACATTTGAAAAATGAGTAACAGGCTTAGAAAGGTTATGTAAATGTCTAATCTTACACTCCTAGGCAGACTTAGGATAAGGATACGAGCCTAGGTCTTTTGACTCAAAACTAAATTCCCATTGGCTTGTATCAGACCAGAAAACCATATAAGCCAGTTGCAAACCCATTGGCACTCAGCTGCCTCAAAGTGTCTATACCATTTAGCATCTAGCCAGGAAAATGGAACCATTCTAGGTATTTCACACAAAGAGAATATAATATAGGGAATTGGCTCCAGTGACAATGGAAAAGCTGAGAAGCCAAATAGAGAATGGGGTGGTAAACCAGAGTTTAGCAATGTAAGGAAGCTGCTACAGTTAGCAAGTTGGGGGGGTGAAAGGAAGGGGCAATGCTACAAGAACCTAAAGGCTGGAGGCACCCTGCAGAAACCGGAACAATAGGGAGTGAGCCTGGTGAAATCTGGAAGCCCAGAGGAGATGCGGCCATGGCTGAGAAGGAAGAGAGGAAATACCCTAACTTCTCCCCTTCTCTTACCCTGGAATCTCAGTGCCTCCCATTGGCAGAGCCCAGCAGGAAGCCAGTGGACTTGGGAGATGCAGACCATGGGGGTGAGCAGAGCATAAGCCAAGGAATGGATCTGGCGGCCACAGGCCCAAGGACCCTGATTTATCTTTGGTGACACCCTCTCCTATTTTCCTCCCTCCATCCCTCTCAAACAGGCTGGGCAGCAATCCATTTTTTACCACTTTTCAGGACAAAAAAGGAGGAGCTCAGAAGTTTGCAAAGGTGAGAGAAAGTGGTTAACATTTGTCCAGTTATGCATTTGAGGCCCAGACAGAAACTTCTGTTGCTTTTGGGACACTGAGACCAAAGCTCAGTGACTCAACAAAGGGCTGTTGTCAATGAATATCTTGGCAAGCAGATGTCAAAAAGAGCATTGCCAAGTGTCCTGCCAGGAGAACTGGTTTGGCAACAAGCTGCCAGACCCAAAGGACTAGCTGTACACCACCCGTTCTTCTTCTGGTCACTACTTAATCAGCTCTGATTAAAATACTAATTCCAACCTGTATAGTTTTGTTAAACCCTTTCCTGGTTTGCCGGATTTTGTAGGGTTGTTGCCTTCCTCTGTTCACTGCCTTCTTTCCATCCCCAGGAGTCCATTTTCCATGTATATTTCTCTCTTAAAGGTAAGTTTGTTTGCAGGACTTTTATTTTGTTGTTCATTCCACAACTCTCTAAGTAGATAATTGGAGACATCTGATGCCCTTAAACCAAAATAGGAAAACACTGGCATAAGAAAAAGTGTTTCTGTGGTTCATAGCACAGTTCTGCAAACTCTTACCAATGAGAAAGGAAACTCATGGTCATTTGGGTTCACGATTGGGAAGAGATAAAAGGGAAACCCTACACCGCATTCAGGGCCCGGCGCATAATAGGTTCTCAAAAAAGAAACGCTCGATGAATGGATGGGAACATGCAAAATGTACAGTACCCCGTTCATTGCCTTTGCTAGGTGCCTTTTTGTTTTAAATACACACAGCAGCATTTGATAGCATGCAACTAATGCCTTGGAGTTTTTCCGGGGGATTTAATAAGGCCTAAATAGTAAAAGGTCTTGAAAGTTAATTTTTTTTTCCTTTTTATTTATTTATTTTATTATTATTAAATCATAGCTGTGTACATTAATGCGATCATGGGGCACCATACACTGGTTTTATAGACAGTTTGACACATTTTCATCACACTGGTTAACATAGCCTTCCTGGCATTTTCTTAATTATTGTGTTAAGACATTTATATTCTACATTTACTAAGTTTCACATGTACCCTTGTAAGATGCACCGCAGGTGTAATCCCACCAATCACCCTCCCTCTGCCCACTGTCCCTCTTCCCCTCCCCTCCCTTTCCCCCTTCTCCCTATTCTTGGGTTATAACTGGGTTATAGCTTTCACATGAAAGCCATAAATTAGTTTCATAGTAGGGCTGAGTACATTGGATACATTTTCTTCCATTCTTGTTTTTGCAGTTTCTGGCCGGGGCTGGGTTTGAACCCGCCACCTCTGGCATATGAGGCCGGCACCCTACTCCTTTGAGCCACAGGCGCCGCCCTGTCTTAAAAGTTTTTTTTTTTTTTATTAAATCATAACTGTATACATTAATATGATCATGGGGCCTCATACACTCGCTTCATAGAGTTTTTTTTTTTTTAAAGGAGTTACTGCCTCCATTCTGTACTGTTGGGCTTCTGATGAATTTGGGGCTTTGCATATGTTGTGTCATTTTATTTGCTTGATCAGATCAGAACTTTTTGTGTTCTGTAGCTTTAAGCGTTAAGCATGCAAGGTGTTGAACAGAGAATAGTAGTGGTCATGCACCCCCATCCAGTTCTACCAAGCCTACCGCTTCTCCCACACTTGCTTTCTATTTCTTTAAAGAAAGAAATTGTTAACAGCTAGAATCGAAAGCCCCTGTGTTCCCTACCTGTTCTGATTATGCCCTTTCTCCCCAGTTAACTGTTACCCTAATGTTTGTATTTATCAGTCCTCACTTTGATAAGTTTTCACAATACTACATAGGTATATATTCAAAAATAGTGTTCACATGTTAAAACTTTGCATGCATCATATAATAGTGTATGTGTCATTCTGTAACTTGCTTTATGACTTAAACATATTAATGTATGGCTTTACTGTATTCATTTTTAACTGCTCTGAGGAATGCTATGAAAAGAATACAGTCCGATTTATTTATGCGTGCGCCTACTGATGGGTATTTAGGTTACTTCCAATTTCTTGCTTCTGCAAACAATGCTGCCACAAACAATTATGTCAAATGTCCTTACGGCACACGAGGGGAAAGGTCCCTAGGGCAGTGGATCTCAAATCTATTCTATACATCAGAATTGTCCAGGGACCTTTTAAAAGTCCTACGGCCAGGCTGCACCCCAACCCAATTAAATCAGAATCACTACAAGTGGGACCCAGTCCCCTATATTATTTTTAAAGCTTCCCAGATGATTCTAATATGCCCCCAGCATTGACAGCATCAGGATATCTAACTAGAAATAAAGTTTCTGGGTTGAAAGGTCTGTTCCTTTCCTGCTTTTTAGATATTGCCAAATTATTGTCCATGCTGTTCCTTCCAATGAAAACTCTACCAGCAGGGCATGGGATCTCCTGTTCCTGTGACATCATCTCTTCACCTGAACTATATTTATCATGTCCCCACGGGGATCTCAAAGGAGACAGAGAGATAGCCCTTTGATGACCTCCCACGTCTGCCTCCACCCGATTCAGCCTCTGATAAAAATCTTGCCTTGGCCCAAGGTCACAGAGTAGGAACTGTTCTCACAAGTATAAGTCAAAGCTAGGGGCACTCAGTACCACATTATTTTGCTTTTGGGGGTTTTGCAGTCTACAGGTTCTTGCTGTTCATTCTTCTTGGTCTAGTTCAATAGTCTTTTCCTGGAATGACTTGGTGCTCATCTGTGATGTCTAGGTCTGGGGGCACCAAGTGACATAAACTATGTTGCTATGATGCTGTTATACCTTTCATGTGGCCACAGGTCCCATTGGGTAGTCCCCTGAGCAGCTGGAAACAGGGCACATTCAACCAAACCGGGGCTTCCAAGATGATTAATTAGATGGGAGTGATTGTGGGGAAACATCAAAGAGATCTTAGACTATAGTTGTTTGGAAATATCTTTTAGCCACGATATCCTCTCTTTTTGGACATTCTGGACAGTTGAGTGGGGTTTTCCAATCTGCTCACACACTGAAAGTTCGTATCAAACATCCTCATCCTGTGTTTTTATAAATTTAGAAAATTCAGTGGGTAAAAATTGGTGAGGTTCTTTTATTCACTTTGAACTTGACAACCTTAAGTATAACCCAGCAAACCTTCCTCATTGTCTACAAGTCAAATGCCAAGCCCATGAGGCAAATGAAGAATTGGGCAAGTGCACCTAGCTACCCAGCAAGGAGTTCTGGGAGTCCGATTGTGTGACCCAAATCTGTCCTAACACGGGCTGCAGTTCCTGGTAATGGTGGTCCTCTCTGGCTTATATATCCCTGGGGATGATTCTGTGATTCTGGATCCCATGGCTGGCTAGCATATTCTGGGAACCTCCTGGAGAATTGGTGCCCTTTCATTGGCCTATCTGAGGTGACTGGGCCAGGAGAACAGTGGGGGCTCAGGGACTCACTTTTTTCCTCCTTCCTGTGTCACTTTCTGACACGGGAGGTTACCTGCCATTTCCCAGCCCAGCACCTTCCTCTCCATATCCCTTCCATCTTTTCCTCAAATAGGAACTTTGCTTTTCCCTGTTTGAAAGCATAGTGCATCACCAACTGCATTCAATCCAGAATCTTGCTGTCATGGGGTGCCTCATTACAAGGTGTTACTCTGCTACTTCTCTTTGCTTCTAAGTCTGTGTCTTGGGTTGGGTTCCCTAGAGAAGGCATCTGAGACAGGGATTCTAGCGCATGTGATTTATTGGGAGAGAGCTCTCCAGGGAAACTCGTATGGATGTAAAGGAAGCTGAATGGAGAACCAGACATTGCTGAGCTGGAATGTGATCTCAGATACAGCCTAGCTTTGCTTTCATGGACAGGGAGAGGGCTTGTGCAGCCGTCACAGTTGTCAATGACTGGGACTGCCCACGGGAAAGGAGCAACTTACCTTCCAGGTAAGGTGGCTCTCATCAGCCAAGAGTGACTCTCCTGAGCCACTAGCAAACACCAGTCACAGCAGCTGGAGGATGGCTGCACAGGCCTAGTAAAGAGGATCTGGGTAGTTCACCCTGTCCTTACTACCAGTGCTCATGCATTGCCATGTGGGGATGTAAAGGGAGATAGGCTTCATGTAGGTGGGCAAATAATAAGCATGCTTCCACAGGCATAGGATGCTGTGAAAGGACTGCATTTACTAAGGTGTCTCTTCTGGCTATGGGTCTGAGTATATTTTGCTGTTTTAATCTTAATTCTGGAATTGCATGTGGGACTTCCCTTGTCCCTGGAAGCCACTTGATTTTATGTTGAGAAGCATTCCAAGGCACATGTGTGAACTGATAACCAGGATAAGTGGCAGAATGCAATTAATCCCCTAGTAGATGGGAAAGGAAAGCCAGTGCCCTTCCCAGTCTGGGCTTCCAGAGATGATTCACAAGGCAGGGCTTTGTACACAGCGAGCAAACAGCAGATGCGGGAGCAGTGGATGCGATTGCTTCCTTAAGCCATGAATGTGGGGAATCCAGATGGCCAAAGGGAATGTTTGCTAGGCTGAGGTCAGCTTTTATTTTGATGGGAGCTGTCTTTGATTCCGATTGTGTTTATTTATTTGTTATCTGGATGTTGTGGAGGGGAGGGAGGGATTCCCATTGTTGTCGGTTGTGATGTCTGGCCATATTTCCTCCTGGGGTGTATGAAGAAGCATTAGTAGCCATAAATAGCTCTAGGACTGTGACTCCTTTTCTATGTGAGGGTAGGGGTGGGAGTCTGTGTGCTTTATACAGTACCTCGACAAGGACGTTACATGTCTGCACTTATTGTCAGCTGCTCCTTCAGAAGACAATGACAAGGGGTCCAGGCAGCATGGAATAGGGACAAGTGTGGGGGCTTTTGCATTAGGCAGACTGGGGTTCGAATCTTGGTTCTACCATTTATCAGCTATGGAAGTTTCCTTAGCTGAGGCCCTTAATAGTTCCCAGATTCTATTGTTTAACCTGAAAGCAGGGATAATAATACCTGTCTGAAAGGGTTATTGGAGGAGGATTAAATGAGATAGTGTTGTATGAATTGCCGGTCATATTGTAAATATGTGGCAGCTATTGTGGCTTTCTAAAAAATTCTGTTCTAGTAGATCTAGACAGAACTAATGTCCCTTCTGGGGGAGACCAAAAAAAAAATCAGAATACTTGGAAAGACTTACATCCCTAAGACCATAGCCAAGGTGGTAGAAAGGAAGGTCAAGATGTGTGGGTAGGGTAACCACAAGTCATGAATGTTCCAGGACAGTTATAATTTTCGTCTCAGTGAGCAACCAAGTGTACAGATTTGGGGTTCATAAACTATGATCACTGTCCTCATGAGAAAATACATCTCCAGACCAACCTGCTAGAAGGGGGTAGTTGTGAGCCACTAGCAAACAGCAGTCATAGCAGCTGGAGGATGGCTGCACAGGCACAACTTCAAAGAAAACAGTTTGCCGATGGTATTACTTCTGGTGTTCATGACTCCACTTTCAGTTGTTCAGTGGAGAATTCATTGAACTCAGTTAATTTTTTTTTTTTTACTTTTACCCTTAATGTTCGATATCACAGGCCAACATTTAATCAGCGCTCTAAGTATGTGCTTGTGTCAACCTGAAAAAATAGAAAGCCCATTTGTCTTCTCAGGTACCCTCCACCATTTTCCTACATTGGTTAACATCCCATCCTCCTCAGCAAATGTTGGAGAATTTTCTTCCAAAGCTCAGGAGGGGCAGGTTTCACAAGGAAGGTCAAGTGAGTACAAGCTCATGAACAGTTTGTGGACCCTGCCTTGCTTTCCCTCTGCAACTGGGGCAGGAGAGTGGAGGGCAGTGGACACACAGATGCTCTCCCCACCCTTTCCCCTTCCTTCCCCTCCCCTGCCCCTTCTGTGTCTGGGACCTTCTCCACGCTCCAGTTAGCAAATGAACATTTCAGTGTTCAGGCTGAAACTCTAGTGCCAACACAAGGCAACTGATGCCATTTGACTTAAGGACAGCCTGCATTTAAGAAGTCAGAGTATTCCAGCCTGCCAAATGCTCCTTCTTTAGAACAAATTAAGGAGGAGGACCTCAGCCCGCCTTTCTATTCCAACTCTATCCCCCTACCTGTCAGAAACACAGCCTGTTTTCCTTTAAGCGCCAATTCATCCCACTTTCAAATTCCCTTTCTTATGCCTCCAAGTATTCTGAGTCTACCATCCCCACCTCCATAGCCCTCAGCAAAGACTGTGAACATCCTTTTAAAAAGTGACCTAATCTTTCTAGAACTATAAGGCTGGCAAGGAAAAAAAATCAACGTATTCTGTGTCTTCCTGACCCATAGCTTTTATAACATGTGCTTCTGAAGGGGAAAGTGGTATTTGAATTCTTAGGATTTGCCCTGGCAATGTGGGCTTATTAACCTCCACTCATTAACATTGGCTTTTTGAGGATGGCAGAACCATTATCCTTTTAGTTTCACTTTCCAAAATTACTATTTTATTGGAGTGGAAGTATTATGTGAGGATGAATATTAGAGTGAGGATGATCCCCTTTAGGACCCAAGGTCCCAGTGACTTTATTTTGCTTAAAGAAGCATTTATTTATCTAGCACCTAGTATGTGACAGACATCTGTCATATAGTAACATAGTAACACTGTACTTTACAAATCCAAACGCTGTTAAGTTGTATCACAATCCTCTGTAGTAGAAACTACCATATCCTTCATTTTACAGAGGACAAAATGGAGGCCCGGGGAGGTCATGTAACTTAACAAGGTCTTGCAGAATGCTGAGGTCTGAACCCAGTCGGGTTGGCCCCAGAGTCCTGGTTCTGAACCACTAGCACTGTTCTCTGTTATGGTAATCTGGATCTTTTATTTCCTTATTTGTACAATGAAGAAGTTGAAGTGTATAATTTCAAAATTCATTCCAGGACTAATATGATGAAGGACAGCAATAATTTCAGAGTATTCTTAAAGCCACAACACTTGACTTTTATCATTTTTGCCCCAAGCCATACGTCGAAATAGTTCTTTTGGTTACAATATTCCATGCACAGTAACAATCCCATACCTACTCTCTGATCTCAACATCAAGGAGGAGAAATAGCCCTTGAATGAACTGGCTTCCCAAAGCACGTCCAAGATGCATCAGTCTAGCACCATGTTTAGAAGAAAGGGCTTCCTCAGACAGGAGGCCTGGGAGACACTGCATACCACAACCCACCCTTTGGGGCTTCACAGTACACTGAACAACTGAGAGGAACCTGGATGTTACATAGTTGGGAAACCTATTCAGCTTTAGTTATTCAAGCATTTACCATTCTTGTTTTACCATAAACTCTACTCCTGGGGTAGCATTTTATTCATGTCCCCTAGAGCCAGGGTTCTGAAAGACACTAGGGGCACAGAGGCTTACACATTTTTGCAAGTGGTATCTACAGCTTTGAATCTGCAGAGATTGGAAAGTTTGGCTCTTTTGGGCTGGTACCCATCTGTGTATATATAGCTGTACAAATATTAGGAACAACAGGAATCTTCTGCAAAAAGATTACATATCTGCTACCTCTTGGGATTCCCAGCCAACAAGACACGTGTGCTTCTCCCACGGCCTCCCCGTGGTGAGAATATTCACTTAAACACAAACTGTACATATCAGGAGGGGAAATTGACCTTTGAGGTGCCTCCACCTTGCAAACGTGGTTATGTGTTAACGTTCCTCCCCATTTCTCCATGGGCTTTTTCCATATTTATTTTCTTGAGCTTTCCATTTCTGTTTTCCTCTGTCCCCTCTACCTTTCCTGAGTCCTGAGGACAAGGATATTCAGGGAGGGAGGGAACTGGCAGCCGAGGGAGCATTGTTTCCTAAACACTGAGCCTGGGTCACCTCCTGGTCTCACAGGGGTTCCATTTGCTGATTTCTTTATTATGTTTACAACACCCACTTGCAAGACAGGTTTCTTTACTCCATTTGCTAGTTTACTTTAGTGATGCGCAATTTGAAATTTGAAAAAATAAAATACATGCACACCGTTCAAAAGAAAACTTCCAACTCTAAAGAAAGGAATAAAATAAAATGAAATGTGAAAGCTGTCCTTGCCCCCTGGGTTCCAGTCATTTCTCCAAAGAGAAATACTGATAACAAGCTTGGGTATAGTGTCCCAGAAAGGTTTTATCCAATTACCTATGTGAGCGTGTGTGTGTTTTCGTGCCTTTCTCTCTCTCTCTCTCCATCTCCGACTCCGCACAATATTCATTATCTTGCTCTTTACTTGCCTTAATAACAAACCTTAGAAATCTTTCCAGTTCCAAATGAGCTACTCACTCTTTTCATCAGATGCATAGTATTTAAAGCTCTATAATTTACTGAACCGGTTCCCACTGACACATGTAGGTTTTTCCATTTTCCGCTATCAACCAGCTGCATTATTTGCCCTCTTATGCATAACTTGGCTTACTTTTGTGAGTCTGTCTGGAGGTGAATTCTGTGCAGTACAATTGCTGGTTCCTGAGGTGGTACATTTTCCAGCTGGAGAGAAACTAGCTAGAAATGGTGCCCTCTGACTAGATTGCACCATTTATGATTTTACCCTGCGTCTCTGAGAGCCGTCTTCCTGCCAAGCTGCAACAACTTTAGGTATTACCAAGCTTTTAACTTCTGCTTATCTGAGAAATTGGTGATACAAAGTATATTTACTGATTTAAAATGACAACTATCATTGCCGTTGCGATTGCATAGTAGAAACACAGACTGCATTCTCTCATTTCATCTGCGTGGTGATAGTGGTGTTGGGAATCGGTGTTCTTTTCTATATGAGGAAGCTGAGGCTCAGAGAGGGAAAGTGACTTGCCTGAGCCAAGCAGTGAGGGAACAGAGAATCAAAACCAGGTTTCCTGACTCAAGATTTATTATTATTTTTTTGTCCTAAACCACATCGTCTCTTCAGCAGGGGTAGAGGTGAAAATATTGTGTGGCTATCTGTGCACGTGTGTGTGTAAGCACGCATGCGTGTGTAATCTGCCAGGGAGGAAAGATGGCTGAATACAGGCTCTTTGCCCTTCTTGTCTCCACTAGTGCTTTTTAATAGCCTGGGGGTGGGGGGGAGAATCACATTTGAGCCTCAGGAGCCTTCCTCTACATGATCAGATTTAATTCTCACACCCGGCATTATTCTTCCTCATCTGGCTCTCAGCCAAATCCTCACTTTGTGGATCCTGCTGAAATAGAAGCAGAGAAGATGGAAATAAGAGGCCATGTGTGAAATTTAAGTTAGAACTCATGTCATCTCGCGTCTCCAAAGCACCAAGTCCTACAAGCAGCGCCCACGGGCTGGCTGCCTCTCCCCCTCTCTTACTCTCACACACACCACTGAAAGTCAGGTGCACTTGGACTGATGGCGCTGGAACAGTTCAGGCACTTTGAATCTCTGCTTTTCTCTCCTTGCGACTGTTGGTAATTCTTTGAAAGAGAGGGGAACCACAGAAATTTCTGCTTTTCTAATTCTCACCAAGATGGTAGATTGGCATCTGACTTCTCTTCTCACTTTCTTCTAGCATGCCTTCCTGTGGTGTACTGTAGAAGCTGGCGAGCTAGCAACTAGCTTGCTTAGACTCCCTTGCAGCTAGGTCCTAGGTGGAAATTAGATTTTGTCAAGTAGATGTATCTGTGCCTTCTTGAATCGGCTGGGGAATTTTTCAGGTTCACTGGTTTCTAGGGCATAAATCTTCCCCTGGCCACATTTAAGGCTGGGAAAAGACACCAGTCAGACTAATGATTAATCTTGTTATGATGAATTATAGTTTGAAGTGTCTACTTTTAAGATTTTTACTCTCTTTTTTCGTTGGGTTTCTTTTTTCCAGTATCTTGGTTTTTATGATCCCTTTGGCCGGTCTTATTAGGCTTCTTGCTAAAACAATCTCAAAATAGCCAACAAATGAAAACAGGAAAAAATCCCTACCCTTTCCTTTGTAAAAGGTGACATCTTCAGATGCCATATATTATGGGCTTCATAAATGGGTACTTAGTTCACAGAACATTAATGATCATGAAATGAGTGAAGAGATAATTTTATTGCTGTTTTGACATCGGGGGTATTTATGTGCTGAGCTCCTTTCTATTGTGACTTGTGTGCTCCTGTGATCTTTTCTGTCACACTGTTCCCGGCCTTCACTTGTGCTGGAGTTTTGCTTTGAAATGGAAAAACACAAATACCTCAAACCACACCTCATCACACTGTCATGAAGATCAAAGTGAAAAAAATGAAGAATGGCAAGACATCCCAGGTATGTTTTTAAACCCCTGGAAAATTTTGCCTTTGGGGATTCTCCATGTTTCTTGCCAGAAAGGGTTTTCCCTTTCAGAAGGTGAAAAACACAGTTGTTCCTTTTTTGGTTGCAGATGGGAAATTTTACTAAAGACCTGGCCTGCTCTCAGCATGGTTTACCTGGGGCATAGGGTCACTTATTAGCACACTGCCCGAGACATAGACAAAACTCCTAGAGAGGTTTTGGATTCATTAGGTGAGGGAATGGGGTGTGTTTGCCTGTCTTTAGAACCCAAGTTAGATTAGCTCTTTGTATTTAGGGCCAAGAACAATATGCAGTCTTAATCTAGTTCATCTCTCTCTGCGTTGCTTTGGTGTTTCACCCTCTTTCCCTGAAAGATGAGTGGAAGAAGGATAAAGGGAGCATTTACTGAGTGTTCACTCTGTGCCAGCCACAGTGCCAAGTGTTTTACATATGCTGTCTCATTTAGTCAGCATAGTAAGCCTGAGGTTGCTATTATTATCTTATAATTGTGTGTGTGTGTGTGTGTGTATATATATATATATATATATATATTTTTTTTTTTTTTTTTGGCTGGGGCTGGGTTTGAACCCGCTACCTCCGGTATATGGCGCCAGCACCCTACTCCTTTGAGCCAGAGGTACCGCCCTATAATTGTATATTTTTTAATTGAGGTGAAGATCACATAGCATAAAATTAACCATTCTTTTATTTATCTATGATTTTTTAAAATTTCAAATTAATATGAGGGTACAAATTTTTAGATTATATTGTTCTCACTTCCAGGATAAAGTTCCGGTTACCCTGAACTGTGTGAAACAGCCCCTCAAGCAGGGGACGTGTCATACGCAGTGTGCACATTAGGCGAGATCCTCTCTCCTTCTGCCAGTCATCCTCCCCTGCCCCCCTTCCTCTACCCCCGTACTAGACTATATTTGTGTTTCATTGTTCATATGAGCATGTGTTCATATATTGGTTTCATATTAGTATGGAGTACATTGGCTATTTATTTTTCCATTCTTGTGATACTTTACTAAGAAGAATGTGTTTCATCTCCATCCAGGTAAATGTAAAAGACGTAAAGTCTCCATCTTTTTTAATGGCTGAGTAGTATTCCATGGTACACATATACCACAGCTTGTTGTTCCATTCATGGGTTGATGGGCATTTGGGTTGTTTCTGCTCATCATCTCTAATCATCAGAGAAATGCAAATCAAAACCACCCTGAGGTATCACCTAACCCCAGTAAGATTAGCACACATCACAAAGTTCCAAAACTGCAGATACTGGCATGGATGGAGAGAGAAGGGAACACTCGTACACTGCTGGTGGGACTGCAAACTAGTACAGCCTTTATGGAAAGAAGTATGGAGAATCCTCAAAGAACTAAAAACTGACCATTCTTAAAGCGAACAATTCAGTAGTGTCTAGTACCTTTGTAATGGTATGCAACCATCGCCCTTATCTAGTTCTAAAACATTGTCATCACCTCAAAAGGAAACCCCATAGCCATTAAGCAGTCACTCGCAATGCCTGCTTCCCCCCACCCCTTGCAACCACCAGTCTGCTGTGTCTCTGTGGATTTGGCTTTCCTGGGTATTTCGTGTAACTGGAATCATATGATATTCATAATTTTGTGACTGGCTTCTTTCATTTAGTAGAATGTTTTCCAGGTTCATTCACAGTATAGCAGGTACTGGTACTCCATTCCTTTTTATGGCTAAATAGAATTCCAGTGTAGGGACGCATCAGTTCTGTTTATCTGTGAATAATGCTGAATGAACACCTGTGTGCATGGATCTCTTTGTGTACGGTTTTCATTTCTTTGGGGCATATCCAAGGAACTCAGTATATGGAAACTTGGGTATGTAGAAGTATGCTAATAAGGGATGGAGATGGCATCCAAACCCAGAACCTTCATTCAAAGACCACCACATGATACGGCTTCTTGTATCCACAATACAGTGCTGTCCCCAGAATCCTTTGTAAGTCCCTTTAGCATTTGACAATGAAAGTCTAGTGGCCAAGATGCAGTTCAGGTAGAATCCCCGTAAAGCATCCATTGCTCCCCATCAAGTGGTGGTGTTGGGAGCCATCCTTCTTTATTCTTGAACTTGAGGTAATCTTTATAATTAATTTGAATCTCTATTGCATGTTACTTTTACAAAAGATTTTTACAGAGGATTTTCATTTGGCCCTTTTAACAACCATCTGAGGTAGCAAGGGCCAGCTTTATAACTTGCATCTCCATTGTACAAATGAAGAAACCAGGATTCAGACAGATTAAGGAACTTGCTTAAGGTCACACGTCTTAAAGGTCAATGATCCGGGGGTCCTACTGGACCTTCTGTGGCCTCTCCCGACAGCAATCAGAATACTTACAAAATTGGCTCTTGCAAACTGCCTTATTTAAATTCAAAGCCTGTAATAAAGGCATGCTATTTTAAAGCACTCATGCTATAATAATGATAACCACAGCAACAGCCATAGTAGCAGTAGACAATCACATGTCTATATGGTGCCTATGCAGCACATAGGATCCCACACACAGTAACTTTGTACCAATATTTGTTCATCAGCACACTTCCATGTTTGGACTCACATCATAAAAATTCTCAACCCTGAAAGGGGTACCCCCACCCCCCAGAATTGACCTTGAAGTTTGTCTCCAGCAGTTGTTCACTTTTGGTGATATTACTCTTGATGACAGCTAGGAACTGTTATTTTTTTTTTCCTTTGTGATGCCTCCTCTACCTTCGATTATCTTGGGTCATATGGACCATCTCCCTTTTTATTTATTTACATTTTTTCAAACTTTTTTTTTTGAGACAGAGACTCACTTTGTCTCCCTCAGTAGAGTGCTATGGTGTCATAGCTCACAGCAGCCTCAAACTCTTGGGCTCAAGCAATTCTCTTGCTTCAGCCTCCTGAGTAGCTGGGACTACAGGCGCCCTTTTTTAGAGATGGGGTCTCGCTCTTGCTCAGGCTGGTCTCGAACCCATGAGCTCAAGCAATCTACCCACCTCAGCCTCCCGGAGTGCTAGGATTACAGGCGTGAGCTACTGTGCCCAGCCCCTATCTCCCTTTTTTAGATGAAGGCCCTGGAATTGAGAGACATCAAGTGGGAAGTATGAACTGGATGCAGCATTCTGGCTGCCTATTTAGAACTCTCCTAGCTGTCTTGCTCTTCTTTGGAGGGCTGACCCCACCACGCTTCTCCCTGAGTACTGGACGTGAGTCTTTACATAGCCTGCTGGCCCAGGTCTTGCTCCTCCTCATAAGCTTACTGGTTTGCAGACACCTACCTCCTCCTTTCCTTTTGGAATATTTGTTCAGAAGATGTCACGCGGAGTTGGTTTCAGTGTGAGCCAGCATCCATGAATAACACAGAAAGCATCGCTTCCCAGGATGGCTAATAGAAACCCACGTCCACAGTCAGCCGTGTTTCTATAGCAGTAGCGAGGTTATAAATCAAGTGGTGAAGCTGTTTAGATTTTCCCAGAGGAGCCTGGGTGGCTGTTCTC
The DNA here is from genome assembly GCF_027406575.1 of Nycticebus coucang. Classification (NCBI taxonomy): domain Eukaryota; kingdom Metazoa; phylum Chordata; class Mammalia; order Primates; family Lorisidae; genus Nycticebus; species Nycticebus coucang. The sequence continues at coordinate 16,111,064 of NC_069804.1, forward strand.
TCCATTTCCCTTTAGCCGTGAGGGACGATTGTGTCCTTGTGATTCAGACATTGTTGTGTGTAAAAATAAACTCCAGCCTCATTGCTCTGATCTTTTCTATCTGGACTTTCTTGATGCAGCCATCAGGCTTCAACAGCCAATTTAACTGATGACACAGGTTTATTTACTCATCAACTCTAGAGCAACATTCTCTATCAAGTTATTTCATTCAGTTTTGTAGATGAGGGGTTTATTCATTTGACCAGGCCTAGAAATGAGCCATATTTGGGGTTAAGGAAAAATAAAGAATTGCGGCAGATGCACAGGATTTTCAGTCCAGTTGTAGATGGGCAGCTGTATGCGGAATTCCAGGTCTGTGCTAGGCTATGGGTGGTGAGGTGGGATTGCCTTGGCCTTAAAATCTAGGAGATTAAATGTACAGCAATTTCCTGAAGCCAAGTTATCTCTAAGAGGAGAGAAGCTATTCTGGGGCCTTACATGACCTTTCTTGTGGGTGGGCAGGATGTGACCTTGGCCAGGAGGCCTGTGTGCCTGGCCCCTGGGGCTCCCCATAAGCCACTTATTGCCCTTGAAGATTAAGAGAAGAGACAAATGATCACAGCCGGCCTGCCACCTCTTCGGTTTCCAACAGTGAGCGCAGTTGGGGGACGCAGGGGCTGATTACCACCTTAGGCCTCTGCCACCGTGATTCTAGTCACTCCACTGCCCCTCAGGTTTAGTATAGGAGCCGCTCCCCAGGCCGCTTGGAATCTGGGGAACTAGCACATTGTTCGGCAGTGTTTCCCAAGCCTGTCGGACGAGACAGTCACCTTTGCAGGAATGGGTGGGTGGCGGGGTTATTCACTGTAAACAAGCTTCTCAGGCTCTTTCTTCCCTTGGAGAATTTGATTCAATAGATGTGGGGCGGGTCCCAGGAATCTGCGACAACAAACCTCGGGTGATGCCTCCTGCCAGGCAAGCTTGGGACACACTGGTTTACAGTCAGAGGCTCTGCAACGTGCAATCCTGCTCTCTCGTCTTCTTTTGTTCTGCGATACCGACCCCTTTTTTGCCTTCATGGCAGATGCTCTTAGGGAGATGACTCATCCCTTGGTTCTTATCCCTTTGGTGTGCTCCACTGGGAGTTCCATCCATCAATAACCACTGCTTCTCGCCTGTCTAAGGGCTCAGAAAGCTGGAAACAACACCCCCAAGAGCAGCCATCAACCAGGACCCAAGAGGGGTTGGTGTATAAAAACCCCAGCTCCACTGCCTCTCTGCTAGAATAAATCCGAGCCACGTCCTGTACCATTTCCCAGAATTTCCCAGTGGGATTAAATTTCTGTCACCCACCATGGTGACGTGCTTGACAAGGCACTCTGTATAGGCTGCCTTGCCTCCCCGTCTCACGTCCTTACTTCTGTATTTCCTTCTTAGCATTTCCTTGCCTTGCAAATAAACTACAGTCAGTTCTGCTATAACATGACAAATGAGTTCTTAGACTATCAGCAGGCGACGTGAAATTATGCATTAAAAACCATAAGGCTTGTGGGATAAATGGGATTAGGGTACAAGACTCAAAAACTTAGTAACACATAAAAAATAAGATGGAAACCTAATAAAATGGGGGTACAGTTGTGCACATGTTATATGGTTAAAAAATGCATAAATACAAGGACTATAGCACTTTTCCTAGAAAAAGCCCCGAAGGTGGCTTGTGGAAGTGGTTGTTGGAGGGGCTGCAGCTGATGACTTACTATGCAGGGGTGAAAAGTGTGTTATCAAAAACCAGAGGAAAAGTTACACGTATAGCACCAGATGGGGGTGGCTGAGCTCCTAAGGTGAACTGAGGTAGCTGGTAGAGGTTTGAGGTGTGTGCTTTTTGTACATGAGACTTGATTCGGGTATGTGAGCCTTGGTTCAGCTGGGTGCACTTCGCTGTGCTCACCTACTGTTTCTTGCAGACAAAATCGCACATTCGCGAACGTGAAATTCACGTGATGCCCACATCATTCCCTAATACATCAATTTGCAGTTTTAAAATAAATGTCAGAGCAGAACTATCTGTAGTCGCAATAGTTTCCTTGTTGAAGGGCTTGCTCCTAGACCTCAACTAAGGTACCTATCAATGGCAGCTCGATGCTCCTTTTATTTTTTAAATGGACCTTTCTCCAGTTGAACTGGCTGATATGGAAGACCCAACCCCTTCATACCCAAAGATGTTCAGTAGAGACCGTGGCTGGAGATAAGAAGTGGCATCTCAAGCCAAAATGTCCCTGCCAGAAGCTTTACACTCTAAGCCATCTGGTCTCGCTCATTCTCTTGTAACTCACCTGGGGACTGCAGCCCCGTTTCACATGTCTTCAAAATTTTGGTTACCTATTTGCAGTTTCTTGGAACTGGTTTAAACCTAAAATCAAATGTCAGATTATTATGAGCCGAAGCAGAATGCTGTAAATGCTTAGTTCCTTCATTAGGAAAAAAAGAAAGATTAACGTGGGACCTTGGTAGATATATTACTCACCTGTACTCAGCGCTTCCCAGGAGGTAAAATTACAGTGTGAGCTCAGCTCATCCTTAATTTCCCATGGTAGGTTACAAATGGGCTCTTTTCTATTCTACGGCTTTTTTAATCTCAATACCTGATTTCTCCCTCATGTAGCTCTACACAATCCAGCAATTTACACACTGCAGGGCTCATTTGTTTAACTGGTTCTATGTCAGTTTCAAGTTCATATTTTTTTGTAGCCTTGATTTTGACCTGGGCGTGTATGCTGTTGACGATCAGTGGTTTTCAGAATGCGGGCTTCAGACCACCCACATCAGAATCCCCCCCACAGGGAGCTTGTTATAAACTGCTTCGTAGGCTCCACCCCAGACCTCCTGAATGCAACTATCTTGGGAGTGGGACTGGGGATCTGCACTTTTTTTTGCAAGCTCCTTGGTGATGCTTATATGCACTTGAGGTTGAAACCCACTGGTTTAGACCAGTGGGTCTCCTCTGGGCCATTTGGGCTCCCCAGGGGACATTTAGCAATGTCTGGAGCCTTTTTCCCTTGCCACCGGTAGGGGAAGGTGCTAGTGGCAGCTAGTGGGTACATAGCAGGGATGCCGCTGAGCCTTCTACAGTGAGCGCCCACAGGATAGCCTCCGTGACACGTCAGTAGTGCCGAGGTTAACACACCCTGCTTTCAACCCTGAGGGATTTCTCCAGAGTCTGCTACACTTACAGGGATGTTCCCTTGGTCAGTATTTTCTTTTGTTTCTTCACAACTGGGTGGCTTAGAAGCAACGGTGTTCTCTGGTAATGCAGAAATATGTTTGTGGGACATACTGGCAGCTTCGCTTGGGTGGAATCAGGCTGGGCGAGGGTGATTGCCGGCTCTCTGAAAGACGCTTTCTCCAGCATCCATGAGGCAAACTGTAAATCAGGTCAGCTCAAGTCATCCTAGAGATTAAGGGCCTCTGCAGAGTTAGAGTAAATCACACACATTTGGAGATGCGGTAATGGGCTTTTCTGTCAGTGCACGAGCACTCTTTGTCAAACATACTCAGCTTTTATTACCTCGCTGACGTGGACGTGATACAGTGAAAGCCGGTCCCACTCATCACCTGGGATGGTGCCTGGACCGGTACTTCCAGGCTTCATTTGTTACTGATCTGTGCTTACTGAGGCACCGGGAAGCAAAGGTAAACCATCCAAGAGGGGTTAGCGTGTTAGTGTCATTTCAACATGGGGAGGATTCCATTGTGCCGTGAAGCTTTGAAAACTGGTAAATCGTGTTATAGCGTAAATGATGATTCCACTTCAGTCCTGAAGTTCTGAGTCTACCTTATATCCCAAGGAATATGTATCTGAATTCTAACAGCATTCAGTGATAAGATTTATCCAGATAAGGTACAAAGAAAGACATTTTGAGTGCTACCTAGTGAGATTTTACAAGTTCATGTGGGTTATTGAAATGTTTTGTGGCTGGGCGCAGTGGCTCATGCCTATAATCCTAACATTCTGGGAGGTGGAGGTGGGTGGATCACCTGAGCTCAGGAGTTTCAGACCAGCCTGAGCAGGAGTGGGACCCCTGTCTCTACTAAAAATAAAAACAACAACAAAACTAGCCAGGGGTGGTGGCAGGCCCTTGTAGTCCCAGCTCCTAGGAAGGCTGAGGGAAGAGGATCACTTAAGCCCAGGAGTTGGAGGTTGCTGTGAGCTGTGACACCATGGTATTCTACCCAGGGGGACAGAGAGATGCTGTCTCAAAAAAAAAAAATGTTTTGTATATGCTATATAGCTTGAATGCAAAATTTCTTTCATCCACATCCTGTGGGAAGTCTAAACCTTTAGGTTCAGGACCTTTTAAAATCACTAAAATGTCCACATGGTTTAGATAATTATAATACATACCTTCTTTTGAGTACTTACACCTACAAGATGCTTTTCTAAGCAGTGAACATTTATATGGCTCATTTAATCCTCACAACAACTCTATTGAGTAGAAATACGATTATTACCCTTTTACAGATGAGATTAAATACCAAGGACACACAGATGGTAGGTGACCAAACTACCATCGGAGCCCAAGTAGTCTGGATTCTTAACAGGAGTTTTATTCTACCTCAGTTTTTTTCAAGTGTGAATAACAATTTGTTGCTTCTGACTTGAATGGAGTGAAACAATCATTTAGATGATTTCCTTCATCCAGCACTGTTCAGTAGAAAGAGAATGCAAGTCACATATGTAATTGGAAATATTCCAGGAGCCAAACTTTTAAAAGACGTAAAAATAAACAGATGAAATGAATTTTCATCATATATTTTCTTTTTGGTTTTTGGCTGGGGCTGGGTTTGAACCCACCACCTCCGGCATATGGGACCGGCGCCCTACTCCTTGAGCCACAGGCGCCGCCCCATCATATATTTTCTTAACCCAACGTATCCTAAGTATTATAATTTCAACATGTGATCCCTATATGACATTATTAATGAGCTATTTTACATTTTCCGTTTGTACTAAGCTTTTGAAATCCAGTACATATTTTATATTGACAGTGCATCTTGATCCAGACCTGCCAGGTTTCCAGTGCTCAAAGCCATATGTGGCAAGAGGCTACCAAATTGGACAGTGCAGCCTTAGCTGATACTTAGTGAGGACCGCTAGGCTTAGCAAACTGAGTTTGAATGAAAAGGGAGGAGTATGATTTTCCAATGCTGCTTGGTTCAAATCAGAGAGAGGCTTTAAACATTTCTCCGTATTTCGACAGACACGTCCACCCATCCACAGGTAGGTTTCTGTAAATGGGCTCGAGCATTCATACACTCATTTGTACGCATGCTTTTCTTCTGCAACTGCCAACAAATATTCTTGAAAGAGGATTAAACTTACACACACAGACACACACACACATACACTCTGACCATCTTTGTAACCAATGTATTAGTTTCACTGATTGAGGATTCGATAGGCGTGTACAGGAAGGGAGAGAGATTTGATTTGTGCCTATGCGATACCTTTCCACATCTGGCTGACCTGACAACATTCACATACTGCCATCTTGTTCCCCCTGTTATATAAACAGAATACACATATGTGTGTGTGTACACACACACACACGTGCTTTAACCCAGCAGTAGGAACGTATGGATCTACAGCCTTAAGAGCAAACGAGCTCATTGTACAGCTAGCTCAGAACTCCAGTAAAGCTCTCACATTTGTGTAATAATAGCATCAAGCTTCATGAAAGACTTCAGCTCAACTTAGTAGACCACAGGGCTGCCGCGAAGCCCAGAAGAGCAAGGGCCTTTTGTGTACTGCCTAGTGGAAGACATCAGTTCCCGACTGCTGAACAAAGTGCACGGAGGCACCCCCTGAGCACTCAGACAGACCAACAAGAGCACTAGCCATTGGTATTGTCATCTTTCTGTTAATTAATTTCATGGTAGCAAGTCTAGAAAGACACAATCACTGAGACGCAACATGCTGTAGTGAGAACACCGTGGATGAAAGCTTTTAGTCCTGATTTCTTCCATTAACTAGCTATGTGACATCTATCCCTCTGGGCCTTTGGGGTAAGAAATGGAAGCAGGATTAGATTTCAACCCAGGATGCACATTAGAGTCACTGGGAAGTTTGTTCTTTTATTAAATGCTGATGCTTGGGTCCCATTCTGGACCAATTAAATCAGAACTTCTGGGGTTGAGCCCAGGCTGAGAACTACTGGATTAAATTATCTAGAATTTCTCTCTAAATCTCCAACGCAATAGCAGATCATCTTGTATCATTCTTGCAGATAATATGGTGTGTTCTCTGCTTCCCAGCCTTAGGGTGTCATTTGCGCTGTGTCCTTATTCTTTCTGCTTGGGTCAGGGCCCTGGTTTCAGGGTGGGAAGCCAAGTCAGGATGCTATATACCTCAAATCTTCATTTATACTCAGCTACTAGAATTGGAATGAATGCCAGAGGGCTGTTTGTGTTGTAAATGTTCCCCACCTTGGTGGAAAATTAGAGGGACCAAGGAGAGAGAAATGGAGCACTTAGGTGTCTAATTTCAAATGTTGTTTGTTTGTAATGCACTTGTAAGAGAGAGAGAAAAAAATCAATGTATTTTAATTTAATTTCCATTAGGCCCTTTCTAGTCTCAGAAAGGATTGAAGGTATAAGGAGAGGAGAACTAATATTGGGTGTCTCTATCCCTCCCTCCTGAGAAGAGTTCCATAGAGAGGGGAACGCTCTGGTGTATCTCATCCATATTCTCTAGAGTATGGATGAAATCAGAGTATTTCAAGGATGGGTGACTGTATCAGGAAGGACAGGCCTGGTAACAAATGACCCCCTCCCTTAGATCTCAGTGTCTTAAAAAAGAAAAAGTTTATTTATTGCTCATGAAAAAAGTGTGATAGAGGTCAGCTGTATGTTACCTTCACCCCAGGCCTGGGGCTGATGGGATTGGTGTCTGCCTAGAACACTGCTAGCCCAAGTGGCAGATAGGGGAAGAGATAATGGTGAATCATGCTCTTGATCTTTTTTTTTATTTATTTTTTTTTATTAAATCATAACTGTATACATTGATATGATCATGGGGCATCATACACTCGCTTCATAGACCATTTGACACATTTTTATCACAGTGGTTAACATAGCCTTTTGGGCATTATCTCAGTTACTGTGCCAAAACCTTTACATTCTACATCTACGCTCTTGATCTTAATGCTTGTGCTCAGAAGTGACACACAACACTTCTGCTCATGCTTAATGGGCCGAAACACATCAGTGGCCAAGCCAGCTCTGAGTTCAATGGAGTAGGGATGGGGAGGTGTCAGCTTTCTGCAGGGTTAAGAGTGAGGACCACATCACAACCCACCATAGCAGAAAAGACACTGCAGTATAGAAAGTCACAAATTCCCATCTCCAAGGAGCAACCAAGTGGCTACAACCCAAGTTAGCTCCTAGCTGTCCTGGCCTGGCTCTCACCCCTTCCCACCAGTTGATCTACTGGAGTTCACTTTCACTCTGAACACGCCAAGCAAGAGCACTTGGGGCATATTGTAGCAGCACCTCCTGTCAGGCTGGCCTCTGCTAACCTTTGGCCTTTCCAAAACCCTTCCGTCTGCTGAAAGATGTGTGTTTGCTCTCCAAGTGGATTTACTGATGACTCGAGCAAAGAGCTAGGATGGGCCTAGCCTCTCCATCTGGAGGCAATGAAGAGTGGTAGCTGGGAACGTTGGTTCCCAGTTTGGGCTGCACACAAGAGTCACCCGGGAGCGTTGAGAACTATTGATGTCTAGGTCCTACCCCTGTGAGATTCTGATTTAGTTGGTCTCAGGTGGACCTTCAGCTTGGATAATTCTAATGCAAACTCTGAGGACCTCTGGTTAAAGGCACCAACTTCTGAGCCTGCTGAGACCTGGGTTCAGGTCCTGACTTCTCCATTTTTCAGCTGTGTTGCTTTTGCCCAAGTTACTTGATGTCTCTGCTGCTTGGTTTTCTCATCTGTCTCCACTTCATAGGCTTTTGCTTGGGTGATTAGATGAGAGGCGCTGAGCATTGTGCTCAGGTCCCAGTCAGTGCTCGGGAAAAGTGATAATCGATATTATTATTATCACGCTACCACTTCCTGCATTGTGCCAATGCCTTCTGGAAAAACCAGCTGCTCTAATAGATTGGCCGGTGAAGAAATGGTTGTAGAAGCCACACTGTGCTAGTAAACATGATTGCATTTAGCAATGGTCTGGGTTATGGAGATGAAGGCGGCTTTTGACTTTCCCTAACTTCTCAGGACCTCACAGCAGAAAACAACCTCTGGACTTTTTTGAAACCTCATGTTCATTCTTCTGTCTCCAGCATGGAGGGCTTATTTGGGGGCAGTTTTTATGATAAAACCAAAAAAAGCAAAAAGCAAACGGAAAGCAAAGCAGTGGTTTAGAAATGCGTCTTCCCGTTGTTCTGAGGCTGTTTTAGTTTCCAACATGAGTGAGCAGCCGCTTTAGAAGCAAAGGAGTGGGTAGCGTTTTGCTGTCTTCCCAGGGCTTTCCACAATGAGGAGGCTTGGGCCAGCTGGGCTGAGCCCCAGGCGCGCACTCGCACACATCCCTCCGGATGTTCCTGAGTGTGTTTGGGTTTCATTTTGAAATAAAACACGAAACATGGAAAGTGCCAGGAAGGAGCAGTGTGGCTGGCTACCAGCTTAAAAGAGCTCTGACCACTTGCGTCTATCTAGCTATTAATCATGTTTCTTCGCTGCTTATGATAACTCACTGCGCCCACCATCTCGGGGTCTTCCCTTAGGGCAAGCTGTTCATCCTTTCAATGCTCATTTGGCAAGTATCTTGCCTCTTAATCTCTCAATTCCTGATAAGATTTCCCACACACACACCCCAACACTTTTTTTTTTTTTTTGAGACAGAGTTTCACTCTGTCACCCTGGGTAGAGTGCTATGGAGTCGTAGCTCACAGCAACCTCAAATTCCTGGGCTCAAGTGATCCTCTTCCCTCAGCCTCCTGAGCAGTTGGGACTACAGGCATCACCACCATGCCTGGCTAATTTTTCTATTTTTAGTAGAGACAGGGGTCTCACTCTTGCTCAGGCTGGTCTTGAACTCTTGAGCGCAAGGGATCCACCCCTCCTCAGCCTCCCTGAGTGCTGCGATTACAGGCGTGAGCCACCTTGCTTATGGAGTTTGTAATGATTTAATGAGCAAATGTCAAGACATACATTTCTGTTTCCAGGAACTAGTTCCTGGTCATTCCTAATTCTTTGCATATGACACACACATCAAAGTTAGTTCCATTTGACATTTGTGAATTTATGGGAAATCTCATCTTTGTAGACATTTAAAACTTGGCTGCACCCATTGAATCTACCCTAGGGAATAATTTTGGAAGGGTCCCTGAAGAATTAAGCCAGATGACCAATAAAATGCTATTTCTGTAAATTCTGATTTCTGTGGGACTTTGATGAGAAAGGTATTTTTTTTTTCATTTTTGTTTTCTTTTCCCCAGAAACAGGGAAAATAGGAATGTCTCTGAATGATTAAGATCTAAGAGGGGATAATGAAAGCACAGACAGTGATAGTCTTGCTGACTGCCAAGAAAGATAACTCTGTAGGGATTTGGGGCTGGCTCTGAGGACAGCGTGGATTGCTCACATTCTATTTGGACAGAAAGGAGAGTTGCTGGGTCGGAAACATTTTACCCCTTTTAGGAACTGTATCTAGAGCTGGGTCCTTCAGCTGGGCTGGAGTGCTTTCTGCAGGGCATTATGTTTATTGTCTCATTAACAGGAGTTGTAGGGGAAGTGAAGGAGAGGGTGGATGGAAGGAAATTAGCAATTTGTAAACAGAATTTCCCTAAGAATGGCTGGAAAGCAGAAACACATTTCCATCTAGCCTAAACATTGCTGTCATTAATGGGATGAAAATTTGCAAGCATAACCCCTTTTTCTTAATTGAAAGGGTAGTTTAAAGATGGGGAAGAAACCAGAAGTAGAGGGTGCCTTAGTTTACTTGAACTGGGGTTCATACCCTGCCCCCACCCCCTTCATTTACAGGTGTATTTTCGAGCCTGGATTCTCAAAGTGAGGTCTGCGGAACCAGCAGCATTGGCATTGGAGACTCATTAGAAATACAGTCTTGATCCCACCTTAGACCCACTGAGTCAGAATCCACATTTCAACCCGAGTCCAGGGTGGTGGGTTCAACATGCACACAACAATCTAGAAAACAGTGCTCCTGAGAATTTTAAAGAGCCACAGACACTTCCCTTGCTAGGTAGACAACACATGCAGGAGCCTAATTTAACCCTTCCAAAGGAGTACAAGGCTGGGGGCTGGCTGTGTGCTGGGAAATCTCATGTCCCTACTAGAAAATAGAAACGTTCAGCTCCACACAGTCTAGAAGGAGGGACAGCAGGCGCAGGGTGGCAGGAGATCACTTTGAGACTCCTCTTCTTGCTGTGTGTGACCCGTGAGACCTGGCAGAACGAAACTGGTTTCTCCCATTTCTCTGTGGTTTTACTCCTGAGAAAATCTCCAGTGAGTTCTAGCTCAGTCCCCTGCCCACAACCCTATCCTTCCCATCCTGCAGATATTAATTTTATCTGATGCATTATATATTTTCAAAAGTGCTTCTTTGGGAGAGATGCTGGCTTAAGTTTTGCTGACTTGATTGTTTTCTTTCATTCATTCATTCCTTCATTTATACCTTGATCTTGCAAAACCAAACATTTTTATTTGTTAGTTCTTCATTTATATTATTAAGCCGGTTAAGGCCAGGTCACCATCACTGAAGCAAAGTGGAAAATTAGGAAATGGTCTCTATTTCACTGAATGACCTTGGAAAATCAGAGTTTGGCTCTCATTTGCTAGATAATTCCCTGCTTGCTGCTTTTTGGTTTGGCAGAGGAAGCAGCTTGAATGTTCCATCCATAACTGGGTTTTGTCAACGTCCAGACACCTTGGCCTCTGCCCCCCTGGAGGCTGTGGAGTGAGGCCCAGACTTGGAAGACAGAGACAGGTAGGCCCTGGGCCACAGCCATGTCCAGTTACAGTGGAGTCCACTGTTCTCTATGGCATTTAAAAGTCTTTCTTCCCTCTTCCCCGCTTCGTGCTGCCTCTGAGTCACCTGAAGCGAGTTCTTCCATTAGTGTGTGGATTCGGGCCTCCCCCAGAGCCACTCCACTATCCTGTTGGAAGGGTTGCTGGTGGGGGGAGCTGACGTGGGAATGTTCCAACCTTGGCTGTTGCAGGATGGTTTGGCCAGGCGGCTGTCACAGCTTCTGCGAGGAACCTGTACGGAAGGTGGGGCTCCCTGTCAGGCCCACAATTTCCCCCTGGGGCAGCTCAGACATATTTGCTCAAGTAGTAGCTGGAAGCCTCCAAGAAGCAGCCCAGAGCCCTCTGTGGCCCAGGTTTCAGGAGCTGCAGCTGCCTGGGTGTGGTGGCTCTTCTAAAGTTCCCAGTGCTGCCATCTGGAAAACATGGACTGGATTTCCATCCAGGCCTGGCTTGGAGCAGATGTGGGCTGGCCTGGAGCAGGGAGCCTTTATTTGTGTCAGAATGTGAACTTCTGATGTTGGTGACTGGCCTGTTAGCAGCCGTGTTGTGACACTGCCCCCAACTCTTTCTTTCCTTTTCTTAAAATAATTCCTCTCCAAGTTACGCGAGAAGCTGACAATTCTACCCTAGCAACTGCAGTTGGGGAAGTGATGGGGCTGCATCAGGCAATTATAATAGACCTTTTTCTTGGCATCTGCCCGCACTATATCAAGAAGTCAGGTTTGCGCTGGCATATGGTTCTAGAGGCCAGAGGCCATCTCTGAAGTTACCTTGTCCATGTCTTGTTAGAAGAAGGATGGATAAGGAAATCTTTTTTTGCAGAAAACACTTCTCTTGTTGGTGACTGCCCTTAGAGGAGTTGTCCTTTGTGGTTAACAAGGCAATTCTGTCACTGTCTAAGTATCATGAGCCTGGCAAGTGTATGTATGGAGGTGGAATGAAGTGAGTTAGGCTGGCATCAGGGTAGCAAGAGCTAGGGCACCATCAGGCTGAGTTTTAGGGCCAGTCCTGACAAAATGCAGCAATGCTGGCAAGGAAACTGAGGCAGCAACCAAGTCACATGACTGGGTGGACACAGCAAGCATCAGGACATTCAGTAGCAGGTGCCACTTGAGAGCAGAGACCCAGTCCTCTGATCAGGGATGTTCTTCCAGGGCTCACCACTGGGGGCCTGATGAGGAAACTGAGGCTTAGAACAGCCATCAGATCCATCCAAAGGCCCCTGACAGTGCAGAGGCAGAGCCAGGAGTGGGGACAGTTCCTCCAGATGAGCTGGCCTCTGGATTTCCCCACAAGAGGGGGAAATAGGTTGGCATCCAACACCCCAAGGACGTACCTCAGACCTGTGATTTTCTGCTTGTTTGTTTGTTGGCTCTCCAGATCTCCTCGTACCTCAATAATAAAAGTCACTCTGGCCTGGCCAATAGAGCAATACCCTGTCTCAAAAAAAAAAAAAGTGCAAACACGTCTTTCTGTCCCAACAGTGTCAGCAAATGACTATGGCCTCCAACCACCACAATGGAAAATCTTACAGGAAGAAAATGTTCCAAAAGAGTTGAACTGTGGCCTGAAATGGTTTCAGCTTCCTTACCTATGGTCACAAAAGCTCCATCTCAAAAGAGGAAGGGAGGTCCTTTCTGGGGATGCTCTGGGCAGCACTGCTGAAGGGGGCTGGGAAGGGCGGGTGCTCCGCGCTGCATCTCCGGCCCAGCTTTGCCTTGCTCTTGCCCACCAATAGCAAACATCCATGTTTACTGATGTCGTTGTGGGTATGTTTGTTTTGCTTTTTATTATGAAATAATTAAAACTTATAGGAAGGGTACAAGAGTAATGCAAAGAACGCCCATACACCTTTGCTGAGATTCACTAATTGTTAGTATTTGCCTCATTTCTTTTACTCTTTCCTTCTCCCCCACTCTCACCCTCCCCCCCACGTGCACGTGTGCGTGTGTGTAGATAAATTTTTTTGCTGAACCCTTTGGTAGTAGGCTGTTGTCATCAAGCTTCCTTTGTCCCTTGTATTTCCTAAGAACAAGAATATTCCCTAACATACATACAGCTGTCAAATTTAGAAAATGTAATGCTGATTTAATACTTTTAATCTGTAGTCCGTATTCCAGTTATGTCCTAACGATGCCCTTTATTACAAGTTTCTTATGATTCACAGTCTAGTCCTGGATCCCACATTGCATTTAGTTGTTCTTATCTCTTGTCTCCATTAATTCAGAATAGTTCATAACTTTTCATTTGTCTTTTGTGACCTTGACATTTTTGAACAATGCCAGCCAGTTATTTTCGAATGCCCTTAATTTTGGTTTCTCTGATGTTTCTTTATATTTACATTGAAATTTATGCACTTTTTGGGTTGGAATGCTATATAAGTAATGTAAGTGATTTGTTCTTCTCTGGGGACCATATCAGGAGGCATAGATGTCTCTTTGGCCCTTATCAATAAGGTCAAGTTGGATTACTTAGTTAAGGTGATGTCTGAGTAGTAGCTTTTTCTTTTGATAATGAACAAGTATAGTTTGTCAGAAATACTCTGGTATTATATAAATATTCTTCATCAAACTCTCTCCACGTACTTTTTAGCATTCATTGATGAGTCTTGTCTGACTAATGATTTACTATAATGGTTTCATCCATCATCCCTTCTATATTTGTTAGTCTCAAATAGTCTTTGATTGGGTAGGAAGGCACACTTACCCTGGTGAGCATGGTAGTTGAGCTCACAGGAAGGAAGGGCCTTGATTTCTTCCTTGGACCTTGACTGACAACTCTTTAGAAGCAGTCATGGTCTGTTGGGTCTATGTTTTGACACATGTAGTAACTCATTTTGGAAATACTTATTGTTTACAAGATGACTTTTGAATAAGCTTTTAAATGCTTTACAGAAAAGGTAGAATTTTGGTCATATATGTTATAATTTTATTTTGTGGCATCTGCTGGAAAATTGCACCTGGATCTCTTTACATAGTGTTAATCAACAGAAACTTGATCATGATGATAGTAATAATAAGAGCTTTCCACCATCTGAACCCTGCTCCAGAGAAAAGAGGGAAATTAGACAGTTTGTTTAAACTCTGAGAAGGATGGTTGGACTAAAAAGGAAAACCAGCTATTGGAAGCAGATGAATTAAGTAAAACATGAATTTCCAGGAATGTTTCAAAATGCTTGTGTGGGAGTTCTTTTTGGAGTGTTGAAGCACTGAATGGTATTGCTCAGAATTTTAGGCTTTTAAAAATCTTGATTTTGATTCAAAATGAATCCTTAATCAGTTTCCAGCCAGTTTGTTTTTGTCTAATTTTTGCAGTCGTTTATTGTTGTTATTATTATTATTATTTTTATAATGGAAGGGGTTTCTATGGAGGAATCTCTGATTATTGTGTGGGGCTAGAATATCAAGGTCTTGGTTTTGATTTTTGTCCTTTCAGATGGTTCTTTATACTTCATTGTGGGAACAAAGGAGTAATGGGGAATGTTGGGGGGATTCTCAGCTTATATATGTATGCTACCATAACACTGGTTATTACAGCTCCCATTAAGGTAACTGTTTTCAGAACAGCAGCAAAAACTATAAGTGGACATGAAGGAAAACCAGCTGTTTTTCATAAAACCTACAAATGAACAAATGCTAGTTACTCCTGTGATGAGTGATCTAGCGCAGTCTTTTTCCTAAGTGCGTTCCTTGGGATGTATGTCTATGCAAACACACGGAAGAGAGAAAAGGGAAAGAGAGTAAACTTGTGGTCAAATAAGATTCAAAAACACTGCAAATCAGAACTCCACCTTGGAGAATCACAATGCGAAGGAGTATAGTTAATGCTTTGAATGCTACACCTTTAGTGGTGAACAAACTACCCCAGAACTTGTGGCTTGACACAACAAAGATATATTCCAGTCTGCAGTTGAGCTGGGTATTGTTGCCATCTGGGCCGGGCAGATCTTGACTGGGCAGCATGTGCGTCCATTGTCAGGCTGGCAGTTGGCTGGGGACTGGCTGATCTAGAGTGGCTTCATCTGGGATGTTCCTCATGCTGGTGTCTCCTTGTCTTCCAGCAGGCTGGTTTGGGTTTATTCAAATGGTGGTCAGAGGTGCAGAAAGGTGCAATCTTAGAACTCAGACAGTGCTACTTCTGTGGCTTATATAGGCCAGGGCAAGTCACAGAAGCAAACCTAGATTGAAGCCTATAAGAAACAGACCCAGGGTGGCACCTGTGGCTCAGTGAGTAGGGCACTGACCCCATATACCAAAGGTGGCGGGTTCGAATTCAGCCCCAACCAAACTGCAACAAAAAAAAAAAGAAAGAAAGAAAAGAAATAGATCCCATCCCCCATCTCTTGATGGGAGGGCCTGCAAGGTCTCATGCAAAGACATGGAGATACTGAGAGGGATATGATTGGGGCCATCTTTACAATCTAGCACAGAGATCAACGAAATATGTGCCTGGCTATTATTTCCACCCACATTTCTGAGTTTGGGAGAATTTGTAGGGCAAAAAGAAAAATATGAATAGAAATGGATCATTTATAACTGCAGAGAGTACAAATAAGACTTCAGATTGGATTTAATGAGTTCATCTACAGAACACGCTTTGAACTAGCATGTAGAAAGTGCTCTATAAATGTTGATGTTATTATTACTATCGTGAATTGGTATGTCACTTGAGGTCCCCAAGCTCACTCAGAAATGAAGCTGAGGATTAACTTGACAATGAAATGAACAACGCTTCAGATACTTTTGCATAATCAAGTGAAGGCTTTTAAATAAGATACCTCCAGCAGAAACAATCTGGAGCGCAGACCAGATATTTTCCTCTCAGGGGCTGAAGATGGGAAGATGTGGCCAGTTTTGCCTCCTCTGACCAGTTCGCCCTGTTGGGCCTGTTTCTGAGGTAAGGTCAGAGCTTGCTGCGTTATTGCTAAACTGGGTGTCTGTAAGAAAGAGGGTACCCAGGTGTGAAGTTTTATTTTCTCAAGACTTCTTCTTTGTTTGTTTAGTTAGCCTTTATTAAGTGCTTTGGAGCCGCTGAGAAGCTCCACAGTGTCCTTTGTTGTATGATAAAGGCAGCGCTTAGCTTTCCTTTGGCTGCCTGGGCTGCTGAGTGATGGGGGGGGGGCGCGACAGTTTCTCTGGCTCTGTCTCTTCAAGCCACCTGGGAGAACAGTCCACATGCCCTTAAGAATCACAGCAGCCTCCTTGACTGGAAGGACATGTTCTCAGCCCCTCTCTGTCTCTGCTTCTAGTTCCCCTTCCACTTGACTTTGCGGTCTGAGCGGCTCCCCCTCCCTTCCTTGTGTAAACCCCTCCGCAGTTAACATCAACAAATCCCAGTGTTTGTATGTGTCTCTAGAAGAAAAATGCTCTGAGGATTAAAAGCAGACACAATGGAGGGAGTGCTCCCTTTTGCTTTAATCACTTCAGGCTCCTGCGTGTTGACAGGAAGTTTTGTTAGTCTTCAAGTTTAAGGAAAGGAGCATTCAGGGGTGGCATTTGGGATTTTTTTTTTTTACTGCTTTGAATTCTTAAAGTAAGTTTGATAAGATATCTGCAAAACCACAAGACACTCCCTTTTTAATAGGCTTCACTGCCCCCTTGGCCTGCTTATAAATGCTCTGCTGTCTTCAAAGGGCCCATAATCATGGTGAGGCCTCCCGTGGGGTGACGCTCCCCACTGACTGGTCTTAGCTGCATGCTCAGTTTGACTTCCTGGAAGAGGCCCTGTGACATGTTCCTCCTCTGTGAGCCTCTGCCCTTAGGTTTCTACATTTCTGTCTTTCCTCCCTCTCTGCTCCGAACCCAACCCCCTCCCCATGCGATTAATTGGTGTCTGGTGACTTGTTCTACTATTTCCTCTTGTTTCCCGTGGCCTTTGTCCAGGGGAGAAGGGGATGGTGATTCTGCCCCCAGGGCACACTTGGCAGTATCTGGAGACATTCTTGGTTGACACGACTGGGGACAGGGGGCATCTAGGGAGTAGAGGCCAGTGAGTGATGTGGCTAAACATCCCACGGTGCCCAGGACGGCTCCCCTCACAGCAAAGAAGGGCTCAGCAGCACATGTCACTAGCGCCACCATGGAGAGCCTTCTGGGTGCTACTGGCCCCAGGATCCTTGAGTACATGTGAATAACTGGGTCATGTTAGCACTAAGAAATAGTCACAGAAGTCCTGGCTCTGGGTGGCTTTGGGTGACAGCTGTGCTGGGCTCGCCAATGGCAGGACGTCATGGCTGGTCATCTCTGACTGTTTTGGAGCCACTGTGGGAGTGCTGACTAATTCGTCCCCTCTTGAAAGACTCTGTGTGGCTCCAGGGCTAGATTGCTGGCTTAAAAGAAAGAAAGAAAAATAAATTAAAACACCCACACTTCAAGCCAACCCCCATAAATATATGTCATATTGGGAATGCCCCATTTCTTAAATATTTATAAATATATGGTCTCCTAGGAACATTCCGAGTCTGTCGTTTGGGAAAGTTAGACAGCCCTGGGCCACCTTTCTCCTTCAGAAGCACAGTACACTGTCACAGAGCCCGGACTGGCAGCTGGGGGCAATGCACGGGGATGAGGGTGGGCTGCCCTATACAGGTGGCCTGGGAGGTGGCAGACTTGCCGCCCTCCTTTCCTTCCCTTTCTTTTCTTTGCTTCCTCCCTCTCTTCCTCATTGTCTTCCTCTCTCTCTCCCTCCCTCCCTGCCTTCCTTTCTTTTGAAGCATGCCAGTGGGAAGGGAACACAGCGTGATTTTCTGAAGTCCCTCGGCTACTGCGGGCTGCCTGTCAAAGGGGGTGCTACGTAAGCTGAAATGGTGCTCTCGTCTTCACGTTATCCCTTCCCGCTGCTCGTTGAGTTATTTAATTAGAAGCTGCGTATTTTCTAGGGAAAACGCTTTGAACAGAAGGCCTGATTTAGCCGGGAATGGATGCCTTTATTGTGTGTCAAAGAGCTAAAAACTGTTAGTAAGATGTCAGTGTGTGCATGTGCGTGGAACACAGGAAGACACACGCACACATGTGAACAGCGACCCGAAGAGAAACGTGCAGGGGGTGGGAAGAGAGAAAGTGTCAGATGCGGCCAGTGATTCGCCTCCTGCTTAGGAGTGTGGAAGCTTCAGCTGGCTCCGGTTTGGCTAACACTGCAATGCCTTTAGTGTCACTGAAGCCAGCGAAGAGAGCTGACGCACTGTTTTTCTAGGGGAAAAAAGAATGGCACTCCTTCTCCATCCCCAGTGCAGACGGTGGCACAGAAATGAGACCGAGCCGCCCGGAGTCCACACCGACGCCAACCCAGAGTCTTGAATCATGTACTCAATTCTTGCCATTTTGCACATTTTCCCTTTAAAAAAGAAGAAAAAGGTCAGTTCATACTAGCTCTTTAAAAGCTTGAATGGGCGTTCAGGATTCAGTTTATCCCAGGAAGAGAGATTTTAAGTTTTGTTCTTCAGGGGCGATTTCGTGTTTGGCCTGTGACAGTGTGGGGTTCATAGGAGGGTGTCAGCCTAAAACCAACTGCATCCTGTTGCCTGTTATTTGGTTGGTTTCTTTCCCCTCTGGTGTCCCATGTGGATATATGCCTTTCACTTTGCCTCAAAACTCTCTGGCTGTGCAGGCTGCTTTGTGGCTTTGGGCTCTTTGGTGGCAGCCCCAGCGGGGCTTCCTTTTCCCCTCCTCTCTATTTCTGGGCCACAGAGGGGAATGAACAAAGATGCTTTCTCTGCACTGCCTCCGAGCTCAAGCTAATAAAGCTCCCCTCTGAAAGGAGCTAATCATCTTTGAATAGCTTCAGGAGAACTTAAAAGTGCATTTCCGCAAACACATCCAGTGATCTCTGGGTTCAAATCTCCTCCTCTCCTTCCCCAGCCAGCTCGTTGGATGGGGATGGCTGTTTGAGTTGCTCCCTAGGTTTTCTGGCCCTGCCCAGTGAGATGCCTGTGCTGGACTTTGACATGCAGGAAATTTGGTGAAGGAGCATGACATGGCTCAGGCTTCAGGAGAGATGATGTTTTGGCTTTGCGTTGAGTGCTACTGACGATGTTTGTCACCAGTGAGCAGATGGGTAGTCCTCTTGAAATGAGGGGCGTGGGTGATTTGCACCCTTGCTATTGAAAGTGTGGTCCTTGGACTAGAAGGTTCATCTCTACTGGGAGCTGGTTAGAAATGCAGACTCAGGGCTCTGTGGCTGACCAACTGAATCAGAATTTGCTGTTTGATGTGCCATCCAGGTGGCTCTGATACTCATTAATATTTCAGAAGCCCTGGTCACCACAGGGGTTCTCAAACTTAAGTGCACATTAGAGTGACCTGTTTCAACAATCCTTTTAAAACACGGATTGCTGGGCCCTACTCCCAGAGTTTTGAATCCATCAGGTCCTCAGAGGGGCCTGAGAATCTGCATTTCAAAGAGGTTCCCCAGTAATGCTGATGCTTCTGATCTGGTTGAGAAGCGCATGATTAGAAGAGCTGCTTTGGAAGATCCCTGGCCCCTCTGGCTGCCCTATTTCCTCCCTCTGCGTTAGCCCTCCACACCAGCCAGGCTACCTTTGCCCCTACCTCGTGCCCTGATTCCCTTCTCTTCTACCCTGTGCAAAGGTCACTTCCTCCCCACTTTCTCACTATGAATCCAAGCCTTCGGTCTCCTTCTCGGCCCCTCTGAGCTCTCGTACCCCCATCCTTCTTCAGAGTTCACCCCCTCATTGTCCCCAGCAAGCTCCCCATAGGCCTCTCTATCCCTCACCCTCCATCTGATCTATCATCAGGATCATTCATCTCACCTCCCAAGTGTTTCTTGAATCCCTCTTTCCTTCACCCTGACCAGCCCCCAGGGACCGAGCTTCCATCTTCTCCTGCCGCTGTCCCTATAGCCGCTCTTGCTTCTGTCCAGTCTCTTTTCTACTCTCAAGTCCCAATGATATTTCAGAGTCTCCCCACCACTAAGCCCCTACTCTCCTGCCACTACTTCAACCTTTTGCTTGGTCTCCCTTTGATCTTAGCCTGCAATCCCGAGCATGGCCCTGGAGGTCCCTTGGTAGGCCCTGCCTATGCCTCTGCCTTCCTGTCTGCTGTCCCCTGCCCCCAGCTCAGCACTCCAACCACATAGATGCTTCCAGGTCCTCACAGGGCCTTTGCATGAGCTGAGATGGTCTCCCCAGCTCCACCTCACATGCTTGGTGCCTCAGCGTCCTCCCAGCAGGTCCTGAAGCTTCCCCAGGGAAGCCTGCCGGGCCTCTCCCCGACCAGTGAGGTTCCTTTGTTGTCAACCCACCTTATCTTCACAGTGTTTTTTCCCTTTGCAATAGTACATTCAAAGTGTGACAATTGCATTAATGTGTGTCTCTCCTCCTGGACTCTAAGTTCCATGGAGCAGGGACCCCATTCGTTCATGTTGATCCCTGTGTCCCCATGATCTGGTATATTTCTTGGTAAAGCCAACGGGACCCTCCACAGTTCCAGGCAGTGGTGCATACACCATTCACACCCCAGATAGACTATTCTATTTTGGGGGCAGGAGTGTGGCTCTCCTAAGTCAGGATATGGGGAAACAAAAAGCAGACTCCACCTCCTAAACCTTTCACAATTGCCTTTTGAAAGTTGTCTTGAATATGTAAGAATTCAGTTCTGAATATCTGGATAATTGGTAGCATGAATTGGCCCTCGAGGTCAGGAAGACTTCTTTGCTCTGGCTTTAATTTGGACAACATGGAAGCCATTTCTATGTAAATGAATCAGTCCATCGCGCACACTTCTTTAGCCCTGATCATATGCTGGGTATGAGACTGGAGCCCTGGGAAACAGAGGAGTGACGCAGTCCCTGCCGTGGAAGGGAGGGGAGGTAGCTGGCAGGCTCCTGGAGAGTAATGACATGGACAATGGCACCAGACATGTGCTTTGAGTTTAGTGTCAACCTCATCACTCCCCTCCCTGTGACTTTTGAAGTCTTCCTCCTTTACAAAGACTAGAGCAAATTCAGAGAGCTTGAAAAGTCACCATGAGACATCTATAGAATGTCTCCCAGGAGCAGGTGAGACCTTGGCCCTTCAGTGAAAATGCCATTGTTGGAGAGAACTCAGACCAAGGAAGGGGTTGGGGCTGAGGGTCTAGAGCAGGGGTCCTCAAACTACGGCCCGCGGGCCACATGCGGCCCGTCAAGGACATTGATCCGGCCCTCCGGGTGTTTTTGCCACCGCTGCCTGGCCTGCTACAGTGCGCATGTGTGGAATGTGTGCGGCACTCTCCGACTCCCCTCCCCTTAGTCTCGGGACTACCTGATGCACACTTGCATGACTTGTTACGACTAGCAGTGACAAATATGGAACCAGACATTGACCATCTCATTAGTCAAAAGCAGGCCCATAGTTCCCATTGAAATACTGGTAAGTTTGTTGATTTAACTTTAGTTCTTCTTCATTTTAAATATTGTATTTGTTCCCTTTTTGTTTTTTTTAATCCAAAATAAGATATGTGCAGTGTGCATAGGAATTTGTTCATAGTTTTTTTTTTTTTTTTAAATATAGTCCAGCCCTCCAACGGTCTGAGGGACAGTGAACTGGCCCCCTGTTTAAAAAGTTTGAGGACCCCTTGTCTAGAGTAAACCAGCTGCTAACCTAGGTTCAAATCCTGACCTGACACTCACTGGTGGGCAACTTGGGACCTTTTCTTAGCTTTTCTGAGCCTCATTTTCCTTTTCTATGAAATGGGTATGATAACATCTACCTGTAGAGCAGTGAGGAAGAATAAATAAAATGATGTATGTCCAGCATTCAGCGTGGTGCCTATCATGCAGAGGTGCTGAATCTATTGTAATGACGAGTATTGGGCTGCGGAGCAGTGCCTACCAAAAGCCTATGTGGAATTTCCTAATGAACAGCAACTGTCACCAGAAAAGCCTATCAGGTTGCTAGCAAGTGTGTGGGCTGCCCACTGACCCCACAGGAGTGCTGTGGCCATAAACATATGGGGGAGGGTCAAAGCTCTTTGAGAAGGGAAGATCATTGACCATGGTTTTATATGGAACTGGTTAGACAGTTTCTGACTCTAAGTCCTTTACATATTTTTCAGCAACCTTTTTCTGTGAAGCTGCTTATTTTTTTAAATTATGGGTTTAAAAAATACTCTTAAAGCAATCATGGAATCATCACATTCAAGCACAGAGCACAGAGTGCTGACTCCTGCTAGGAAGATGGACAGATCTGATAGGCATGGGCATGGCTTTGAGTCCTAGAGAACAGGGTTTGCATCCTGACACAGCCCTTTGGGTCTTGTGACCTTGGCCGGCCCTGCAGCCTCTGTAGGTTTCACTTTTGTGGCCTGCACTATGAGGTTAATACTAATGCCTATTCCAGGGGCTGGTTTGAAGATTAAATGACTTAAATACAGAAATGTCTATCAGTATGTCCAACAAATTGTTGGTTTCCCCTTTCTTCTCATTAATACACATGTTTTCTGAGTGAAAGTCTTGTCAGCACCTAACAGAATTAATTGCAAAACCAAATTAAAGGAGTCTATGAGTGTGATATTTTACTGTTTTCTCCCTTTGATGATGAGTTCTCTTACTGCTAAGAGAAAGGCTTCTTCAGACTCTAGTCCACAGGTCATCATGTATGTGTGTGTATATGCATGAGCACTTACGCGTCTGCTCTCACATTGCCACACTTTTCCTAGGATGCACTCAGCCTTGGCAGCTGATGGATCTTAGAAGGAATTCATAGGACTGGGACCATGAGTTGATTTTATGAGTGGAAAATTATATATTTTGATGACAGAACATTGGGGAACGCCTCCTGAAGAGGAAGGTTGTGAGGAGGCCAATGTGGCTTCTCCCAGCGCATAGCTACCTTTGCTCAGCCTGCACATGCCCTCAGAAACCAGTGTGGTTAGAGACCTTAGTGGCCTTTGGTGGATTTTTTGTGTTGCTGTAGCTCTCCTATTTTGAAAGTCAGGGACAGGAGCTGAGAGAGCAGCAACCATTTCAGAGAGAGAAATAAAAAGTACAGTTAGGGCTCTAGTGGCCCATAAATGGCAACTCCCCAAGGCCTGTGGCTTCATGAGGAACACTTGGCCAAATTTGCTGTGGGGTTCCAAAATATAGTTGTATAAACTATTCTAAATATAAAATCAAGTATATAAAAAACCTTCCAACAATTTCCAGAAGCCCAGGATGTTTGGTTTGTGAACTGAATGGTGACTAGAGTCATGTTCAGTGTTGGCCCTTGCTTGTCTAGCAGATACTGTTGATGCCCACCCACATCCCACTATGGGCACCCACTTCCTCAGTACATACCTAGATGTGTCCTACTCTAAGTAGCCATAGTTCCCCACTCAGGAATTTCTTTCAGCCTTTGAGTAGGGGAGGCCAAATGTTCCTGGGGAGTATGCTCCTGGAAGCAGCCTTCCATCAATGAAGGATGAGAGTTGGAGGAACGGTACCCCCAACTTCCTTGCCCTTCAGGTGGGGCAACTCTGAGCGGTGTGCTGCATATAGTATCTCCCAGAGTCTCCCACCAGGAGTGAACCTCAGTTGCCCACGGTGGAAACCTGTTTTATAACCTCCCCTTGTGGCTTCCTTCCCTTCCCTGTCTCACTTTCCCCATCTTCCACCATGCTTCCTAGAATCATCTCCCAAACATGTGTACTGCTTACACTTGAATCCTTAACTCAGGGCTGGAATCTGGAGAGAATTCATCTGAAGGCAACATTTCAGAATGTCCCTTATTAAAAAAATGATCTCATTCACTGAAATACAGTGTAAAACCTAGGTCACCAACCCCAGGTCCACTATTGTCTCTGACCCTTGGACAATTCACTTTGATCTTGGGATTGCTCTTCTTTCATAAAATGACAATCACAGGCTGCTTCACTTGGGGTGCAAGAGGTGAATCAAGTGAGACAATGATTTATTGCATGGCATGGCTCAGTGTTCCACGTCTTCTAACATCTCTGGCTGTACCTACTAAAACGAGTAACAGAGAACCTCCCCTAGTCATGGTGACAACCAGAAGCTCCCCCCGACCCCACTGTATGCCAAATACCTGCAGGGTACAAAACTATCCCCAATAAACACTGCTAACAGATATTTCTCATTCTGTTCCAGTTTTGACATTCTAAGATGAGTTGCTCAATTGAGAATCTCAGATGTGGGGCAGCACCCACTCAGTGTATTTCAGTTTTAGGGGAGAGCTGTTTAATTGTGATTCTCGAATAGATTCTACGATGTTAGAAATAACCACTGACTTGTCTCCTTCTTAAAATGTTAAAGAAGGGAACATTTAACTCATTCTCTCTGCTTCCCGAAACTCCTTGACCGAGTTCTCCCTTCATTCATTGACATCGCTTCCCAGTGTTTGTAGTTGGCCCTGAACTTTCAGAGCTCACATTCAGACATACATGTGCTCTTAAAGCACTGACTCTTTCTTAAAGCAGCCTTGTCTTTGAGCAATAACATCCCTGGTTATCTCTGCCTTGTCAGAGACCCACACGTAAAATATGTAGAGAAGGAAAAGGTTCTGGAATGTTTGCTTTGTCTTAGGCAGAGTCAGATTTGTGATTTATTCCTGAGACATTTGTTGTTTTGCTAGTAGAGTGATGTGTTTCCAGCACCATTTTTCTTTTAATTTCTTACAGAAAGGTTAGAGGAACCCGATAAATTATTTTTCTTGAAGAAAAGTTTAAAGTATGTTTTTGTGTGGGCAAGAACGTTGACGCCACACACCTAGCCGCTGTCTGACCTGTGGGAAACTTTCTAGAACTGTGTACTGCATTGGCTAATCAGAAAGTTATTCTTGTTCATTGCATGAAACCTTTGAGAACATTTCTTTGCAAAGATTTTTTTTCCATTCTGAGAAGGTATTTGAAGACCATCCTACCATGCTTTTTTGGTGTGTGGTGAGGTTAGTGTTTCCAGGAAGAAAAGTTTAGGGGAATTCTGATCTTGATTTTCCATAAAGCGATTTTAATGTGGAGGTAAATTGAAACGTGAGTCGTGAAACGTACTGAAACAGCACCCAGAGAGAAAGCAAAACAGACTCTGATCATGTCTAAGCAAGGCAAAGACCAATCCAAAAAAAGGCAAAGTGAGGCATTTTCCTCCCATTTCTCCCATGTCAGGCACCTGTATGGTGTCAAACTGAAAGTGGAATTTCTGGTAGATATTTTGTCTGTTCTGTTAGGCTTTGGAATCTGCAAAACTGACCAGCCACACTCTATAGAAAAACCCACAGGGAGATGGGAACTTTATCTTTAAATTTGATTCCAAGCATAATGAACAATGAAATACCTGTGATTAAAGGTTTAAACTGGGGCAGATCTAAACCTAGGAGACCACATGGGGAGGAAAAAATAAAGTGAATTAGAATAAGTTATGTAGCTGAAGAATTTCTAGTAATATGCCCAGGCAGAGGTAAGGACAGAGCCCTGCCTGGTGCTACCTCAATGATGAGCTTAACTTCTCAAAAATCAGACCTTTTGGAGGTTAATTTCTTTAAAAGAACAAAGCTGTATTTCAATAAAGAAAGGCGCCAGGTCTCCCCAAAATGGAGGTGGCCTGTTGGCTCAGCAGAGTGACTAAGTCACCTAGGAAATGTGGTGTCTGGCCTAGCAGTGACAGGGGAGTGTGTTGCGTTGGGGGGTTAGACAAAGGTCAGCAGAGCCAAAGGGTTTAAAAGAGGCAGGCGTGGGGACTGTCCTGCTCAGCTTCCTGACCCGCCAGGCTGATGTCAGAGGGTTTATTCAGATTTGAGGGCCTTTGTTTGGGGGGATTGGAGTGATTCCTAAGAGACAATGCCCGACTGGAGGCTGGGGGCACCCGACGCCTGAATTGAATTTGAGCAGTTGCTGAGCAGATGGGGATCAGAGAGGAAAACAAAAGGGAAGCTGTTCCCAGCACATCCACAGGAAGGGAGAATTGCAGAGCCAGCTGCAGGCAGGAGGGCTTCCTGCTCGGCCTGGCTGGGGAGGCCTCGGGAGTCCCCATCTTGTGGAAGATGAAGCACCCCCAGGACTAATAGGACTTTGCTCACTTTGCAGAGAGGAGAGAAAGGCAGCGGTAGAGATGGGTCAGGACCATGAACTTCTCCTTGAGCTCAGATTTCAGGAGGTTTGTGCCATTTCCTCATTTGCAGGCTGGTGAGGTTCCTGGCTCACTGAATCCGATACCCTCATTTTCAGATGCCAGCGCTGAGGCCTTTCCTGAACTCTGTCAGTTCTCAGCTTGGCTTCCTCTAAACGTAGACACAATCCAAGGAATAAAGTGTCTGTTTGTTAGGAGATGGTCCTGGAATTCATTGTTCAGGGACTGGAGAGGTGACACAGGGATAAGAAGGAAGTCTGTGTAGGTGTGTTAATTAGCAGGCTCCCGGCATGGGCAGCTGGAGCTCAGTCCTGCTGGAGACCTCTGGGACACTGGGCCGAAAACACTTGAGAGTTTCTTGCCCAGGGTTGAGGAAGCCAGGGTGTTCATTCCCAATTCCTGCCCCTTGTTGATTGAGGGCTGCTCCTAGGGACTTTCGTCCCTGGCATTACTGTGCCCTAGTGGCCAGAGAAAACTCTCAAGCAGAGGGTCACAGGTGCATGCGGCAGGAAGCCTGGCCAGGTGCAGAGCAGGGAGGGGCTTCACAGAGGGACTTCCCATCATGCTCTTGCTATCTTCCTTAGCTAGCAGGGAGGCTGGTCTTGCCAGGCAACCATTTCTCTGGGCACTCAACATCACACGGACAGGGATGGGAGTGCTTTTCTTTGCTCTTAGGTAGGGGCACACACTTTTCTAACTCTCAGGAGCACATTGGATGTCTAGGTTGGCTGCACAGAGACCCCCCCTCTGCCTTACTTAACCCCTCCAACCACTGCTATTGTCTCCCTGCCTCCTTTATAGCCCAGCTTTTCAGCCTCCAATTTTGTTCAGAGTAAAAGCCAGAGTCCCAAGGGCCTGTAGGGGCCTATGTGATGGGTGAGTGTCCTATACCCACACACTTCTCTGATCACCCCTCTCCTACTTTCCCTCTTTCTAACTGAATCCCAACTGCACTGCCTGCGAGTTGGGGCTCGAACATACCATATTCACAGGGTCATGCTTCAAGGCCTTTGCCCTTGCTGTCCCTTCTGCCTGGCATGCTTTCCCCTGGATAGTCACATGGCTCTGACTCTCCGTTTTACATCTCCATCTTGCCTTATTTATCAGGGAGGACCTTTTCAACCACTCCATCTGAAACATCACACAGCCACTCTCCTTCTTTGTCCTCCTTCCCTGCTTGATGGTCCTTCATGGTCCTTAATGTTCTGTGACACACTATGTAATTGGCTTCTTTAATTTTACATCATGTGTCTGCCAGCCTTCTTGACCTCTCTAGAATATAAGCCTTACAAGGGCAGGGATTTGTGTCTATTTGGCTTACTGTTGTATCCTCAGGACCTAGAACTGTGCCTGGCATATAGTAGATACTAAATAAAATTGTTAGCTGAATGAACAGCATTATGCAGCTCAGTGGCAACAAGACAGTGCTTCCTCCTTTCCCCCCTTTCTCTATCCCCTAGCACAGTGCCTGGAAGGCTAATGGGACCTTTCTGCCCTAAAGCTTCGACACCCCCAGGGAGGTTTCTCCTCTTGCAGTAGGCAGAACAGAGGCTTTGGACCCAGTAGACCTTGGTTAGAACCCCTATGTTCAAAAGCCTAGGTCTCCCCAAAATCTTAAATGTTACCCTAACATTCAGCTCTCTCCTTCTTCCACATGCATGGAAAATTACTGTCCTCATTCCTCTTCAATGAGGCGGGGCCACATGATCAGTTGTGGCCAATAGGCTTTCAGTATAGAAGATCAGGCATGAGGCCTTCATGTGTTCTTGGCACCTGCCTCAGCAAACCTGAGCCCCATGTACAGATGGTGGAGCCTCTGTCAGCCTGGGTTCCTGAGTAATCATGTGGAGCAGAGCCCTTCATCATCCTATATGTGGGATGTTAGCAAAAATCAAACCTTTAATTTAGAGGTTATTTGTTACTAAGGCATTGCCTACCCTATCCTAACTAATCTGATTAAGTACCAGGGGGTAAGTCACTTCATTCTGAATTTCCACTTTCTCATTCATTAATAATCTTCGTACCATAGGGCAGATGTTCAACATAGTAGGTGGGTGCACGCACATACATGTGCTCATACTTTAACTTATGACTTCCACAGTGGCCCCAGGAGGAGTTACTGAGGACGCAGTCTCTCCCACAGGTGCACATCTCACTGAGTAGGCATAGCATGCTGCCTTTGGAGTCAGAAAAGGATGCAAATTCTGTGACATAGGGCTCTTGAGGGTGTCACTGGTGAATTTAGGCTTTGACCTGGGTTCTTTAGAATGAAGAAGTTTGCCACCAGAAAGAGACAAGGGATTATAAGTGATAGAAGCTAAAGCAGTCTGGTCCCCAACAGTTAGATAAGAGCCCCGTGTCTACCCAGCAGGTGACTTGGGTATTTGGGAAGGTGGAGTGTCAGGTTGAGGGAGAGAGAAACTGCTCAGATGAAGATTACCAGGCATCTGATTTAGGTGGTGGAGAGAGGGTGGGCAGAAGACAACAGAAATGAGGAAATCTGGGTCCTAGCTCTTAATAAAGAGCCAACCCTCTGAGGAACTTTGGAAAGTTAATTTCACCTCTCTGACCCCTGGTTAGGGCAAGACACACATCATTTCCCGAGCCTTTCGATAATGAGCATCAGCACAATTATAAGAGCTCACACAGAGAGTTTATATTGTGCCCTTTGCCTTTAGTGGATCACTCAAGTCAACTTGTGTAACATTCTCCACAATGCCATGGGATAGGCACTGATATACCCATTTCATAGATGAGGAAATGGAAGCACAAGAGGTTAAGTGACCAGCCTGGACTTAAGTGGCAGAGTTGAGATTCAAACCCAGACATTATAATTTCAGAGTGAGGTTTGAAGGTGACTAGTGCAAGGCTTTTCTATGAGGCGTGTAAAATACTTCAGTGGACAAATCTCTCCATTGTCCTCTCTGGAGGAGATTCCCTTGGTATTTGTCTCCCCTCTTCCTCAAAGGGTCATTTTTTTTTTTTTTTTTGAGACAGAGTCTCACTTTGTCGCCCTGGGTAGTGCTATAGCATCATAGCTCACAGCAACTTCAAATGTGGGGGATGAAGCAATCCTCTTGCCTCAGCCTCCTGAATGCTAGGATTATAGGTGCGAGCCACCATGCCCAGCTCTCACAGGGTCATGGTGAAGGTGGCCAGCTTAGCAGCAGGGTGGGAGTAGGGGTGGGGATACAAGCCACTATGTAGAACAGTGTGCGTGGTTGAAGATGCTAATTAAATGTTGACAATGATGATTTTTAATTCACAGACAGCATTTTATTGCATGTTAATCAAATACGAAGTAAGGCGTATGCAGTAAAGAATGTAGGTGCTCTGTCCAGGCCCCCTGGAGTTCTTTTAGGGTCTCTCTCTCTCCCATTATACCCTTGATGGGCTTGCAATGGCCAGCTGTGCAGTTCATCTTCCCAGAACTATCTCTGGGTCCTTGGACCTGCTTTGCTCCTGAGATGGAAGGGCCTGAAGTGGCTGAGTTTGCATGTGCACATACACACGTGTGCACACACGCACACCTTAGCCAGAGACTGATGGGTGCGAGAGCCCCACCTCCTTGCCTCAAATTGAGACAACTCTGAGGTGTAACTTACACTCCAGAGTTCCTTGCATGCCCAGGAGAACTTTGCCCCAGATAGCTTGTAATCTTAATTTCCTTGGGAAAGAAAGAGAAGAGGAAACATCGAAAGACAAACCTGTGCATGCCTCTGATGCTTGGACTAGTGGGCAGTCATCGCCCACTAGTCATCTGACATCTGTTAGGGAGCTGGGCCTGCCACAAGCCGTCTCTGCCCCACCCTGCTGCCAATGCCATCGTGCAAGGCAGCCAGAGCCTCTTAAAGCAGCCTGGGGAGAGCCTGCCAGGGTTCTGAGAACTTGCACGCCCGCTCCCCAGTTACGAGAAGCTGTTTTTACATTTCTGCCACTTGCCTGACCTGCTGCAGCAAAGCAGCCCACTGGGGAGGCCTGGCACCACTGCCTGGCACCACTGCCTGGCCTGGAGCTCGTTCCTTCCTGGCATTGGCCCATGCCAGCAGGAACGGGGTGGTGCCAAACATGCCACTGGCTGTGCCAACCAGTTCCACCGTAGCAGTGGCCTGAGGGTGCTTGAACCTGCCTGGCTGTCGTTACAACTAATGCCGAGATCACTGGAGGGATTGGTCATTTCCTTACATTTCCTGTCTCCAAGCAGTTGTGGCTTGCTGGGTCAGTTTCAGAAGCATTTAGTACCACATGCCTGAATCCAGACGGGGCAGAGGTGATACAAAGGGAACCTTTCCCCTTTCCTCGTGGAAGCCCTGAGTTCTGAGAGAGAGAGGGAGAGGGAGGGAGAGGCAAAGAAAGTTGAGATGTGTAGGGTTTTTCATCACAGACCTTGGTTCCAGCTCAATATTCGTCACTTGCAGGCTGGATGAACTTGGTCAAGTTACATGATCATTCTAAGCCTCAGTTTTCTTATGTACAAAATAATAATAATTGTATGTCACTTATGGTATTGTCATGAGGAATAAAGGGGATATGAGTAATAATGAACACGGTATATACCACAAAGTATGTGTTCAATTAATGCTAGGTCATTAAACAGGAACTCTCCAATTTTTTTTTTTTTTTGCAGAGATTTTTATTGTTGGGGATTCATTGAGGGTACAATAAGCCAGTTACACTGATTGCAATTGTTAGGTAAAGTCCCTCTTGCAATCATGTCTTGCCCCCATAAAGTGTGACACACACCAAGGCCCCACCCACCTACCTCCTTCCCTCTTTCTGTTCCCCCCCCATAACCATAATTGTCATTAATTGTCCTTATATCAAAATTGAGTACATAGGATTCATGCTTCTCCATTCTTGTGATGCTTTACTAAGAATAATGTCTTCCACTTCCATCCAGGTTACTACGAAGGCTGTAAAGTCTCCATTTTTTTTTAATGGCTGAATAGTATTCCATGGTATACATATACCACAGCTTGTTAATCCATTCCTGGGTTGGTGGGCATTTAGGCTGTTTCCACATTTTGGGGATTGTAAATTGAGCTGCAATAAACAGTCTAGTACAAGTGTCCTTATGATAAAAGGATTTCTTTCCTTCTGGGTAGATGCCCAGTAATGGGATTGCAGGATCGAATGGGAGGTCTAGGTTGAGTGCTTTGAGGTTTCTCCATACTTCCTTCCAGAAAGGTTGTACTAGTTTGCAGTCCCACCAGCAGTGTAAAAGTGTTCCCTTCTCTCCACATCCACGCCAGCATCTGCAGTTTTGAGATTTTGTGATGTGGGCCATTCTCACTGGGGTTAGATGATATCTCAGGGTTGTTTTGATTTGCATTTCTCTAATATATAGAGATGATGAACATTTTTTCATGTGTTTGTTAGCCATTCGTCTGTTGTCTTTAGAGAAAGTTCTATTCATGTCTCTTGCCCATTGATATAAAGGATTGTTGGCTTTTTTCATGTGGATTAATTTGAGTTCTCTATAGATCCTAGTTATCAAGCTTTTGTCTGATTGAAAATATGCAAATATCCTTTCCCATTGTGTAGGTTGTTTCTTTGCTTTGGTTATTGTCTCCTTAGCTGTACAGAAGCTTTTTAGTTTCATGAAGTCCCATTTGTTTATTTTTGTTGTTGTTGCAATTGCCATGGCAGTCTTCTTCATGAAGTCTTTCCCCAGGCCAATATCTTCCAGTGTTTTTCCTATGCTTTCTTGGAGGATTTTTATTGTTTCATGCCTTAAGTTTAAGTCCTTTATCCATCTTGAATCAATTTTTGTGAGTGGGGAAAGGTGTGGGTCCAGTTTCAGTCTTTTACATGCAGACATCCAGTTCTCCCAACACCATTTATTGAATAGGGAGTCTTTCCCCCAAGGTATGTTCTTGTTTGGTTTATCAAAGATTAGGTGGTTGTAAGATGTTAGTTTCATTTCTTGGTTTTCAATTCGATTCCAAGTGTCTATGTCTCTGTTTTTGTGCCAGTACCATGCTGTCTTGACCACTATGGCTTTGTAGTACAGACTAAAATCTGGTATGCTGATGCCCCCAGCTTTATTTTTGTGACAGAGAACTGCCTTAGCTATACGGGATTTTTTCCGGTTCCATACAAAATGCAGAATCATTTTTTCCAAATCTTGAAAGTACGATGTTGGTATTTTGATAGGAATGGCATTGAATAGGTAGATTGCTTTGGGAAGTATAGACATTTTAACAATGTTGATTCTTCCCATCCATGAGCATGGTATGTTCTTCCATTTGTTAATATCCTCTGCTCTTTCCTTTCTGAGGATTTCATAGTTTTCTTTATAGAGGTCCTTCACCTCCTTCGTTAGGTATACTCCTAGGTATTTCATTTTCTTTGAAACTATGGTGAAGGGAGTTGTGTCCTTAATTAGCTTCTCATCTTGACTGTTATTGGTGTACACAAAGGCTACTGACTTGTGGACATTGATTTTATATCCTGAAACATTACTGTATTTTTTGATGACTTCTAGGAGTCTTGTGGTTGAGTCTTTGGGGTTCTCTAAGTATAAGATCATGTCGTCAGCAAAGAGGGAGAGTTTGACCTCCTCTGCTCCCATTTGGATTCCCTTTATTTCCTTGTCTTGCCTAATTGTATTGGCTAGAACTTCCAGCACTATGTTGAATAGTAAAGGTGACAGAGGACAACCTTGTCTGGTTCCAGTTCTAAGAGGAAAAGCTTTGATTTTTACTCCATTCAGTAAAATATTGGCTGTGGGTTTGTCATAGATAGCTTCAATCAGTTTTAGAAATGTGCCACCTATGCCTATACTCTTCAGTGTTCTAATTAGAAAAGGATGCTGGATTTTATCAAATGCTTTTTCTGCATCTATTGAGAGGATCATGTGATCTTTATTTTTGCCTCTGTTAATATGGCGGATAACGTTTATAGACTTGCGATGTTAAACCAGCCTTGCATCCCTGGGATGAAGCCTACTTGATCATGATGAATGACATTTTTGATGATAAGCTGTAATCTATTGGCTAGGATTTTGTTCAGAATTTTTGCGTCTATATTCATGAGTGAGATTGGTCTGAAATTCTCCTTTTTGTTTGGGTCTTTTCCTGGTTTTGGTATCAGGGTGATGTTTGCTTCATAGAATGTGTTGGGGAAGATTCCTTCTTCCTCAATTTTTTGGAATAATTTCTGCAGTACAGGAATAAGCTCTTCCTTGAAGGTTTGATAGAATTCTGGAGTGAAGCCGTCTGGACCAGGGCATTTTTTGGTTGGAAGATTTTTTATTGTTTCTTTGATCTCAGTGCTTGAAATTGGTCTGTTCAGGAGCTCTATTTCTTCCTGGCTGAGTCTAGGGAGAGGGTGTGATTCCAAATATTGATCCATTTCTTTCACATTGTCAAATTTCTGGGCATAGAGTTTCTGGTAGTATTCAGAGATGATCTCTTGTATCTCTGTGGGATCAGTTGTTATTTCCCGTTTATCATTTCTGATTGAGGTTATAGAGATTTTACTTTTCTATTCCTCGTTAGTCTGGCCAATGGTTTATCTATTTTATTTATTTTTTCAAAAAACCAACTCCTTGTTTCATTAATTTTCTGAATGATTCTTTTGTTTTCAATTTCATTGATCTCTGATTTGATTTTGGATATTTCTTTTCTTCTACTGAGTTTAGGCTTAGATTGTTCTTCTTTTTCCAATTCCATAAGATCTCTTGTGAGATTGTTGATGTGCTCTCTTTCTGTTTTTCGAATGTAGGCATCTAAAGCGATGAATTTTCCTCTCAAAACTGCTTTTGCAGTATCCCACAGGTTTTGGTAGCTTGTGTCTTCATTGTTGTTATGCTCAAGGAAGTTAATGATTTCCTGTTTTATTTCTTCCTGCACCCATCTGTTATTCAACAGAAGATTGTTTAGTTTCCATGCCTTTGGGTGGGGTCGAGCATTTTTGTTAGAGTTGAGTTCCACCTTTAGTGCCTTATGGTCTGAGAAGATACAAGGTAAAATTTCAATTCTTTTGATTCTGTTGATATTTGTTTTGTGTCCCAGGATATGATCAATTTTGGAGAATGTTCCATGGGGTGATGAGAAGAATGTATATTCTTTATCTTTGGGATGGAGTGTTCTATATGCGTCTATCAAGCACAGTTGTTCTAGGGTCTCATTTAAGTCTCTTATATCCTTGTTTAATTTCTGTTTAGAGGATCTGTCCAGCTCTGTAAGAGGAGTGTTAAGGTCCCCTGTTATTATGGTATTATCAGATATCATATTGCTCAGACTGAGTAAGGTCTGTTTCAAGAATCTGGGAGCATTTAAATTGGGTGCATAGATATTTAGAATTGAAATGTCTTCTTGTTGTATTTTTCCCTTGACCAATATAAAGTGACCATCTTTGTCTTTTTTGACTTTAGTTGCTTTAAATCCACATGTATCTGAAAATAAGATTGCAACTCCTCTTTTCTTCTGAATTCCATTTGCCTGAAAAATTGTCTTCCGACCCTTGGCTCGGAGCTTTAATTTGTCTTTTGAAGCCAGGTGTGTTTCTTGCAGACAGCAAATGGATGGCTTGTGTTTTTTAATCCAGTCAACCAATCTATGTCTCTTCAGTGGGGAATTCAAGCCATTAACATTTATTGAGATAATTGATAAGTGTGGTAGTATTCTATTTGTCTTATTTTGTGAGAGTCCATTGCTTAGTTTTATCTTTTGCAACAGTGTGGAGGTTTGGTTCTGTCCTTTAATTTCTGAGTTCTTACTTTGCTGCTGATCCATTGTGGTGGTCAGTGTGCAGAACAGGTTGAAGTATTTCCTGTAGAGCTGGTCTTGTTGTGGCGAATTTCCTCAATGTTTGTATATCCGTAAATGATTTGATTTCTCCGTCAATTTTGAAGCTTAGCTTAGCAGGGTACAGAATTCTGGGCTGGAAATTGTTCTGTTTAAGTACATTAAAGGTAGATGACCATTGTCTTCTTGCTTGGAAAGTTTCATTAGAGAAGTCTGCGGTCACTCTGATGCATTTGCCCCTGTAGGTCAACTGGCGCTTACTCCTGGCAGCTTGCAGAATCTTTTCTTTTGTCTTGACTTTGGACAGGTTCATCACAATGTGTCTTGGAGAAGCTCGGTTAGAGTTGAGGCGACCTGGGGTCCGATAGCCCTCTGAAAGCAGTGTGTCAGAATCTTTGGTGATATTTGGGAAATTTTCTTTTATAATATTCTCTAGTATGGCTTCCATTCCTCTGGGGCATTCTTCTTCCCCTTCTGGAATTCCTATAACTCCTATGGTGGAACGCTTCATAAAGTCCCATAATTCTGACAGTGAACGTTCTGCTTTCTCTCTCTTCTTTTCTGCCTCTTTTACTATCTGAGTTATCTCAAAAACTTTGTCTTCTACCTCTGAAATTCTTTCTTCTGCATGTTCTAACCTGTTGCTGATACTTTCCATTGCATCTTTAAGTTCCCTGATTGACTGTTTCATTTCCTTCAGCTCTGCTATATCCTTTTTATGTTCTTCATATCGTTCATCTCTGATTTGATTCTGTTTTTGGATTTCCTTTTGGTTATTTTCCACTTTATTAGCAGTTTCCTTCATTGTTTCCATCATTTCTTTCATTGTTTTCAACATGTGTATTCTAAATTCCCTTTCTGTCATTCCTAACATTTCTGTATAGGTGGAATCCTCTGCAGTAGCTACCTCATGGTCCCTTGGCGGGGTTGTTCTGGACTGGTTCTTCATGTTGCCTGGAGTTTTCTGCGGATTCTTCCTCACGAGTGATTTCTTTTATCTGTTTCCTTGCCCTAATTTTCCTTTCACTTCCTCTTGCTCTTTAAGTTCTTGTGCCTGTCGACTAAGGGTTACAGGACCAGAAGGGTGATAAGGTTTAAGAGCAAAAAAGGGATGAAAGAAAGGAGGACTGAGTGATAAGAATAAAAAAAAGAAAAATAGTGAAAGGAGAGTGGGTGGGTAAAAGGAATATTGACAAAAAGAAGAGAGGCACAGAAAGAGGGCGACAGAGCAATATAGGTGTACAGTAGGGTACTTTGATACAACCTTAAAAAAAAAAACCACCTTCTGGGGGTGCCCAGTTGGGTGGTTCCCTTGAGGTCAGCAGCTCTTTGCTAACCTGATCAGACACAGTACCCCACCTCCACCAAGTAGAGAGGAAAGACAAAAATGCTATAAATCAAACCAAAACAAGCAAACAGGAAACTTTACGGGATAAAATTGGCTGGAAAAACCAAATAATAGTGGTAGAAACACTAACAAAAATGAAATTCTAATTATTGAAATAGGCAGCAATGGGAAATTATAATTAAACTAGAAAAATTGAGAAAGAAAAAGGATCTGTATGGAAAAGGTTGAACTTAAAAAACAAAACAACAATCAACAATATCAAAGTAAACAAAAAAAAAAACAAAGCAAAAAAAAACAACAAACAAACAAACAAAAAAACACAACCAAAAACAAAGCAGTATGTATATGTTATTGAATATTGTCTGGGCAACACGTGGTCTTCTGGGGTATGAGATGTTAATCACAGTTCTGATACGACTGGAGGCTGCTAGTTTCACAAACCCGAGCAGGTAGACACCCTAAATCTCTCTTCAGCCCACTTAAAAGGCACTTTGAACTTGTTCACTTGCTGAGCAGAAGCTTTCCCAGGGGAAGTGCTTGTCGCTGGAATCACTGCTGAAGTGGCTATCCACTTACCCTGTGTGCCAAAACTGGTCTCCCTCTGCCCCCGAGGGTTAGGGCTGCAAGGTGGCTCAGACCCCACCCTTAGGCTACTTGGTCGCTGGGTTACCAGCTCCCACCCAATTCTAGCTCTGCGATCCTGAGGGCGGAGCTTGCTGGGGCAGATCTTTCACAATGGCTGCCTGTGACCCAGAGCCAAACACCATTAGCTCCGTCTGGCTCAGCGGCTCAGACTGGGGCCCTAGACATAGGCCAAAGTTCTCCGCACTCCCGCTCAGGCTCTCCCCAAGGCAGTTCAGCTGAGTGCCAAGTCCAAAGACACCAAAACAGTTCACAGGTAAGGCCTTTCTGGTTTGCAGTCTCGCTGCTACTGAACTTACAGTTGCGGGCGGGTTTAGACGGATTGAACACACGATACCACTTGCCGGTTTTCCACTGTTTTAGTCCTCCTTTTGGGGTCCAGAAGTCTCTCGCTGACTCCCTGTATCCTCTCAGGGGTGATGATAGGCAGATCCCACCAGCCAGAGATGCCTGGAGTCCTATCTCCCCAGACTCATGGTGCCCAGATGCAAGGAAGCTGTTACTCGGCTGCCATCTTTCTCCGCCCAATTAAAACAGTAAATTTTTAATATAGTCTTCTGTCTAATCTGTATTCAAATTTCCACAATGGTCAAAAAGTACATTTACTGGTTCACATCAGTGAAAAGTCAAGTGTCTCTGTAAGGATAGCTATTGAAAATCCAATTTTGTTTTTTATTTATTTATTTAATTAATTAATTAAATTATTTGAGACAGAGTCTCAAGCTGTCACTCTGGGTAGAGTGCCGTGGCATCACAGCTCACAGCAACCTCTGACTCGTGGGCTTAAGCGAGTCTCTTGCCTCAGCCTCCTAAGTAGCTGGGACTATAGGTGCCCGCCACAATGCCCAGCTATATTTTTGTTGTTGTTGCAGTTGTCGTTGTTTAGCTGGCCCAGGCTGGGTTTGAACTTGCCTGCCTTGGGGTATGAGGCTGGCGCCTTACCCACTGAACTATGGGTGCTGCTGAAATCTCCAATTTTGAATCAAAAATTGAGTTTATTATATCTCAAACAAGAAGCAGTACAGTTATTCAAAGTATATGCCTAAACTATCGATACAGTTTTGCCATCTTCACATCAGCTTGTTTATGCCACTAACGAGAAGCCTGCAGAGTGAGTGCCAATGAAATTGCAAAATTTGTTTTCCACATCTGGTTGAGAATTGAATATTTTTCCTTGTAAGAAGTGGTCCAAAGCCTGGAAGAAGTGGTAGTTGGTTAGTGCAAGGTCGGTGAGTGTGGTGGAGACAGAGAGTTTCCAAGTCCAGCTTCTGTCGTTTGAGCAGCCTTGTTTGTGCCACATGTGGTTGAGCACCATCTTGCAAGAGGATTGGCCTGTCTCTATTAACCAATCTCAGCTGCTTCATCATAAGCATCTTCATCATTTCATCCAATTGGTTGCAGTAGACATCTGCTGTAATTAAGTGACCATATTTCATGAAGCTGTAGTGGATAATACCAGTGTCGGACCACCAAACAGATGCCATTAGCTTTTTTTGATGAATATTTGTTTTGGACTGTTTCAGCACTTTATCTTTATCCAACCATCATGTCAAATGCTTGCAATTGTCAAAAAGAATCTATTTTTCATCACACATAACAATATGGTGTAAAAATGGTTTGCCTTTATGTCGTGACAGCAAAGAAAGGCCAGCTTCTAGACGATTTCTCTTCTGAGGCTTGTGTAATCCATGGAGCACCCATCTATCTGGCTTGTTTATCTTGCCAATTTGTTTCAAATGGTCCAATATTGTTGGAATAGTAATGTTAATCTTTGTCCTAACTTATGCATAGGTTGAAATGGATTTGTTTCCACCACAGCTTTCAGCTCATCATTATCCACCTTGGTCTCAGGTTGCCCCTGTGGCTCACTTTCAAGATTAAAATCACCAGAATGGAACTTCTCCAACCATCCATATCCATGTGTTCATTAGCCATATCCTTCCCAAACACTCATTGATATGTTGAGATGTCTGTGCTGCTTTGGTTCCACGATGGAACTCATGATAAAAAATAACACAAGTAGGCCAAGCGTGGTTGCTCACACCTGTCATCCTAGCGCTTTGGGAGGCAGAGGCTGTAGATTGCTTGAATGCAGGAGTTTGGGACCAGGCTGAGCAAGAGAGCAAGATCTCGTCTCTAAAAAAATAGTCAGGCATTGTGGTGGGTGCCTGTAGGCCCAGCTACTTGGGAGACTGAGCCAGGAGGATCACTTTAGCCCAAAGTTTGAGGTTGCTGTGAGCTGTGATGCTACAGCATTCCCTCTCGAGCGACAAAGTGAGATTCTGTCTCAAACCAACCAACCAACCAAACTAACGATTATTTGACTTATTCATGACTTCACAAAAATTTACTCTAAAAAAAACTTTAAAAGATAATCACGTGCCATAACATGCATTTGAAAGAATGAAGATGTGCTTTCACAATAAAAATAAAGCAAGAAATAATCAAAGTGAAATCTCTGTGCTGAAGAGAATCAGATATTTACTTAATAACCTAATAGCTATTATTATTATTTATTATTATTAATGACCCTCTAGGGGAGGTGGTATAACCAGTGCTTCTCATACTTTAGTATGCATACAAATGTCAGGACAGATGGTCAAAACACAGATTTCTGAGCCTCACCCTCAGCGATTCTGATTCTGCACGTCTGTACTACTAACAAGTTCCCTGGTGATGCTGGTTCATGGACTACACTTTGAGTGGCTTTGGTATAAACCACAGGACAGCATTATCCTTATCTGCAACTGATATTCTAATCTGTTTGAGGGATGGACACCATGCATTTCATCTTAGTCCTTGCCACAACCTCCACGTAGAATCATGTGGCTTTTACCCACCTGCAACTCCTATTCCATTTGGCTGCAGAATTCATGCTTAACATTGTTCCAGGCATTGATAAGACAGGAAGGCAGAATCCAATGCCTAGAAAAAGTAGCATAACTAAGACATGCTTAGGGCTTCAAGTTGACCCCATTGTTAAACCTGAGTGCTACTTAGAAGTCAGAGCATATTCTAGGCACGGGGAGGTGTCCGTTCCCCTTTCCAAGGGAGGCAAACAGAGCTAATGGAAGGAAAATGTGCTCATTGTCCCCTTCTCTCGTGCAGAGAGGAAAATAAGGCTGCTTCAGAAACACTTGCCAGGCAGTTTTTGATTTCTTTTTTTTTTTTTTTTTTGGTAGTTGTAAGACAGGAAATCAACTACTGTTACTATTAAAATAAGATTGCTTTCCATGTCCTGCCAATTTCCCCCTCATGGTCATATGTCAGTGTTTTTCCTCAGAGGGCAGGGTTTTTCTCCCTTTTCCAAATCATCCTGTTTTTCCTTTTGACACCAGAGGCTCCTTCACTCAAAAGTGCTTGGGTTCGGGGAGTCCCTGATTTGGGTGTCTTTGAGGCCAATATGCAAATAGAGAGATGGAGCTACATGGCATCCAGAGATTATAGTATCTTTTTTATAATTTATTTCCACATTTTCCTAATTGCCTACAATTAGGAAATGTCACTAACCCTAACCTAGACACGATTTTCTTTTAATCAAGATTGATAAATCTGTACATAACCCTATAACAATAGCTAACACAGTGCTAAGGCAGCCAAGCAGACACTGTGCTAAGTGCTTTCATGCATAACATCATTTAATTCTTGCCACGAATTGAATGAGGTTAAAATCATTGTCCCTATTTTATAGATGAAGAAATGGAGACACATAGAGGGGAAGCAACTTGTTCAATAGTACGGGGCTAGCAAGCCACAGAGATAGGATTTAAACCGAACATTTTGGGCTCAATTTTTAACCATGATGCTTTATTTATATATCACAACCGTGTAAAAATATAAGCCTGGCAAAAATTATAGAAGAAATTATACCAACGTTTTGACAATGATTTTTCTGGATGGTGCAATAGTACAACTATGTACTTTCCCCCACTCTCTTCTGATTTTCTAATAATTTTTCCAATGATCATATATTACTTTTACAATAACAAGTACTTTATTTATTAGCTGAAAAAAATTTTTAGCTTAGTCTCTCTCCTCCAAGTTCAATGTCTAAAGTCATCCCAGGGCAGATGATCTTTTGTTATTCTGTGAAGAGTCCCAGGGACACAAACTCTGCAGGAGGTAGTCAATGTGGTTAATCATTCTGTAGATTTACCTCCAAGAGGCCCCCAAACTGGCGGACTCCATTATCTGGATGGAAGGACTCCTCCTAATCATGCGGTCTCCCTGCTGGGCAGGGCCCTGCTGTCAGGAGGCTATGCCCTTTGAGCTGTTCCTCCAGTGGTTGAAATGAGCTTGTGCTGATCATCCAAATTCCTGCTTAGCCACATGCCCCAAAGCCTGCCATGGGGAGTTTGATGGCCCGGGTAGAGTTCAAACTTGTGCCCTTGGCCTCTTTATAGATCAGAGGAGGCCAACTGCTAGGACAAGCAAGCCCCACATTTCAGCAGCTTATTACAATGGACATTTATCCTTTGCTCAGCTAACGGTTCCATTTCAAAGTTTTCTATTTCAACATTGGGCAGGAGGTCCTCCACTTGGTCATTCAGAAACCAGGCCCCTCAGCCTCAGAGTTTTCCATGGATCTTCAAGTCTCCCCCATGGGGGATGTCTTGTGGGCCAGGTTTGGAGGTGTTGCCCGTCACATTGGCACACCCCACTGGCCAGGAGTCAGTCACATGGGCACCCCTAATTATAATAGAGCCTGGGAAATGCAGTCCAGCTGTGTTTTGAGGAGGCAATGGAAACAGGTCCTGCCTGGGAGCACATAGCCATCTCTGTCATAGCACATTCACTTGTTCAGTAAATATTTTTGGAGTGCCTGCTGTGTGGGGGGCCCACAGGCATTGTTTGTGTCCT
Organism: Nycticebus coucang; assembly: GCF_027406575.1. NCBI lineage: Eukaryota > Metazoa > Chordata > Mammalia > Primates > Lorisidae > Nycticebus > Nycticebus coucang. Next base: position 16,152,747 of record NC_069804.1, read on the forward strand.
GTTCACTGTAGGCATAGACATTTTGTCTTTTGCTAGGTCGGAGCCAGATTTGGAAGTATTCTCAATACTAAGTAGAGGTCAATATGCCTGACTTCTAATCTTCTGGGGGCATGAACGAGGCACTGTTGATCTTACAAACGCCATAGTTTCCATATCAGCCAGGAGAAGAGCAACATGCCAATTATTTTAACAGAGAACTTAGCAGAAGGCATTGGTTAAACAGACATTAGAAGACTAAAAAGGCAGAAAGTGAAACAGAGATGGGGACTGCAGAAAGCAGCGACCACCCTTAAGACTGGGAGAAGCAAAGGGAAGAGAGTAACGTTATGAAAAATCTGTTAGGAGTTGAGACACTGCAGAGCTGGGACACAAACCCATGAGGAAGTGCTGCCCAGCTAGTGCTGGTGTCTTAGAGGGGGGGCGATGAGGCTGGCTCTGGGATTACCAAAAAGGGGGACTAGATTCTGGGACCAACTGCCACTGTCCAAATTGAAGACCATTAGGAAAGACTGCTCAAGGGAACAGGAAAGAAAGAGAAGTGCATGGCCCTTCTTCCTCCATCCTGCCAGTCTCCCTCTAGCTCCCCCTACTGGCAGAGCGGAACAGGGGGCTGATGACGAAGCAGAAATGAGGTGTACAGAGTCCCAACCAAGGCATCATAGAGCTAGAAGGGAACTGAAGACACCATAACTAGAAGTTTAGAACTGAGACACCATAACTTAATAACTGACACGGAGGCTCTTGTTTCAAGCTCACACCATTTATGTAATAGTTGCGTGCTGCAACCACAGTGGAGCTTCAAGAGGTGGCTCCGTCAGAGAGACCTCTGGGTGCTATCTATTCATTTGCTCGTTGGTTCACTGAGCACATTATTGGGGTATTGGGAATAGAGCTATAAATAAGGCAGTTCTTGCCCACAAGAAGCTCACATCCCACCTGTACACACACAACACACACATGCAACAACCCACATATACGCCTGATGTAAAATGGGGAAGAGAATGGAGAAGCATTGATAGATATCTGGGCTTAAGGACCCAGAGTTTTTTTCTTCTTGGCTATTGTCGTTGGAAACTTGTAGAAATAAGTTTGGCTCTTCTTGTTGGAGAAAATGAGAGGAGGAGAAAGAGGCATTTAACACGCCCTTGGCCTGGCATGGAGATCATCGATTGTTCTGCTGCTGAGATTTGCTCTACCGATCAGGGGGCAAATCAAATGGAGTTTGACCTTGACTGAACAGAATGAGAAAAATACACAGTAAATGAGGGCAGTCAAAGCACGTTGGCCTCTTGGAGGCCTCTGCTTTCCTCCCTGGGGTGCAAGGAGGAGGGTCCGCTACTTTTACTGGTACCCTTTCAGCACCTGCTATAGAGCACTCAGAGCTAAACTTTGCCTGACATTGGGAAGGTGCTACATTTTCTGTGATTCTGAGTGAGTGCAGAGAAAGGCCCTGCAGGGGTATAAACTACATGTTTTTCCTTTATCATGACAAGCTTTCCACATGCATGTTCTCATTTGCCATTAATTGAGCATCTTCTGTGTACCAGTCACAAACAAGACAGACTCAGCTCAGTAGGCGATGTGCACTGCTGAGGCATACCTCGCCCCTCTGATCCAGGGAAACATACATCGTCCAGACTCCCCTTGCTCATGCAGTGAGCATTGTGTTGCACAGGAGTCCTGCCATAAATTACAGGACTGAGGGAAGCCATATACCCTCCTCAAGCCTCTGTTTTCTCATCTATAAAATGGGGAGCCAGATTAGATTAGCTGAACCTAGCCAGTATTTATCAAGGGTTCATTTTTTTTTTTTTTTTTGTAGAGACAGAGTCTCACTGTACCGCCCTCGGGTAGAGTGCCGTGGCCACGGCTCACAGCAACCTCTAATTCTTGGGCTTACGCGATTCTCTTGCCTCAGCCTCCCGAGCAGCTGGGACTACAGGCGCCTGCCACAACGCCCGGCTATTTTTTTTTTTTGTTGTTGTTGTTGCAGTTTGGCCAGGGCTGGGTTTGAACCCGCCACCCTTGGCATATGGGGCCGGCGCCTTACCGACTGAGCCATTCTGTGCCACACTCTGCATGAGTCCAGGCTGACATTATTGTGATCCCATTAACTTAGCATGTCTGAGATAGTCCTGATTTCATATATATGTTTTGATTTGTTTCAATAAAAGCAAGTTCTAAATATATAATTGAATGTGGTTTTTCATTTTCTTAAGCCATTTTTTTCTGAGTCAGGAAAAATGAGGTTCAGTGTCAGAGGTGGTGGCTGTGGGGATGTTGTGAAGGTGTATCTGTTATGTCTTTCTGTAACTTAGCAGCCACTCACGTTTCTTCTTTCATGATCCTGTGGGTCAATTGGGCAGACCATCTGGGCTGAGCAGACTCAGCCAGAGATGGCAGGTCTAGGATGGCCCTGATGAGCTCTCAGCAGGGACCTCTCTCCATGTGGTTTTGCATCCTCCAGGAGGCTAACCTGAGCTTGTCTCCATGGTGATGGAAGGGCCTCCTGGTGCGAGCAGACAAACCTAGAAGCACAGGCACTCCTTGTTGTCTTTGCTTGAGTCAGCCTTGCTACTGTTGCATGGACCTAAGTGAACTGCAAGGCCAAGGCAGAGTCAGCAGAGGTGGTGATGACCCAAGTGCCATTTTGCACACAGCTTTCTCAGGATGTTGTAGATGCAAGAGACAATTTGTTTTTTGCACACAGCTTTCTCAGGATGTTGTAGATGCAAGAGACAATGTGGAGGCTAATTTACACGTGGGAGCCAGCTAGAGGGGGGCCAACTGTGAAGATGTCAAGGGCATGGAGCTTAGCAAGAGGCATGGGGAGGCCATTGAGAACCAGGGAACCTGAAGGAATACCAGAGTTGATGAAGGAGATTTTGTTGCCATGCAGGTTGGGGTGCTGAGGGGTCTCGAACAGACTGCTCAAAGTCATTCAACAAATGTTTCCTGAGCTCTGTTGGCCAGGTCTGCAGATCCCTGTGAGACAGAGGTGAGGTGCAGGGAGTAATGTGGTAGAACTGGGTGACATGGAGATGATGGGAGAAAAGGCGAGTCTACTGAAAGAGAGATTCGAGGCTGCTAAAATCTAGAGACATATGTGTCTGCACATGCACACACGCAACACACATACACATGTAGACATCATGTATCTCCACACGTGCAGGCTCATAGCCACCCACACTTACACACGCCTCCCTGTGCACATGCTTGCATCCACCACCCTTGTGGACGGTCTTCCAGATACCCTCGCGGAACCCCCAGAAGCCTAGCCTAGGGGATCTGTGAATTGTACCGGGAGGGCCAGTGAAGAGCCAGGAAAGGCAAGAGGGCTGAAAAGAGGTCCTTGGGGAAACGCTTCTCCTCCCCACTTTTAAGGCGAGTGTTGAATCAAAACACCCCATGCGCCGCTCTATGTAATGACTCCTGAAGCACAATTTCATGCATCGTACTTGTCCCATTTTTTTAAAGAACTGTGTTGACACATGCCTGTTTACATTAATTTCCCCATCTCTATGGATACATTTAGGGGGAAACAAGCTTTCCTGCTAAAAACAAAGAGGGGGATAGGGGTGGAGAGGCTGGGAAAAAGGGAGAGGAGATCTATTTAAAAAGTTTCAAGATGAGTAGGCCCCTCATTAAAAGAATCTAGGCTGTACATTAGCATCAGAAAAACAACCCACTTCAGTGCCTGCAAGGCCAGGGCCGGTCCTTTAGCTGCTGTGGATAACAGGCTCTTTTGGAAAATGTGGAAGCCAAAGAGCACTGTCCTTGCCTTGCCTTGCTGCCCGAGGGGCTGAGTTTTCCCTTTGAGTCCTACTTTGGTCTCCACTGCTGCTCATTGTTCCCCATCTCTTCTTCCCAAGCACTCAGCAAAAATATGGGCCTCATGCTCCCCACCCCCCGCCATGACAAAGAGAGACAAGCTGTTGGCTGCCCTCCCCATCAGCTCAGGGCTCTCCTGTTTCTGTTTAGAGGTTTTCAGCTGACAAGAGTGTCAGCTTCCATCCCAGCACTCAATGGCATTACAGCTGGCTTTTCACAGCAGCGACGAGTATGAGGACGCGGACCACAGAAAAGCTGGGTCCTGTTTGGCAGAAGCAGGAGGGGGCAGGGGGGCAGCTGGTGCCTTAGTCTCTTAGAGAAATGGGCACCGTTTATTCTCCAAGAGGAAGCTTGGATGATTTGCTCAGAGGTGGAATGGTGACTGATATCACCACTGGTGAAAACAGCTAGGGGATGCAAGGCCAGAAGGGATAGGAAGAGGGAAGGAAGGAGAAAGGATTGGCAAAACCCTTAACCGCAGTGAAGAAGCAAGTGTATTTGAATAGGGCCACACCTTTGGTCTGGATGGGGGCACTTGAACGGGCCCCTTGGGTCAGGAAGGGGTGTGTTTTAGAGACCAGCAAAGATTTGGAAGGAAGACTGAATTCATTATTACTGATAGAGAACTCAAGTTCAAATGTAGGGCATTTGGATTGCTAACCATAGGGCTATGATTTTTCTTAAGAGGTAAAAATAAATGTAAAAAAAACAGGTAAGGTGTTGATTTCTTGATGCTCCAGGCACCCAAAGATACAAATATTTTCTCCAGCTTTTTACCATCTTGCATGTGTGTGCACACTCACGTGCACACGTGCACGCACATGGCTGGCGTTTTGAGGCAGAAAGGAATTTACTTCACAGGACGGTCTGTGCTTGTTCCTGACCACACACTTGACCCTTCCTTTTGAACATATTAAACCTTCCTTGCCTCTCAGACACATCCTAGGGAGAAAAATGTTTTATCATTTGGATGTTTGTCAACATTCCAGCTCATTAAAGACAAGGCTAGCAGATGCCTGGGTCAGCCTCTGGTGGCACCATGATGCCGCAGCAATGAGCAGTCAAAGGCAGGATGTGGCCGAGGGTGCTTGGATTTTTCCATCACGTAGCTGTGAGGTGGCCACTGGACACCTGTGTCTGGGGCTGGTCTGCTGGCCTGGGGCTGAGCCGCACAGGGCCATCCTGAGGGCACAGAAGGGTTCAAAGGGCTCCTCTCTTTGCTCTAGCCCCACCTAACACCTTGAATGTCTGGAGCTTAGCAGGGAGAAGTTGCCCAAGCCGCTGTCATCTGCCACCTGGATTACTGCACCAGTCTCCTGCTGTTGGTCTCTGGGCATCTGCCTCTGCCTGCCTCTGGCCCATTCTGCACACAACTGCCAGGATAGTTGTTTTCAAAGAGGTCAAATCACATCCCTCCTCTGCTCAAAGCCGTTCAAAGGTTGCTGTTGCACTCAGGGTAAAAGTCAAAGCTCTCCCTTTGCAGCAGCCCAGGAGGCCCTGTGTGACCTGGCGCGGTGCACCTCCTGCCACTCCCCCGGCCCTGTGTTCCCTGCAGCCGCGCTGGCCTCCTGCTGGCCCGGGGCTGGCCAAGCACATTATCACTGGGCTTTTGCTCTTGCTGTTCCTCTGCCTGGAATGCCTTTTCTCCAGATACCCCCGGGACTCCCTTTCTCTCCTTCCAAAGTCACCTTTGCAGCAAGGCCCTTCCTGACCACTTTATAATATTGCCCCCCCCACGCTCTCTGAACCCCCTTCCTTGCGTCATTTTTCTCCATAGCGTTCATTGCCATCTAACAAACAATACGTTTTAGGTCTGTGTTTTCTTTATTATCTATCTCCCCCACTAGCACGGAGAGATGTCGTGCAAAGATGCACGACATGCCTTACTTAATACTGTACGTGCAGAGAGTGCTTGGCACACAGTAGGAGTCTAATAAATATCCCTATAAAGAAGGAACAGACCCAGACCAGAGCATGTTTTCCTGGATGATACCCATATTGTCACTCAAATCCTCAAATCCAACTGAGGTGCAAAGGCCACATTCCTTCTGGACCTGGAAGACTAGAGTGAGCTGAGGGGCTGGGCTCCGAGGACCGCCCCCTCGCCCAGCGGTCTTCATGTTGAGTGCTAACCAGGGCTGGTCAGGGTCACACTGTCAGTTTTTCCTCCCACGGACACACCACCACCTGGAACAGAAAATGGCCTGTTTCCATGGCACCTGCTAGAACTGTTTGGTCTGGTAAATGCCTGAATTTATAGCTTCACAATGTTCGGGTGCATGGGGCGGTGGGGGTGGGGGTGGGGCGCTTGATGAAGCTGCCGGTCCTGTAAGTGGTAGCATACAGCCGGTGCACATGTGCAGGCCTTCAAATGGAGTAAGGCGGCCTCCCACCGTGCTTCCCTGATGTGCTCCGTTCCTCCCTGTGCCCCTTCTGTGTCCTTCTGGCACCCCTCCACAGATGTTCCCTGCAGACGGCTGGGCCTGACACACTGCAGCTGTGGGAGGAGGAGCCCCTCATAGTCACTGCAGCCATTCAGTGCACGGTGCTCCGAACAACCACCAGTACCCATCCATGATGTTTCTGTTATATTAATACTACTTAGATACTACAATAGAACCTCTATAAGCTGACCACCCAAGGGACTATAAAAACTGATCAACATACAGAGGTGGGCAACATAGGGAACGAGGCCTGCTGTACTGATACGTACACGTGGTGCATGTCTGGTCAGTGAAAATTAGCTCAACTTAACGAGGTGGTCAGTGTGGGGAGATGGTCAACTGTGGAGGCTCTACTGGACAGAGTATCTGCTGTGTTCCAGGGTTTTACACTATCTTTAGTCTTTACCAGCATCCTCTCAAGAAGGCATTATTATTCCTCTTTAAAGAGAAAAACTGAGGCTCTGAGAGGTTACTGACTGGTCCAATTAGGATGGAACTGGGTTTTACCAAGGTTTGGCTCCAAAGGCCATGGACCTTGTATGGTAATGCAGGTTTTGAACTGCGGAAATCCAAAGGCATTGTGAATGATGTTTCTTGGAGTGCACAGTTTGCACGGCTTGCACAGAGCCATCCTTACTATCTTCTGAGAATAGTATTTGGCTTAGGGAGACCTGTCGTATCAGATAGGAATGCATTCCAGTGCAAGGAATAGAAAACCCTAACTCTCCGAGGCAGGAGGAGAGTAAACAGAATGGGGTTTTAGTTTTCTCAGAGCAAAAGGTCTGGAGGTGGGTGGCAGTAGGGATTGATCAAGCAGTTCCACAATGCTGGGTTTAGTGTCTTAGAAATTCTCTTGGCCTTTCCTCATGGTTGCAAGATGGCTGCTACAGCTCAAAGCATCACATCTGTGTTCTAGGGAGAAAGACGGAGGGGAGGGTGGCATCAGTCACATCTGTTCCTTTTTTATCAAGAAAGCTAAACTTTCCCAGACCTCCACCTGGAATCCTTTAAATTTAAATTATAAGACTTTAAGGGAGAGGGGATGAAGAGGGAACTCTGCGTTAACAGTGCCTGCCACACCAACATTTGCAACTTCCTAGCCAGGAGCATTTTTAGCAGACCTTGTGGCCAGCAGTGTCCTGTTCTTTTTTTGACCTTACCAAGCCAATGGGATTTATTTGTTTTCCTGACATAAAAGAGGAATCAGAAGGCGGAGCAATGCTCTCATATGATTTATGACCTGCCTGGAATACCGAATGAGTCTAGATCTTTTGTACTCAAAGCATCAGCATCATCTGGGAGCTGGTTAAAAATACAGGATCTCAGCTCCAGCCCAGACCTGCTGGATTACAATCTGCATTTTAGCACAATCACCAAGTGATCTGTGGGCACATTAGTGTCTGAGAAGTGCTGTTTCTAGACCATAGGCTGAGAACACAGGACTTCCTTCTGACTTCCACCAAAGTTCTCACAGCTTTCAACTCTTGGGTGAGCAGCCCTTTTCCCAGGACTGTCCCAGAATTAACACTAAGAGCCCCACATCCTGGGACACTCCCCAGTCCTGGGCAAATTACCTTATCAGCTCTTGTCTTTGGGGGTCCTACCCTTGCCCCAAACGAAGGCAGAGCTTATAACCAAAAGGCAGAAAGCCTAGAAAACTTCCTTCCAGGAGTCAGGAAAGATAGATAGAAGGTCTTTCCTTTGGGGTATGGGATTGAACAAGGCCTGAGCAAGAACTCTCCAGGATAAGAACATGGCAAAGCCCTGCCTTCCCAGTGGGAGGTGTGGGGAGCTGGCAAGGGAATGGTTAAGAGCCCTGAGGGTGTTCTATCCAGGTGGTTCTGAGATATCATTACTGGACTTAATAATACATTAAAAGCCAGCATGAATGGGCTTTGGATTAAGAACTTGGTAACAACACAGATTAACTCTTTCCTCACTTCTTTCTTCTACCCTTTCACGTTGCTTTCTTCCTTCTGCCAAGAAAAATGGAAGAGGAGAAATGCCCAGATCCTACACAGGAAGCACTTGTCATGAGTAGCATTGGTGACTCAGAGTTATTTTTTAGCCCTGCCAGCCAAGAGCAACAGGAATGAGCTGGCGTGATCTGATTTATTCATGAAAAAAGAAAACAACAACAACAAACTGTTCGTGACCTCGAACTTTCTGTCTCCCAGCCTCCTTCTTCTTGATGTCCTGGGCAGCCCTGTTTGAGGGGATTGGGAGAAGATTGATTTCTCAGGCCTCATGCTCCAGTAACATGTATTTGCCATGGGCCTACTAGAGTGGGAAAGAGAAGACAGAGCCTGGCTACCGAAGCCTGGGTGTCTGGGAGCCACGTGGCCTGTGACATTGTTTAACACTAGAACCTGTGTGTGCTACCTACAGGAGGGGGTATGAAATTCCGGGGCAGCCAGGGCAACTTCCTTAAGAACTTTGATTTGGCCCTTTAGTTTGGCCATCCTGGTTGTGAGACTAGGGCTCGCAGGAGTTTGGGGGTTCTCCCACTCAGCCAAGGAGAGCTGGTGCTTTCCCCCAGGGCCACGAGTCAGCTCTCTGCGTTTCAGGCTGTCGGCATCAGGTCCTTTGTAACCACGTGCTGCTGTATGAGAGATGTTTTGGATTCAGGGAAACAGCTACCCCAGCGCCTTGCTGTAGAATTTGCTGGGCTGCTTCCGACCCTTCTACAATCCATACGGACAGCTGCGGGGTGTCCGGCTGTAATTTCTCATCCCCAGCTTTTGTTATTGAGTCTCGTCAGTGTGTTTCCTCAGCACACTAATGTGGGGACCTTTTAAGTATTCCGTATTCCCATACACAGGCCAGAGCTGGAGAGGGACGTAGGTCACGAGAATAGGCAGGGATGACAAGGTAACAATGACAAAGTCGTTAAGGAAGGTGACATGTTAGGCCCCATGTGCCAACTGCAGGCAAATAAAGGCAGTGCCTGCCCAGTGTCACCTCTGGACCGTGGAAAGTCTCTGGGCCAGCCCTGTGTGAGGCAGCTCCTTCAATGGCTAGAGGTCTGTGAGTTGAAACAAAAGCATGTTATGTAGAGGAAGTAACTGTGGTGTGGCAGGCCCAACAGGACCGTTCTAGTAGGAGCTGTTGCTCGCTGACCCGTGTATAGTGAGATGCGCGGCTGTCTGTTGCTCAAATGCCTCTTCATTGTACTGTTTATCTCCAAGAGCTTGAAGTTCAACTGGAAGACCCGTGTTTATATTTGCGGTACTGTAAGGAATGGCTCTTTTCTAAGGGACAGTGGCCATGTTTACAAGTACGATGACTGTTCATATTCTCATTAGAAAACTTCCTCTCAGGGAGCTCCTCATGTCCACGCTGAGAAGGGAGGCGTGAGGGCTGTGCAGGAAGTGGGAGGGGGCTGGCAGTGAGTTCTTTCTTTTCAAACTTGGGTTTGGATTTGTTTTACATTCAGTAGTTCATCTGTCTCCTCACTAGACTGCAGTGATGATTGGAGCTCCAAGGCCGTGAGGCTCTGTTATGTGTGTGGGGTTTCTTATTTTGGAGCATGCATAGAATCATCTGGAAAGCTTGGCAGTGTCCAGATTGCCACAACTCACCCTTAGAGATTCAGATTCAGTAGATCTCAAGTGGAGGCCGAGAATTGGCATTTCTGACAAGCTCCTAGATGCTGGCAGTTCAGGGACCACATTTTAAATGGCAGTGGTCTGAAAGGGATGCCAAGTACTGTTACCCCTTGGCCCAAACTGCCTATGTCAGAGTAAGAGGAACTCAGTATGATCTCTGCCTTTCCTTTCGATCCTATCTTTAATTTCCACTTCTCCAGTCCTTATTGATTGGGGGAGTTCAGATACCATCTCTGAATGTGAAGTGGGAATCTTGGGTGCTAAGGGATTAGCCTGGCTACCCCAGGCCTCCCTCCTCCACCCACCCCTGGGGGCCTTGGGGGCCTGGGAGTTCCTGCTGGCGCTGCAGTAGCAGGCAGCTTGCATCTGGAGTTACACCCTTCAAAGGTCTCTGAAGGAGCAGGAACAAACTGGAGGAGAAAATTACATTTGAAATAATTTATTTTCACATGCAGAGGAGAAATCACATTTGGTCTAGATTCATGTAAAGAAAACAGAGATTAGATTTTAAAAAATGTGTTGCTGGCAAGAGAGAAGAACAGACGGGTTTGGATAAAATACACATTCTGTTGAACCTGGCCTTCACTCCCAGACTGCATTTAAAGGGGTTTTGAGTTAGCCTATGGAGGAGAATCAAGTCTGGATTTTATTTTCAATTTTTTCTTTCTTTTGAAATACTTCCTAGGTTGGGACTGGGAGTGACAGAAACATCTGGACTGCAGGAAAGGTTGTTCCTGTATTTTGAGCTTTTACTATTTGAGCAGGCTGATTTAGGAGTCTTACCCGAGGAGAAAGATTTTCTATTGGGATTTCTGGCCAAAGCTTCAAGAACTAGGGGCCTGGGGAAGACAATGAGGGGAGGCTGGAACAAGAAGCCCCCACATGGAGTGAAGGCTGCACAGGCCATGCAAATGGCCACACTGTCAGGGCTCCCCCTGGAGACCTTCAGTGTGGAAAAGGGTCAATGTCAGGTTTAAGTCCATCAAAAAGATGATTAAAGAAACAACCATAGCAACAGCTGATGCTTATTAGGTACTTGCCATGACTCCAGCTGTATGTTCATCATATGAAGCCATCATTTGGCTCTGTAGTTACTATCATCTCTATTTTATAGATGAAGAAAAATGAGCAGAAGTGAAATCATTTCACAAAGCCACACAAGTAGGAAGGGGCAGCCTCACACCCAGGCCTGACTCAAATCCCCAGGCCAGGAATGAGTGTAGAGAATGATTATGTCAGTAGCACTATCATTGCAAATAAAGGGCCTTTGTTTGTGTATATGAAATTTAGTAGGTTGGAGCATAAAAGCTATTTTCTTTTTTCTACATATATATAGCTATATATGTATATATATATTGTTTGTTTGTTTGTGATTCATTGAAGGTACTAAGAATTAGGTTACACTGATTGCATTTGTTAGGTAAAGTCCCTCTTATAATTCTGTCCTGCCCACAAGAGGTGTGCCGTACACCGTAACCCCCATCTTCCTCCCTCCTCCCCTCTCCCCACTCCCTCATTCCCCTACTCCCCACCCTGTATTAGGTCATTTACTGCCTTAATATTAGAATTGAGTACATTGGACTCTTGCTTCTCCATTCTTGTGATACTTTGCCAAGAAGAATGCGTTCCTCATGTGGAAACAACCTAAATGCTCATAGGCAAAAAATGGGTAAATAGCGGCAATTTCATATACTTTAACCAAATACATGTATCAGTATCTTCTCGTTGGTAAGAGGAAGGATTAACTGCATTATAACACAACAGTGGATACTAGACAGGAGGGAAAGGTGACTGACTTAAAGCTACATAGCGATTTCCATGTATATAAAATATACTGCTGAGCTAAACATCTGGTTGCAGAAGGACACGTGACATATGGTACACTTCGCATATACGGACTTGCGTTTCCATTTCAGAAGCTGGTTCCAGGGAGTGGCTGTCCCAGGGAACAGGAAGGGAACTGTGATGGGGGTGAGCTAATAAGGAAGGGGCGTCAAGTGCCTTTGTCATTTTGTCTTTCCTAAGCTTCACGGGCAGTGCACTTGAATCTTCACACTTTTTTGTGTTTGTTATCTATTGCTGTATGACAAATCACCCCGGCACTGACCTGCTTAAAGCAGCACACATTTATAACCTTGCGGGCTCTGTGGGCAGGCTTTCTGGTGTGGTTTAACTGGGTTCTCTGCTGAGGCTCTTCCAGGTAGCATTGAAGTGTCAGCTGGGCCCGCAGTCAGTCACGTGAAGGCTCAACCAGGGGTGGATTTGCTTGTAAACGCTCTCATCTGCCTGTTGGCAGACCTCAGAAGGTCCACTTCCAAGTTTACATACATGGCTGTCGGCAAGATTTGGATTCTCATGGGCTGTTGGAGAGAGGGTGGAGGTTTTGAGAGAGAAAGAGAAAGAGAGAGACAGAGAGAAGAAGAGAGAGAAGAGAGAGAGGTGTCACCACCTTTTATAACCTACTTGCAGAAGTGTCATCCCATCACTTTTGCTGTATTCTGTTCATTAGAAGCCAGTCACTAGGTCCAGCCCACACTAAGTAGAAAGGCCTTACAAAGGGACATGAAGACCAGGAGACAGGGATTATAGGAGACATCGTGGAGATTTTCCCAGCACAATGTCTGAAATATTTTACGATACAATTTTAAGAGAAAAAGTATATTTAAACGTAAAAGCAGACAGATTGCTGGCATTATAAACTCCCTAACCCTCAGTGGTAGCCGTGTATCTGGCTACTGCTAAATCTTGCCTGGGCCTCCCCACCCCTCCCATTCTCCCCAAAGTACATCATAAACAACAGCAAAATCAATTAAAGATACTTCCTTCTTACTAAATTTAGAGAGATGTCAGTGTAGTGTCAAAAGTGCTTTTTGTTTCTTTAACTGTACCTTTGCTGTTCCGAAGTCTGTTCTCTAGGAGGGTCCATTGGCTGGAGCTGGAAGGATGACACTGTGTGACAGAGGGATATACATGGGCTTTGCAGCCAGAGAGCTGAGCCCTGACCCCTACACCACCCCTCACCGGCTACGTGACTTGGGGACAGTTACTTATACCCTAAAAAAGCTAGTTTTCTCACCTGCGAAAGAAGAGGAACAGTGCTCACTTCAAAGGTTCCTGGAGGATTAAATGCATAAGGAAATGTGCTAGTCCCAGGGCAGTGCCTGGCATGACACAGGGCCCTGACAAGGTGAGGAAAGGTTTCTCCAGATCTCTTACCCACCCAAGATGCTGTTCGCCTCTACATGGGAAAACTGTTTTGCAGGGTGACGTGGTTGGAATGTTATGAAAAAAATAGGCGTTTATCATAAGTTTTCATTTGACCCCAGATTAATTTCCTACTGTACACTGGAAACTTGTTATGTTATGCATTCATACACTCATTTCTTCAACAAACAGTAGTTCTACCAGATCTTTGGCTGGGCGCCTGTAGCTTAATGGTTAGAGCGCCGGCCCCAGGACTGGCCGGTTGGACCCTGGCCGGGGCCTGCTAAACAAAACAAAACAGAACAAAACAAAAGTATTTCTTAAAGAAAGTAAAGAGCAATCTTCTTCAAAACTCTAATGTACTAATAGATCCGACATGTACCCTTGCATTAGGCACCATAAGTGTGATCCCACCATTCACCCTCCCTCTATCTGACCTCCCCTTCCCCTCCCATCCCTCCTCCTCCCTCCTTCATCTTGGGCCATAGTTGTGATCTATTCTTCATATGAAAGTGTGAGTGATTGTAAATTGGTTTCATAACAGTACTGAGTACATAGGATATTTTTTCTTCCATTCTTGAGATACTTTACTAAGTAGGATATGTTCCAGCTCCATCCATGTAAATGTAAAAGAGGTAAAGTCTCCATCTTTTTTAAGGCTGCATAATAGTCCATGGTGTACATATACCACAATTTATTAATCCATTCATGGGTCGGTGGGCACTTGGGCTTCTTCCATGACTTGGCTATTATGAATTGAGCTGCAATGAACAATCTGGTACAAATATCTTTGTTATAAAGTGATTTTTGGTCTTTTGAATATACACCTAGTAGAGGAATTGCAGGATCAAACGGCAGATCTACTTTTAGATCCCTGAGTATTCTCCATAATTCTTTCCAAAAGGGACGTATTAGCTTGCACTCCCACCAGCAGTGCAGAAGTGTTCCCTCTTCTCCACATCCACACCAACATCAGTAGTTGTGGGATTTTGTTATTAGTATAGAGTATAAATGTCTCAGTATAATAACTAAGTAAATGAGGGGAGATATATATTAACCAGCGTGATGTAAGCGTTCCTAATTCTATATGAAATCAGCACACTGTACCCCATAAATGCATTAATGTTTATATGATCTATGTGTTTATGATTTAATAATTAAAAAAAGAAGTCTAACCTGCAGAAACATACGAGAGTGACCTCAACTTGACATTTGTTAACATTTGACCACACTAGTCAACCTATGTGCATTGTTATTTTTTTTAATTTGCTATTTTGATGACTCTCTTGACAATAAATTGCAGACATAAAAAAAAAAAAAAACTAATGTATTTTGATCTCCCTGGGGTAGGCAAGGAATACTAGTGTTTGTGAGCAGTTACTCATGTCTAGGGTAGCAGAGGTGGCTCAAACCTACCTGTTTTCCATGTGGCTGCCTGAGAGGGCTGTTCCATCACAGGAAGGTGCTCCAAGGAATGCTGGACTTCAGGATTTTGGCTTAGGAGCTAGTGGCTTGAAGAAAATGTAGTGAGCGCTGTGGAATAGAGGTCCATGTAGACACGTTCTTTGCGGAGCCCTGCCTGTCACTAGGATACCCATCATTCCTGCTGGTCGACCAGCTGCTACACACTGGTCTTTGTGTCCAAGGGAGACTGTAATACTTGACTCCAGAGATCCTTAAGCAAAGTCTTGACTCCAGCCTCCTGGGTCAGCTAAGGTGAGGAGGGCTGCTCTTAGCTACAGTATGGGCTACAGCAGTGGGCTCCATGCACCCCAATCAATGAACAGAAATAGAGCACGAATCCATATTATTTATTTATGAGTTACATGTGTGCATTACTGTATTAATGTCTTATTTACTGTAACAGTATCTAGGCCCCTTCCCATATCCCCATACCTTAACATTTAGAGGAAGCCTTCTGATAGCAAACTGCCTCCATCTCTTGGCTTGCAGGCTTCCTCCAAAGGTACAGAAGGCCCCTTTGCTGGTTCCCTGGGCAGTCCAGACCTGCAAGGCAATTCAAATACCCCCACCCCACCCCATGCTTCTTGAATCCTTGTCTCAGAGTCTGCTAGAAAAACCCAATTTATATTTTAAGACATTCAAAATTAGGCAATTTAACAGTACATAAATATACATACATATGAGTATACACACAGTCTCGTGTGTTTTTCTCATCCCTGAAGTGCATACTCTGAGTTTTGAAGGCTACTAGTGTAAGGAACTTGGAAACCCCCTTCCCAGTCCGGGCTTCTAATTTGGTATCTCCAGATACCTCCCTCTCTGGGCTGTCTGCTTCTAGTCCTTATTTAACTTATTTGGGGAGGCTTGGTGTTAATTCATGGCAGTGATTTCTGGGTCACAGGCTAGCCAACTGGAAGGAGATCTTCAGGCCTGGATTTGCTAGACTCCTGTATTTGAAATAATAATTTTCCCACTGTGGACTTCCAATCAGGTAAAAATAAAGTCTCTAAGTGCAGAATTGGACATAATCTTTCCACAGACACTTTGTCCCTCTTGGGGAGCTCATGGGTTCTCTCAGATCAGTCACAGAAAGAGACCTGGTGACACATGCTCTGTTGTCTCCTTGAATCATCCTGCTATTACATGATGGGCAGCCTCATGAGATCAGGGTGGTATGAGTATTCTGACTTGCCATCTTTAACCCCAACACATGGTTCAGCACTATGCAGGCATATAAACACACTTTGGACACTCTGCTACAGAACAGACTCCAATGGCCCCAGCACAGAATTATGGAATGACTGAATTCTCCCTTAGTTTCTAATTACCTGGAACAAACCTTCCTACTGTCTTTTAGGTGATCACATTCTTTAGACATTCAATTTTAAGTTGCTCCTTAACAGCCAAATGCAAAGCTGGAGGCCCACAAGCAAACAGTCCCACCCAAAGGCCTTTTCCTCCAGGCCTCCCACTGGCCTTTAAATGATAGTGGCCTTCAACATCCTGAGAAGTCTCCCAGATTGCTTATCAGAGGAGAATGTCACCTACTTTCATGCCAGTTCTGTTCAAGAGCAATTCCCATTTCTCTACAAATAGCTCATTCTCTCAGTAATGAACCTGAAGCAAACAGATGTCCAATGAGGCCTGGCTTGGAGGGAAGGCCTTGAGCATCCCTCTGCGCTGCCAGGTGGGCCGTCCAGGGCATGCAGCTCTTGAGCTTTATCTTGCTCTAACTTCTATTGAATTTCCCATTGACTCCATTTTCCTTGCCTAACTAGCTGTCATTGCTCTGTAGCAGTGAAAAACAGGCAGAAATAGAAATATTTCTGTAGCTCTTTCCTTGATACTAACCCCCACAGGTTTTGCCAGGTCACCCACTTGGGAGAGCCCAGAGGTGCTGTCTCTACTCCATTGTTTGGGAAAGGAAAGAGGATTCACCCAGGTATCAAGTTTATGTTGAAATGAGAAGACCCCCTTGTAGGGTTTTGGAGGGAGAAAGAGCAAAGAGGAGCACTCTTTCCTACATTCCAGCTCTAGACTCCTTAAGTTAGTGAGCAGAGTCATGCTGAGGTCTGCATATAGGCAAGGACACGTGCGCATGCACACATGTGCACTGGCTTGGCTTGGTTTGGCTTGGAGAGCTGCCCACTGCTTGGTGCCTACTTGTATAAAATAAGGAAATGACCCAGACTCATGGGTGAAATTTAAATGAGAAATAAGTCACTGAACTAGCCAGGAAAGAGACCCTCTCTCTAGGAATAGAAAACATGATGTTAATCTCCCAAAATAGGGCAATAAAATATTGAAAGGTCTTAAGGGGTTGTGAGAGGAAAGATTAGGGAATTGGGGCACATTTGTCTAATCTTGGAGGATGATATGAGGAATCAAAATGTGTATCTTGATCATGAGCAGACTCCTAGTCCAGACGAACCAGAGTTAGAAATTTCTGGCTTTTGTCTTCCCCATATTTGTATGCAGCCTTTTCTCTGTGTGTGTGTGTGTGTGTGTGTGTGTGTACACATGGTGTCCTGTGTAAAAACTCTGTGCTACTGTCCTGAAATGGTAGATATGATAAATGAATGACTGGATTGTGAATGACTGTCTTAGGTTGGGTTCCTCAGAAGTAAATCCCAAGACAAAGACTCAGGCCCGAGTAGTTTATTTTGAAGGAAACACAGTAGTTTATTTTGAAGGCGAGAAGAGTAGGAAAAGGGGATGAAAAAGGGAACGAAGCCAAGGGAGGGTTATTAAGTGAATCATTACTGTGAACAATTGGAGCTGAATCCCAAGGGGTCTGGGAAACAGTTTATAGCACTCAAAGTGATCCCCCCTTAGGGATGAGAAAGCAAGATCATTGGTTGAGAGATTCTCCTGAGGGTTGCTAATTACACAGCTTTTCTGATCAAATCCAAGGGCAAAGTAGCCTTCCTAAGGTATGAACAAAAGCCAGGCACAGGGGTGCAGATAGGGACCTCTGGAAATTAGGAGTGTGGCCTGAGGGGAGAGGTGTAAGGATATCTGGAGGGCACTAATGGTGGCTGCTATAATCACAGATGGTTGGGGAAGGGGACTTTCTCCCAGGTATGGGCTCAATAAATATTTCTACCCTTTAATAAAATATAATGGAAGCTATGGAATAAGAACTTAAAAAATTTAAAAAACCAGAAGACAGTGGTATAGGGTCCATGGTATATATGTTTGCCAAAATTAATTATATTGTACATTTGAAAATTTGTGCATTTCAATGAAGAAATTATACCTAAATTTAAAATTCAAGTATAAGATTCCAGATTTTAATAACTTTCATTAGATTCTATGATGCCCCATAATCATATCATTGTATACAGTTATGATTTAATAAAAAAAATTTAAAAAAAAATAAATAAATAAATGGGAAAAAAAAAAAAAAGATTCCCAAGCTCCTGCATATTTGGGAAATATAGACCTAAATCCCTAAAATTCTATCTAGGCTATGGAGTTAAAGCCTTTTCTCTAGGACTTTGGTTAGAAAATGTTGAAATGGGGTGCTAGCAAATCAATCCTTTGTGCATGAAAGCAGGCCCCTTCAGCTGCCTCGGTGCCATGGTCTGTGCCTGTGCTGCCCTTGCTAGGTTCTCCTAACAACTGTGGCTTGCACTTTCTAAGGAAGATGAGTAGAGGTTCCACGTCTGAGGCCATAGGATGAACATCTGCAATGCAGAAGAAACTGACAGAGAAAGGGTTTGATGTTATGAACTTGACCTTTTTGGTCAAACTAGCCATGTCCAACTGCCACAGTCGAATAGGGAAATAAGGAGAGATGGTGTTCTATATTGGGTGCTAGGTCAGGGTCCGGCCTCAATGCCTGGAACATAGTCGGCATTCAGTCGATGTTAGACGAACTGAGCAGATTTCCTTCAGCTCACCAATGTCTCCTGCAACCAGCCTCAGCTGAGAATAGAAGGGAGTGGAGGTGGGAGAAGCATCAATAACATGAGGCCATGGGCCTTTCCGTTCTTTCTCCAGGGACCCAGATCTGGAGCTAGTGAGGTGAGCCTTCACAGCAGAGGGCCTTCCTAATGACTTTTCAATTAATTAACCTGACATTGGTGGGGAGTGTGCCAGAGGCTAAAAAAGATAAAAGGCGCTGAAGAGGAAAAGCTTTGATGTCACTGCAATCCTGTTCAGATTTGGAAAGCTTTTTTTCAGGAACTTTATATTGTAACCACAAAAGCCTCATAGGGTCGATCAGTCATGCAAGAAGATTTTTGTCATTCTCTGAGATTGGTGTGTGATGAGAGGTTGAACAGGAAGCCGAGAAGGTAGGGCTGGATGCGGTTTCTGTGGGTGGCGAGTGCATGTGGTAGGATGGAAGGGGACAGGTATGCAAGGCGGGGATGGGAGCCTGGCAGCGTGTAGGTGTGAGTCACATTTACAGGACTTGGCAGTGGTGTGCTTATTCTACACAGTTTGGCATGGCTATGATTTTCCAGACTCAGTGACTTCTTACCGTGGTTGTTCCTAAAGAGAATCTAATCCAGGTATATTAACCCATACTACCTGGCCATGTAGGTTCACACCCTCGCCCCAGCATCAGATTCATGCAAAATTTAAATAATCAGAAAATTCCGAGAAGTACAATGACATCACAGACATGTGATGAGTAAAATTTTTGAAGCAGACAGAACTCAAAAATTCCTGCTTAAGATGAGATTGTGGAGGTTTGGATGTGGGACTGACCTCCCATCGCCCCGCCTGTGTTTTCCGTGACAGTTAGAGGCAGGAGATTCTCTGCTGTGAGGACTGTCCTGTGCCCCGCAGGATGCTGAGCAGCACGCCTGGCCTGTACCTACTGCATGCCAGTTGCACCTTTCCCTGGTGGTGACAGCCAAAAATGTTTCCCAACATTGCCCAGTGTCCCCTTAGGGGCACAATCACTTCTGATTGAGAACCCTGGATTTGATAGCGGCCTGGAAGGTCCTAGTATCCAGAATTTTCTGTACTGTACTGTGGAATTTGGGGTTTCAATTGATGACCCTTACATGGCTTCAGACTCACGTCCCAACGTTTCAGTAGAATGATTCCGTGTGTGGTGTGCATGGTAGAATTGGCAATGTTCAAATGCCAACCAGGATATTTGTCTTGCTGGGACACTCTGTTCTCTAGCAGCTCTAAATCAGATGTTTCTTTTTTAGCATGTGTTAGATGAGAGCATATGAAATTGCCATATTTTTCTGTGGCCCAAATGGTCAAATATCAGCGATTTCAAACACACGGTCCCTTTCAGACATGTTCTGAGCACCTTCCACGTCTCCCCAGTTCACGAATGTGGAAATGTTTGTTTAGGCTCATGTCTCTTCTCAGTCACATTTCTAAGGTGAGTCCAATGTTTTCCATGCAGAGCCTTGTACCACAAACTAGCTGCATTGCAAAATTCCCCTCAAGATTTCCTTTTCATTTTGTGGTAAGTGTAATATAGTTGCAAATTGTTTGCAGCAATTCCCATTAAAAGGTGGCGTCTATTTCTCCACCCCATTGAATCTAGGCTGATACTGTGACTTGCTCTGAGCAGCAGAATGTGGCAGAAGTGGTGTTGTCCGTTCAAGTTTCAGAGCCTAGACCTTTAAGAGGCTTTGTACCATCTGCCTTGTGTCTCTTGGCCAGTCACTTGAGACTGCCCTATAAGGAAGCTGGTGTGGCTTACTGGAGGGTGAGTGTCTGTGTGGAGGAGAGCCAAGGCACCCTACTACCAGCCTGCACCACTCACCTTCCAGTCTGCTGACCCTCCTGCTAAATCCAGTCAAATGAGTAAGCCTAGATGAAAGCAACAGAAAAACCAACCCAGTGAATCTACATAATCATGGGAAATAATAAATTATAGTTAAATCCCTAGCTGAATTTCAGGATGGTTTGTTATGCAGCAGTAGATGACTGATACACATTTGAGGGCAGCTTTACAGTTTTTAACAATCTGTTAGAGTCTGATTTCAAATAGCGAACAGTGAAGCCATGTTCCCCTGACCACAGGATGGTGGGCTAGCTAGTTCACAAGCTAGTGCCTCATCCCCTCACATCATCTTGCAACGATCACGTTCTTCGGGAAAGTGCTGATGTCTACATGGGGAGGCCAAAAGAAAGCATCAAAAACTTACAAGGAAGGACTAAAAAGGCCAAGTGGCTTTTGTACATAATAATTATCTACACAGCATCCGTGTGTAGGAGATGCCTCATCCATTCTGCTTATGTTCCTGTATATACACCACACATATACACCCATTGCATACTAGGCATGGTGATGTGATTGAACATATCTCAAGCCTACATTTCCTACGATCATCTTTGTAAGGAAGTATTTCAAACCAAGAATCTCCTCACAAATGGCGAGCATTAATGGGCTTCCTATTTGAAGGCTTTCATTGGACAGCTCTTTTGATCTACAGCAGATTCCTTAGGAATCCCCTTGAAAACTGTAGTTGGAATTCTCATTAGAGTTAGAACTCATAGTTCTCTGAGTTATTCTTTAATATTGTACACGCCAGTCCCCACTAGACTTTACCTATATGAGAAGGGAAATTCGGCCTGCGTCTTTGCTCGTGGCATCCCCAGAACATAGCACAGGGTTTGGTTCCTGGTTGTTCCTCAGTAAATTTGCAGGTGAATAAGTGAATGAGAAAATGAATGAATTATGGAAACAGAACCGAGAGAGACTTTAGAATTCATTGTCTTCTTTCCTGCTCTGTCTGGTGAGTGAGGGCTCTGAGATTCACGGACAATTAACATTTGTTTTTTTTTTTAATTCCAGGACTTTTTTTAAATTCTTCCTTTAAAAAGCCACTTGACACACCTGATTATCTGATCTGTCACAGCTTGTGATTATGGAAGAGGAAACATGGAGGATTCCTTCTAGGGCCCCATGGGATAGACCGTGAACATCCCTGACATTGGGCTGGCCTCGTGCCATTCAGGGCAGGCTTCTGCCCGCCCCACTTAACCCTGTAACTCATTGAGGGGCGGCCAGGCCCACCCAGGCACTGAGTGGGCATCAGATACACCTCTCAGAGTTACATTATTATTACGATTCATCTGCCTGTCAAGCTGAGCCCTTCTCTGTGCTCCAGAATGTGAAAGCAAAATGGCCTTTGCCGATCCGTAGCTAATAATAGTTCTCATCTTGATTCTACTTAACACTGAACTGAAGATTTGGCCTCGCGGGTAAGGCTCATAGTTAATTCATTTATTTTAAAAATAATTACAGAAACTATAAAAGATATATCCCATTCGAGGCCAAGAGTGGTCTGATTCTCAGTTTTTCTCAGTAACCAGTTGTGTGCTGGGTGCTGGGAGGAATGAGGGTGTGGCGACTGTGTTGGAGGCTCAGGCAGAAGGTGAAGCTGAAAGGGAATTCCTCTGCAGTCACACGGGTCCGGAGCAGTGATGCCCAGCCCCCTGTCGCCCGCTCCCTTCATTCTCTGTGATGACCTAAATGAGAAAGACATTTGGTTTCCTTCCCCCTCGGCTCAGTCCCCCACGTGTACGAACAGGCTGCATCCCTGACAGACTGCACTGGGGTCACGTGCTGTCTCAGCCACTTGAGAGTGATCTATAGCTTCGAAGGAAAAAATAAATAAACAAGCAAAGCCGAACCCTGCCCTTTGTCTAGGAGGAAATGGATGGGTTCCTAGGCTTCCACCTCCCCTCCACATGTCACCCATGCCCCTGAGCCCTGGGGAAAGGACAGCCAGTGAAGAAAAGAAGCTGTTGTTTCTAGGGATGTGTGTGTGCATGTGTGTGTGTGTGTGTGAGAGAGAGAGAGAGAGAGAGGGGAAAGGAGGGAGGGAGGGAGAGGGAGAGAGAGAAAGAGATAGGGAGAGAAAAGAGCAAGGAAAAGAGAGAGAGAGAGAGGAAAAGACCCGAAGTAAGAAGGGGAGAGAGGGGAGAGGGGAGAGAGAAGGGGAGAGAAGGTAGAACAGGAAGAAGAAAGAGGGAGAGACAGTAAAAGGAACTAGTTTACAAAAAAGTACAGGAGTGATTCAAATAGTGATTTCCAAGTGTGAATAAAGCTATTAAAAGTCTCTTTTTCCTCCTAACTTCACTTCCTTGTCCTTCTGAATATAGTCGTCAGTACCCCTAGTACTGTATCTAATTCTAAAATAGACTGAAGATGAGGCAGGTCATCCTCACAGCCAGCAAGGAAGTGAAGCCTTTTGCATGAAGCCCAGTGCGCTGTGATCTGGTAACCAACGCTGACGGGAACAGCTCCAGCCTCCTGGCATCTTGGTCAGCTCACATGTAAACCATAAACTTGTAGCTGGGCATACCAGAGAGAACCATCCATGTGTCAGCTCTTCCAATTCCAGAGTCCTATCTAGGTGAGCTGTCCCCATTTAGAAAGCAGACCCCCAGAGAGGACCTTCACCCTCCGTGTGAGTTGGAGAGCCGTATGGCTTGCCATGTATTTTCATACTATTTCAGGTAAAAACTGAGTGAGATAACCTCCGTCAAGCATATAACAGATAGGGAATGATCAGGAAATAGTAGTTGCTATTACCTGATGTCACAAGACTAGCCAACACATTTATTTTTTTCTTTAGCACTATGTGCCAGGCACTATTCTAGGCAAATCTTAAAACAACCCTATGAGGGACAGCTGTTGTCATCCCCCTTTCACAGATGGGGAAACTGAGGCACAGAATGGCTCCAGTTCCTAGAGCCTAGACACAAAGGTCTGCTTTAACGTGACATCCTTCATGAGGAGAGATGGTGGTGACACGGAGAGAAGAGAACTCACTAATATCTGTCTCCTTCTCTTCATCTCTTTCTTTCTAGCACCTCCTCTTGCCTGAACCACAGCAGTCACCTCCCCCCGGCCTCCCTGCAGTCCATTCTGCACACAACCCTCAACTGAATCCTTTAATGTATGGGCCACATGATGACAGGCTCCTCTGTACACTCTTCGTCCCCTTCCCACCAAGCCCCTGGCCATGGCCTGTAAGGCCCTGCACAGCCTGGAAAGCTCTGCCCACCTCCCCAGCTCCCCCCTGGGGCACAACCCCCCTAGCCCAGCACTCCTTTGGCGCTCTGGCCTGTCACCAGGTTTTTAAACATATGCAAGCTTTTTTTCTTTTTTTGCCTCAGAGTGTCCACACATGCTGTTTCCTCTGCTCTTTTCTCTGTCACTTCATCTTTCAGAACTCTGCTTGACGTCGCCTCCTTATCCTTAAGTACCCCACCCCCCACCTTTCCATATCTCTTCCTATGCTCTTTATATTCTGCACTGATCTTCACACAGTGGAGAAGTCCTTTCATTTCTTTGATTAGGTCCTTGCTTTTTCACTCTCCTTCATTCAACTGTAAGCTCCAGGAGAGCAATAACCACGTCGAGGCTGTTTGCTGTCGTACCACGGCACTCAGCGCAGTGCCTGGCTCGTGGAAGGCATGCCATCAGTGTTTGTTGGCACACCAATGGCTGAGGCATCTGACAGGTCTGGATATGTATTTGGAAATAGGACAGGCCCTCATGGCTGAGGCTCATCTTGCCTCCTTTCTCTGGCTGCCCAAAGTCTTATTTGTACCCCTTCACCTGCTTTTGAGCTAGGGTCCATTTCATTCCAGAGAGTTGTGCCTTCATTGGAATTTCAATACAAAGAGGCCACAGATCCATTGTGCAGCGAGAAAAGATGGCATCTGTTAAAATTGGTTCTCGTGGCCTTGTGGCAGTACGCAGAGTGAAAGGTAGAAGGATATTAGAAGTTCAATAGTTCTCTTGCTGGCCATAGTATCCAGGAAATGCTTCCCCCTAACTAGCATTTAGGGCACCTAGTATGTTATTCCCTCATTAGCATTAGCCCCCTGAAATAGTTGGATCAAAGACTCACTGCATAGTCAATCGTGTATGTATTTACCTTCAAATAATTTAATATGACAGAATGTGAACAAGAATTTAACCTTGCACATTGCAAGCTAATTTCTTCTTTATGTTTGTTGCTAGAGACATTCTCTGATAAAGCTAAGGAGGTGGTTTTGGTCTCTTTCTACCTTCCTGATGTTGCTTGAATTTTTCTCAGAAAGACTGGTGTAAGGCAAATCTCATTTTTTCTCATCACCCCACCTTTGTCCTGGCCAAAGGGTGAACTCTGGGACTATCTCATGGGTGGTGTTCTAAACAACTTTCCCTTGATTAAATAACCCTTCTCCCAAGGGCTACTTGTGTGGCTTAAATTACTTAAAAGACAAAACAAACAATCCAGAGTAAGAGAATTAGTTTGAAAAAACAGGGGTCACCGACAGCCTTGCTCTGTGCAGCTGGCAAAGATGGGAAAAGCACAGGCTCCAAGCACCAGAGAGGATAAATAAACGTGTCACGAGTGCCATCAAGAAAACACATCTGCACGCTGTCAGCGGTGAGAATAAACACCCGATTGTTTGCCCCTTTCACAAAGAGCAGTGATGAGGACAGGCAACTTGATGGACTCTATCCAGGTCTGTTCAATTTACAGCATCTTAAGGTTGAAGGATGAGCATTTATCCAGCCTTGATGCATTCTCCAAATCTCTCATCAGAAGCAAATCTTCAAAGAAAACAAATAGTATATTCATTCTCCTCCCAGTTCACAGACAGGAGAACCAACGAGGAAAGAAAGAAAACGCCCTAAAGGTTATCTGGTGGACCTCAGTTGCCCAGGATTGCATTTTTGAACCCAACATCCTCCTCTGGTTTTCCTCCTCCTCTTAATTCCCCTGCCAGCGGGAAGAGCAAATGGAACTGACATAAATATCCTCCACAGCTGTTACGTGTAGCCAATGTGTCTTCCCTTAACACTGCACCCCAAACTTCCAGGGTCCATCAACTTCCCCAGTGTCTCGATGAACAGCTTTGTGAGATTTTATAAACCCTAATCAGAACTCATGAAAGATAACTAGGAGCCTAGGGAATTCTGATGGATCCACTGAAATCCTCCTGGACTTAATTTAAGAAAAGATTCAGATACACAAGAAAATGAAGACAACCTTCTGGAGATGCCAGCCATCTGGAACCTCCAGGCTTCATATTTCTGGGGTTACTGATAGTTCACTATTTACGTTTTAAGTTGGATCTTTTTCATTTTTGATTTGGTCAAATGCCTCCTATATTATGTGCCTAAATCAGAGAATGAAAGATGATGAATGTCTTACAGAGGGCTTAGGTTCAAACATCCATATGTCCTTAGTTGCCTGAATTTTTAAATTTGATCTAAAGTGGATTAAATTTAATTCCAGCCTCTATTTTTCATACTAATAGAAGGTGGCCAAAAAACCTACCAACACCTCAGAAATCATTCATAAGTGACTTTGGAAAGTGTTCCTGGTTTATTAGCTGACACGCTGAAAGTTGGCTCCAAATGCAATAATGGAAAAAGATGAGAACCGACCCCGGTGGAGTTAGAAATCTGTCTCTATTTTACTCATTCTGTCTTCTCTCCCTTTTTTTGAGTGAGTGCCAGTTAGGTGCTATTGTGTTAGCCAGGAAAGATATCACTGTTTTTGTCCTGGAAATGATATAAAATATGCCTGTTAAATATGCAGTAAGCACTTCATAAATGCTGTCAAAGGGTGTACAAAATTGAGATTAGAACAGCTTTTCTGAACAATCTGTGGTTAATCATGTTCTTTAATTATGCCGCCATTCAGTATCTCATGTTGAAGACTTTTTGCATTTTCCGGCTGTTGGATATGATCAGAGAAGTGTATATGTTCAATAGCTATGAAGAATACTCTGGGATTTTAGTTGAGGCTTGGAGAGGCACATACCTCATCGGGGTTACATATGGGTAGAGGTAGAAACTGGCCTAAGATTCATGCCTCCTGCATCTCAATATTGGGTTAGTTAAGAAAGTAGGCTCAGGGCCCAACTGCCTGGTTTCAAATCCTGTCTCTTCCACTTACACCTTGAGCAAGTCATTTCACTTTTTTGCCTTTTAGTTTCCTCCCCTGTCAAATGGGACTGGAAGAGTAACCAGCTGCATAGGGTATATGGATTAAGTGATTTCTGACCTATGGAACTACTCAGAGCATAAACAGTATAGTTTCATATATAATGACAGCCATTAGCAGCTGAAAGTAGGCTTAGACAGAAAATCAATTGATTTTATGAAATAATCAAAACTGGTAATATAACCAGTTCTTAGATCTGTCTGTCCAGGATATTCTGGGAGTGGACTATATGTCCACCAAGAAAGAACAACCCGCTTAGAATGGTGCCTGGCCCATAGTAAGTGCTCAATGTAAGTGTTTGCTATTATCTCACCCCACTGCTTCCATTTCCCGCAATCCTGGAGAGGGTGTTTTAAGAGCTTTTTTGGAGCCAAAGGTAGTGCTCCCACCTCTCACCCTGTGTGAGTGCGTGAGTGTGTGTGTGTGTGTGTGTGTGAGAGAGAGAGAGAGAGAGAAAGAGAGAGAGAGAGCGTGCCAGTGGACAAGAAGGTGTGTTCTAGTGGAAAATCAAATAACTCACTCACTAAATTAACTTAGCCAAAAATTCAGTTGCAGGAAATCAAATTCAGATTTGTAAACCTGGTGAAATTCAAATTCCTTTTAAACGTTTATTGCCATTTCTAGGCAAGAAACATTTCCCCTGATCAGCTTGTTTTGGCCGGGAAGCCTTGCATTTTAAAAGCAAGTAAAAAGTGAAAGCAAAAAAGAAGAATTCTCAGTACATGACACAGTTTACAGCCAGCTCCTCAGGATGTGTGTCATGTTTTAAACTTGAGTAGGGTGATGTACTCCAAACCTCCCAGTGCTTCATATTTATAGAGCGCTTTATTTTAGAGTGTTAACAATGAATGAGAAAAAGCGGGACTTTCTGTAGGCATTTTTTTCCTCTTTTTTTCCTTGATGCTATTTTGACTTGAACACAGCCTTGCTTGCTTCTCTGTCTTTTCCAAGCACCGTAGGATTCCATTCTCTAGCTTGCTCGCTCGCTTTTTTCCTCAAAGGAAACACTTCAATTGCATTTATTGATGAGGAGAGGAAAAATCTAAACATCAGGCAACCAGGCTGATGAGGGACAGGCTGATGTAATGAATCAAAAAGAACAAAACCAATTACCTCTCCTTGTGCAGGAGTGGTGGGTCCAGAGGGCAACAGAGTAGGGAACTGTAGCAGACGCTGTCCATGCCCGCCCCTGTGCCCTTGGTCTGGCCAGAAGTCACCTGCAGCTTAGTGACACCCAGCTCCACCTCCGGATTCTTCTCTCCAGCACTGCAGTCTCTCTGAGGGCTCGCTCTGGGCTGCAGGGGTGTACCCAGCAATCCCCTGCCTCTTGCTCTGAGTAACCTTCAGCCAAAGAGGGGGAAGATTGGGTGGAAGAATACCCTAGATTCCTCTCCCCTTGATGAGGTGTGTCCTCTGCTCTCTCTCAGAAGGGCCCCAGCAGGACAGAGCCCCGAGTGCCTACGTGGCTTGTCTTGGCTTCCTTTCCTTCCCAGGCTCACTTCCCCTGCTCCTGCTGGCCTTCCTAGAATCCCCCACCTGTGCACCCGAATCATCCTTTCAGGGTCTGTTTTTGGGGGGAACTGACAATAAGGCAAAAACCTAAAAATATCTACCCACTTATAGTCATTATCCTGCCCCTTTTCCCCACTCTCTCTGAATACTGGAAAAAAGGAAGAGAAAAGATGAGCTATCTAGCTATAATCAAACTCTTTGTTTGAGCCCATTTGGGGCGTTTAATTCTCTTTAGGTTATTGAAGCTAAGGTTTCTTCAGCTGCTAGTTGTCATTAAATCATTCCACAAATATTTACTGAGCACCTATTATGTTCTACATACTATTCGGGCTGCTGGAGTCCTATCAGTGAACAAAGCATCCAAAATCCTTGCCCTTGTAACTGTGGTGATCTAGTGGGAAGAGGCAGACAATAAACAATAAATGTAATGAATAGAGACAACCTATAGTATGTTAGAAATTGGTAACTGCTATAAACTAAAGCAATCGAGGCAAGCCTAGGCGCTCGGCAGTGGGAGGTGTGGGGGGCTAGTGGCAATTTTAACTAAGGTTGGTGGTAGCTTTTCTGTTCCCTGCAGAGGACAACGTGTGGAGCGCGGTTCCGTGATGTGTTGCTCCTTCCAGATAGCCCCTCCCCCTCCCCATTTCCCAAATCGGTCTCCAAGGAGAAGCTAATGCTATTAATAGTCACTAAGGACAGGAAACAAATGTCTATCTTCTCTGCAGATGGAATTCTTCACTCACATTGACTTCTTTATTCATAACTGGACTTTGGCTAACCACAGACACCAAGAGGTAAATGTACAGTGAACGAGGCATGCCCGTCAGGAGCCACCTCTGTTTGAAGTCCAGTTGAACTTTAATGGGCAACCCTGCTGTAGGCAGGACCACTGGGGCGGGGAGCGCAGGGAGGAAATTGGAGAACGTGCCTAGTTCAAATTCCCCTGTAATTAAAAATGAAGCTTAATCATTAGTTTCAGAGGCAAGGGTAGCTCTCAAGCACAGTGGAGAAATTTGAGTTTCACCTTCTCTTGCTTCTGGTACCAAGCAGATACTGGCTTGGGCAGTCCAAAGGGCTGGTCTCAAGGGTACAACTTTGGATGGGGTTACCAGGGAGACAGGGAGCAGGGGGGCATTTTTATATCCCTCCCTGCACGACGCCTTCAGATTGTGAGAGGGCAGAGCTCAGGTTACTTCTGGCAACGCCTATTTCTGGTATTGTTCCTAGAGAGGAGTGAAAGTATAGAAGGAGAACTGGGCCAAGTCCATGGCTGGGACGGAAGGTGGAGAACTGGTACTGGGAAAGGAATGGAGGCTTTCACCCAAAAATTGACAGTAGAAGCCCCCCCACCATGGAAAGAGAGACTGGAGGGCAGGAAGCAGAGCCAAAGAAGGGGGTAGGAGGTGGGGCACTGTGGAGGGTCCTGTTCTTTGAATTGGGACAAACAGGCATGAAGCGACCTGAAAAGTCAAAGACACACATTAGACCTAGAGCCTTTTTGGAATTAGCTAATAATTCCAACATAGTAAAACAAGACTGTCTGTAACTGGTTTATTCTCTGCTCTGTGCTTTCTGTGGACTTGCTGGGGGGGGGGAGGCGGGCTGATCTGGCCTTTGGAATTAATGGGTTAATTAGGAAATTGGGATTTCCTGCTTTCTGGGGTTGCCTCTCACCTTCCCCTTCATTGTGACTTGAGACTGATGAAGGCAAGATCCCCTGTGAATGTTTGGAATGAAACACTTTGTCAGGAAAACAAGCAAAGAAATTTGACAGCTGCTTGATGTAGGACAGTCATTAAATTTTCAAGAATGTAGGTCTTCTATTATTTAGTGACGTTAATCTCTCTTTCAGAAAAAAAAACAAAAAAGGCTCCAGAAGCACAGAGTGAACAAGTTTGTGTTGTTTACTCTGCTGAAAGTTGCCGACGGCCCTGCCTCCGGACTCCCTTTATTGATGCGGCTACTGGGCTGGTCCCTTCAAGCCGGTATCTGCTGAAGTTGATAATTTGGTCGCGTTTTCAGGAGCTGGTCTTTAGGTCTTGATTTCATTCCATTCTCTCACTTGCTTCCTCTTTTCTCCCTCATTACTTTGTTGTTGTTGTTGCTATTTCTCTACTTTTTAAATCCACCATTAGGGAAACAGGGTGAAGCATAAAACTCAAATACACGATTTGTTTTACTGCTTGGGGGTGTTTCTACAAGGAAGATTTGGTCCTAGAGAAAGTTGAAATGCTAGCCAAAAGGATGTTTTAGAGAATTCTGTAGCTTTCCTTGTGCCCTGTCACCTGGGAGGGATGACTAAGAATTGATGCATTTCTTTTCCAAGAACAGCTGAAATGCCACAGGGGATAAAACCAGTGTTGCTTCTCAGCTCCATCCCAGCCTTGAAGTGAGATGGAATGTCCATTTGGGAAGTAGGGGAAGGAATGACAACAACTGCTCTTCTGGCAGCTTTGAGAAGAGTCTGGGATGTATTGGCACTCTTCAGAGGTGAAGGGCAGCACACACCTGGGCCTGGGGCTGTAGCCTGACTGCACAGAGGGGCCTCCTGGATGTACTGTTTCCCTGCTGTCTAGGTGGGGGCAGGAGTGACTGCTTGGGATAGATCCTGTCTTTGCAACTTCCTGCTGTATGATCTAGATCCAGTTACTTTGTCTTCCTGTGCCCACAGGCAGATACACACACCTGTACATGGATGCACAATTAAATGGCTGCCAAGTTAGGAGGGGCTAGAGCTAGCTGTTGAGTCTGAGAGAACATGGTTAGGATCATACCGGCATTGAGACCACGCGTTAGGTCACACTGGGACCTCGTGCCAATCTACTGATTGAGTCATTGGTCTTCCTATCATGGATTGGTGTTTAATTGCTCCAGGAAAAACTGAATATGTTTAATATCTTTTGGAGTAGAACATTCCACTAGGCTCTTTTGATATGTCATTTGGAGTGCCACCCGTCAATGATATCGCATAGCTAATTTAGTCACGAATAACATTTAACAAACATTTATTGGCCACCTACTACATAATTCTAGGTGCTGGAGACAGAGTAAATTGCAAATCAGAAAAGTTCCCTAAACTCAGAGAGTTTATATTCTAGGGAAGAGAGGGAGATAGTGAACTACGTCACATGGAGGTAAGTGCTATGCAAAAGCCACAAATTCATTCCCCAACAACTAATGCCTCCAAATCATTCATTCATTTATTCAGCTGGTATTGATAAAGCGCACCTCTGAGGATGTAAAGAGCTACCTGACCTCCAGGTGTTCAAACAAATCAATCTTCTCCCCTTCCTCCCTAAACAAGGCATCTTGTGTTCAACAGAACAATCTGGGCCAGTTAATCTTGAGCCCAACTCACTCCGCACTGCAATGTCCACCTAGACAAATTTCCACCAAAGGAATTACGCAGGTGGATTCTGAGGGCCTAGAGCTGAAATGGCAGCTGGGAGAGGAATTCTCAGCAGAAAGGGGACTCCTAAAGGAAGTAAGGGAAAGTTAGTCTTCATACTACCCCATCTTGCCCCCACTCTAACCTACTTGAGGGCAGGCCAGAGATGTCTACGAATTATTATAGGATTTCCCTGTACACTATTTCACTATTTTTGTTTCTTGAGTTTAACTGGGGCCTATATCTTATCTCTAGTGAAGATTTTCTGCTACGTAGTGGGTTGTAAATTGAATCTTAATGAGTTGTAGAACAACACTCATATGAAAGTATACTTAGGCCATTTCCAAAATGGAGATTATTGATCCAATTGGGCATATAGATGTGACAACTAGCAGATGTTCTTGATTCCTGATTCGTCTCTCTGCCACCCCTCCACCTCCATCTTTTTTTTTTTTTTTTTGCAGTTTTTGGCTGGGGCTGGGTTTGAACCCACCACCTCTGGCATATGGGGCTGGTGCCCTACTCCTCTGAGCCACAGGCGCTGCCCCCACCTCCATCTTTTGAGAGGGTTGGAAGCTGGCACAGAGGAGGCCCTGATCAAAATAGATAATTTGGTTGCTGAAACAGGTTGTACTGTGTCTCTATAAGAAGAAAAGGAGCTTTGCTTTCGGAGGGATGATGGACAGTGAGGAGGGGTGGAGCTACTGAGTTTTCTAGATTCTCTGATTTGAAAATTAGGGACTCAAAGGAAGTCTGTCCTTCCTGAGTAATTGCATCCTGACACTGTTGAACTTCCTCTGGGTTTCAACTTTCACCCCTCAGAGGCTCTGAGGAGGGAGGACAAAGGAGAGGCTGCCCCTCCTCTGGGGAGGGAGGAAGTGAGCTCAAAGTGTGGGGCACCCGCCACAGCCTGCTGCTGCTCCTGCTTCCTGGCCATAAAAGCTGGGGGTCTTGTTTCTCCTTTGCCTCTCGCTGCCTGCCTTGGTGGGTCTCTCGTTAGTGTCTGCTCACCATCAGTGTCTCGAGGCAGCTGCCACACCAAGTTCTGTTTTACAAAAGGGGGTGACACCATAGGCAAATGTTGGGTTTGGCAGAGATTCATGAATCTTAGTGAGCTGCTCTGTCTTTGTGACATGAATACATTTTATTAGACCGGAGGCCACTGGTGTAGAATTTGAGATGTTGATTCACCAAGAACCAGAAAAAGAGTAACTCTGGAAATGGCAGGAAAATGCTTAACATACTTCAGAAGTAGGGTGGGGTGGGGCAAGATGGGAAGGACTTCCCGGCCATCCGACAGAAGGCAGGGCCAGACTAGAGATGGGTTTTTGGTCTATTTTCAAAACCAAAGGTATTTTTATCAGACAACTTAATTGTAAAAGTCTAGTGAAGAAGTCAGAGCACCTGTCGTCTTGTCTCACTGCTGCCACCAGCCAGCTTTGTGGTCTGGGACAAGTTACTTAACCTCTGTACCCCAAGTGTCTCATCTATTTAGGAATATGGGGCTAGAAGTTCCTGACCCACAGAGCCATGTTAGGGGGGCAGAGCTGCAGCAGTGGGCTGCTGTGGGCTGGGGGAGTGTAGGCACATCTGTCTGTTCTGCACTGCAGCTTGTCCTCTCTGGCTGTGCCAACTGAGAATTGGCCACAAGAGCATCAGAAGACAAGCCACCATCCTCAGAGGCCTTAGAACCAAAGAGAACCCAGAACACGCATGGCAAAGCTGCTTGAGCACTTGCTCAAGAAAGGGTCCCATTCTAGTCACCATGTCACCACACAAGCATTGAATAATAATAAGAGGCTTGAGGAAAGATGCAGCTGGGAACCCACACTGGATTGACAGGGTGACAGGATACCTTGTCAGTTTGCTTTGTCATTAAAGAAATCAGGTTTGTTTTAACCACAGGCCTTCTGGCCACCTACTGTGAGCAAACAGCATTTACCCAACTGTGCAGCTAATGTTGCCTGACCTCTGGTAAGACCAGGAGCCTAGCTTCCTTAGCAGTCCTCTAATCAACCCTGCCTGTCCCCCAGGCCTTGGGAAGCTGGGCAGAGATGCTCTCGCCAAGGACCACTGGCCGAAACACTGTGGGAAGTGCAGATGCTCCTGCTCTGTGGCCAGGATGGCAGAGCAGCCTTGAACACACCACCTTGGCTGTGCCCTCACAGGTTTGCGGTATCTCTTTTTGGAACCCTGTTAAGTTGACAAACAGGGAAAGGAATGGTGTCACGATTTTCTCTTAATTCCTTAAGTGACTTGCCTACAGTCACTTGCCTAATAACCTAGGTTATTAGTAGTGAATTGAGGTGGGCAGGGAGAGAGAAGGAGCCTAAAAATTGGATTTCCCAAAGCCTAGGACAATGCTGATTTAGTTCCTTGGGGTTTCTAGGAGAAAGTACAAATACATAGACACATGTTAACTTATCGACTAATAATTTATGAGGCGACTACAATATACATTAAAGAATATGCATATTTTTTCACTTAACAAAGATGAGATGCCTTTCATTTGCTTCTTTAATTTCTTCTAAAAACAAACAGAACTGGTAACTGTCCATTGAGTTGGACTTGGAGTAAATTGAACAGGTGCCCTCAGTTAATTGTCAAACCAAGCAGCCTAAAAACCATGTAACGCGGGCACGCACGGTGCATTCCTCCCCTTCCTCACCACGTCTGCTGCTCTGGGGGTGGAGTATGACCCCCCACGCCTGTTTCAGTCCAGCAAGGATCAGTTCAGGAAGAGGGTCCCCTGTGCAGTGCCTTTCAGGCTGAAGCCAATGGTCTGCTAAATCTGCTTGGGAACTGATTTGTTAATTATTCTTTTCCTTTTGTGACATTTTTCAAGATAAACTTACTTGGGCCAGCCTCCTAGAAAACCTTTTAAAATGCTAATTGTGCAATTGTGCGAATAATGTAAAAATGAGTCCTGTGGTGCACTCAGCACTTGACTAATTAACAAGCAGTAAATGAATCCTTGCCTAGCAAATTCTGTAACAGGCTATGTGAGTGGCAGAGAGTTTCCTGGAGCCACAGATGGAAGAGTTTGGATTTAAGTAAATAGGTTCTTACCAACACTGGCCGCTGAAAATCAAGAATTATTCGGTCTTAGCACTGTCTTTTGCCAAAATTGAATACTGTTGGTGGATTTGATCCAGCAATAATAGGCTTTGTTGAAGCCTTGTAGGGCTCTGTGATAGACCTGAGGAACAGGGCTACAAAGATGAATTAGATATGGAGGATGTCCTTGAAAGTTAATGACTGCTAGGACAGAAAGCCCTCGTAATGGTGGCTTAAATGATAAAGCGATTTAATTATCTTACAAAATATAATGTCTGAAGGTAGGTGGTTCTATGGTTGGCTCTTCCCATTGTCTTGCTTTGTCATCCTCAGCATGTTAGAGTTTTTGCCCTTAGGCTTGTTTCTTCATGGTTACAACATGGTTGCTTTTCTCCAATCATCATATTCCCAAATGACAGAGTTCAAAAGCAGTAGCAAGGCAGGGGCTGATGCACGGCAGTATAGTAGATCAAATCCTCTCACATACCATTGAACAAAACGAGTCTTGTGGCCATACCTAGTCTGGCCAAGCAGCTGTTCTCCATCTTCAGCTCAAGAATATGGAAAAGATTTAAAACAGTTATTGGCCAATTGGACATCTCTGATACATAGCACCATAAGAGCTCCAGTGCAGGTGTATACAAAAGACAGTAACAGGGCGGCGCCTGTGGCTCAGTGG
Source organism: Nycticebus coucang (assembly GCF_027406575.1). Lineage (NCBI taxonomy): Eukaryota > Metazoa > Chordata > Mammalia > Primates > Lorisidae > Nycticebus > Nycticebus coucang. The sequence continues at coordinate 16,187,882 of NC_069804.1, forward strand.
GCAGGGCGCCGGCCCCATATACCAAGGGTGGTGGGTTCAAACCTGGCCTTGGCCAAACTGCAACAAAAAATAGCCAGGTGTTGTGGCGGGTGCCTGTAGTCCCAGCTACTTGGGAGGCTGAGGCAGGAGAATCGCCTAAGCCCAGGAGTTAGAGGTTGCCGTGAGCTATGACGCCATGGCACTCTACCGAGGGTGATAAAGTGAAACTCTATCTCAAAAAAAAAAAAAAAAAAAGACAGAAACAGTTAATTATTCTGCCTTGAAATATGATAGGCTGTTTTATAGAAGACCTGAAAGCTCAGCTGAGTCACCAGAGAAATGGGGGAAGATACATCTAAACAGGAAACCTGATGCGCAAAGACATAAAGGTAAGAAAGAGCTTGTCAAATTACTGTGTTGTTTGTATTTTTTCCCTCTTTCCCCCATCTTTTGATCAAACCTCCATATCTAGCAGTCATTTACCTCCTTGGGGTTTTAGGATTGTCATCTATAAAAATGAGGCTGTTGGATTCAGTAATCATAAAAAGGTCTTCATGGCTCTCTTGTTTCTTTCCTTTTCTTTGTTGGGTTTGACTGGGGCTGAAGTTGTATCTCTAGTGAAGATTTTCTGTTATTTGATGGGTTGTAAATTGAATCTTAAGGAGCTTTTAGAACAAAATTCACGTAGAAGTATACTTAGGCTATTTCCAAAATGGAAACCAGATTAGAAGTTACCTAGACATTGGCAGTCTCAACATTTCATGTCCCCTGACCCTAACCACAACCACCATTTCATGTGATCAGCGGGGTTCTTTAATCTTATCTCCTATATAAAGGTACATTTCAAAAATTTCTCAGGGGGGGAAATCTGGTATCATAGGCAGAGCATGAGGTTGGGAACCATAGATCGTAATTTGAAGCCAAACTTGGTCATTTCCTTGCTGTGATCTTGAAAAGACACCACCCGTGTGGCTCAGTTTTCTCACCTGTGAGATTGAGATTATAGGATCTATTTTCCCAGGTTCTTGGAAGACTTAGTGATAACTTATTAAACACATAGCACAATGCTATATATTTATTAGGTTCTCAATAATTCACAAAAGAAGAAATATAATGGCCAATATATGAAGTTTTAAATGTTCGAGGAGAAATAATGGGGTATGTGTGTGTGTATATGTGTGAGTGTGTGTGAAAGAGAGAGAGAGAGGAATGAGCAAAGATTTTAAAAATTGGTGATTGGTGATCCCTATTGTGGGTGAGGGTCTGATGAGACAGGGACTCTCATCTACAGCTAATGAGAATATGAACTAATATGACCGTTCTGCAGGATGATGTGGCAATTAGTATCTGTCTTTTAGAAATTCAAGCCCTTTGACCCAGTAATTAAAAATCTAGGAATTTATGCTAGATGGATAGTCAGGGATATGTACCTAGGGTATGATTAGTATAAAGTTGTTCATCGTGGTATTATTTGGAATAAAAAGTATTAGCATCAACACAAATGGCCAAAAATAGACAATTTATTAAATGAATTAAGCTCTATTTGTGCATTTTAATATTACCCAGATATTAAAAATAATGTTTTTGGAAGATATTTAATGTTATAGAGGGCATGGCCATGATATAATATTATGTGGAAAAGGCAATGTATAAAGCAGCCTAGACAACACGTTCTCGGTTTTGTAAAAACAAATAAATGTCATGCATAAAACAGTGACAGGATGGTAAAACACCAAAATGTGAAAATGATTATTGTTGGGTACTGGAAAAACAAGGGGTTTTTACTTTCTTCCCTGCTGCTCTGAATTCTCTAAATTGTCTTGCATTACATGTGTAATGACATAGAAAAACACTTACAAAATTTAAAGAAAATATTGGGTTAGAAAAGTTGCTCAAAAAGTCAGAATACAGACATTCCAACATGTAAGAATACGTACATCCCTTGGCGGCGCCTGTGGCTCAGTGAGTAGGGCGCCGGCCCCATATGCCGAGGGTGGTGGGTTCAAGCCCAGCCCCAGCCAAACTGCAACAGAAAAATAGCCGGGCGTTGTGGCGGGCGCCTGTAGTCCCAGCTGCTCGGGAGGCTGAGGCAGGAGAACCACGTAAGCCCAAGAGTTAGAGGTTGCTGTGAGCCGTGTGACGTCATGGCACTCTACCGAGGGCGGTACAGTGAGACTCTGTCTCTACAAAAAAAAAAAAAAGACTACGTACATCCCCAAAGAACAAGAAGGCTGAAAGGAACTACATCCAAACTTTGTTAGTAATTTTCTCTGGATGGTAGAATGATGGATTATTGTCATTTTCTTCATTATGCTAGTTTGTATTTTTCTACTTTTCCATGATTGACATTTATTATTCTTACGTGCAGAAAAAGAAAATTACCACCAAATAAAACCTATAAAAATAAGTGTTCTTGAGTATTGCATTATATTTAGTCACCAGCTCTGGTAGCCCCCCCAAAAACCCCATTAAGTCTAGGGGCCCAGGTTTCTCCTGCCCATAACTGGGGCGTCATTTGACCTATGTGGGACCTCGTACCCATGTTTGTCTTCTGCCTCCTGAATGTACCAAGTCCTAGATTGAGAAGGGCAGAGGGACAAGGCCAGAGTCACTGTTGATGGAGCAAATGAGTGGATTTTGCTGGTGCAAGAGATTGCAATACAATCTGTGGTGTAGCTAGGTTGCAGGGAGGGCAGCCTGCTTTTGTAAACTTGTGCTTGCTGAGCCAATAGGCACCCTGGTTGGATGCTTGGAGCTCTCTGGTGGCCAAGAGGTGTCAACGCAGCAATTTTTGCATTTGCAGAACCAAACCCCAAATCTACTAGTCAAACCAGAATGTTTAGAAGCCCCCAAATACTTACAGATTAAATTTCAAGCCCTAAAGCATTTGGCTGTACTATGCCCATAATATCGGCATGAAGACAGATTCCTCTACCCTTAAAATTACAGGTAAAGTAGGTGCTCTCTCTGCCTTCATGCCCAAGGCAAAGTCACTTGATACTGCTTGGTTTTGTAATAACTATGTAATAAACTACACCAACCAATGTGTGACCCTTGATCACACTTCTTGACCCACAAGTCCATACTGCATGAATTGTCTTTGTTGGTTGTTTATCAAATGGGTCTTAACGGCATCATAGAATGGAAGGAGCCTTAGAAACAGAGACTGAGCTCCATGGAGTAAAATGACTTGCTGAAAGAAATGACTCATTCCTGGCTGAACCAGGAATGGAATATATTCCTACACTAAGCATTTTGTCCAGTAGGCTCCCACATTTCCCTCAGGCTGCCTTTATCTGGGATGGCCAACTTGAATCTAAAACTAAACTTCTGAGTCTCGTTGTCACGGGATAGTCTTGTGTTTCTCTGTGTTTGCATCAGTGTGACTGTGTGAATCTGAGATAGGGTGGTCAGCCAATGTGTTTGTGTTCGCACACTTACGGGCACATGTGTATGTGTAACAGTATACAATCGTAAGCCTATGTACGTGGCTGTCAGAGTGTATCTGTGGATAGCTATCATTTCATTTAGGAATAGTCTCAACCATATTATAAATTCCTTGAAGATGAACCTCTGTGTCTTTTGTACTCCAACATAATACTGTCTAGAGGTGTTTGGGCCATTGACACAATTCGGGTTACATTCTTTGTATGCCTGAATGAAAAAGATGTTTGAACCATTTGGGTCTTTAGACTCAAACCTTTGTTTATAGGACTTTGTTCTATATTTAACTTTTTTGTCAGTCCTAACTTTTAAAGAGGCCTGAAGATTAGTGGAAACTTACCCCCTGGGTATGCTAGAATGTTCCATTGAGAGGTAATTAAGGGGAAAGAAAAGGAACAACTTGTACTCCCCAGTTGGCAAGCCAGTGACTTGGTTATGTATTCATTTTTTGGGAGCAAAAGTGCTTTAAATTTTATTCCACTTTAAAAACGTCTCAACCACCAAAGTAGGTTAGTGATGGGGTCTTAGAACTTTGCCTGGCAAATGGAAGTCTGTGGATAAGCCCTGAAATGTTCTCTATAGTCAGTCTTAATATTCTTTCAAATTTATTCATTTTGGCAATGAGCTATACAAGAGAGAAACATATCAAGAAATAATCATTTAAAGTGGACCTGGGGGAGTGCTTTGGTGAAGCCCAGTGCTAGGATAAAAGCAGGAATCAGATTGGTGTGAGTTTTTGCCAGCAGAGGGATATGGGTTTGATGTTTTACATTGCCAAGCTGGAAGAGGGAAGTGGGTGGTATGGATGGGGCAGTTGGGCCCCAGGTGTTGGTAACATATATACAATGGGTATGTGGAATTTCATTATAAAGTTCTATCAACTTTGGGGTATGTTAGAAAACATGCTAAATGCAAGAAGCCAGACACCAAAGACCACATATTCTATGATTCCACGCCTATGAAATTTCCACAATAGGCAAATCTATAGAGACAGACAGTAGATTAAGTAGTTGCCAGGGACCCTGGGGAGGGTCTAAGGGGGAGTCACTGCTTAATGCATATGGGGCTTTCTTTTGGGGTAAGTAAGATGTTTTGGAACCAGATTGAGGTGGTGGTTGCAGGACCTTGTGACTGCACTAAAGATTGCTGAGTTATTCATTTTAAAGTGGTTAACTGCTGTTAAGTGAATTTTACCTCAATTAAAAAAAAAATCTACAACCTGAAAAAAAAAAAAAGAAATTCATCATTCACCACAATGAGAACCTAAATTTCTCCCCCCTCCCCCAAAAAAATTGAAAAGAAAGAAAAAACTTGGCTAAGGACAATCAACAAGTAAGTGGCAGAGAAAAGCAGCATACTGGATATAAGAGCAGACTATTGAAACATCAGGGCACAACAGTTATAACGAGCACAGTCTTTGAAGGAAGGTATGAGTTCAAATCATCTCTTACGATATTTGCAACCCTGGGTAAATCTTTTAATCTCTCTGACCTCAGCAGTCTCCTCAGCTGTAAAATGAGGATACAAAATCCATCTTTCAGAGTTGCTGAGGCTATAAGAATTAATATATGTCAAGCACCTAGAACACAATAATTAAGTAAACGAGATGAGGTACGTATTAACCAGTGTGATGTAAGAGTTCCTAATTCTATATGAAATCAGCACATTGTACCCCATAAATGCATTCATGCATACATGATCTATGTGTATATGATTTAATAAAAAAAAGAAAGAAAGAAAAATGGGAAAAAAATTTAAAAAACAAAGAGAGAAATATATTTAAAAAAAATAGAACTCCACCTGGCCTTGGTAGGCATTCTGTCAAAGTGGTTCTGGCTTTTATTATTAATATGCTGGGTAGATTAAGAATCCCACTAGATTCTGGTGAGTCCACTTAGAGGGAACCATTTGGGAGCAACCATTCCTTTGATCTTCAGGAAAACAGGAGATCTTAGGCCACATGGGGAGGACAAGCCTAGCAGTCCCAATTTCTTGGAATTTTATGGTTTAGGAGCCACTCCCAGGCTGCAGCAACTTAATAGGGAAAAGTTCTCATCAAATTCCAAGGGATAGGCCCGGCACCTGTAGCTCAAGCAGCTAAGGTGCCAGCCTCATACACCAGAGCTGGTGGATTCGAATCCAGGCCGGGCCTGCCAAACAAGAATGACAACTGCAATCAAAAAATAGCCAGGCGTTGTGGCAGGTGCCTGTGGTCCCAGCTACTTGGGAGGCTGAGGCAAGAAAATCGCTTGAGCCCAGGACTTGGAGGTTGCTGTGAGCTGTGATGCCATGGCACTCTGCCCAGGGCAATGGCTTGAGGCTCTGTCTCAAAAAAAAAAAAATCCCAAGGGATACCTGGTTGTTTCATTGGGTGGGAGTACAAAGATCCTTCACATAAGAAAGACTTCAGCAATAAATGATTTCTCAGTGTGGAACTGAGCCCCAGGTCTCCTGTTTCTACCTCTATCCAGGTGCTCCTTGGTCCCCAGAAGAAGAGATACGCAGCTATCTTCAGCAATGAGTTGCAAGCTTCTTACATGAAATTTGTGTCTCTTAACACAATAACTAAGAAAATGCCAGGAAGGCTATGTTAACCAGTGTGATGAAAATGGGTCAAACGGTCTATAAAGCCAGTGTATGGTGCCCCATGATCACATTAATGTACACAGCTATGATTTAATAATAATAAAAAAGAAAAAAAATGGTCATAATAGAGCCTACATTAAAAAAAATTTGTGTATCATTTACTTCTGTTTTTTTTTTTGGGCCATGCTCTGCCAGCCTGGTGTCTATTTTTTTAAATTAAATCATAGCTGTATACATTAATGCAATCATGGAGCACAATACACTGGTTTTATATACAATTTGACATGTTTTCATCACGCTGGTTAACATAGCCTTCCTGGCATTTTCTTAGTTATTGTATTAAGACATTTATATTCTACATTTAGTAAGTTTCACATGTACCCTTGTAAGTTGCACCGTAGGTGTGGTCCCACCAATTACCCTCCCTCCACCCATCCTCCCCCCTCCTCTCCCCTCTCTTTCCCCCTTCTCCCTATTCTTAGGTTATAAATGGGTTATAGCTTTCATATGAAAGCTATAAATTAGTTTCATAGTAGGGCTGAGTACATTGGATACTTTTTCTTCCATTCTTGGGATACTTTGCTAAGAAGAATATGTTCCAGCTCCATCCATGTAAACATGAAAGAGGTCAAGTCTCCATCTTTCTTTAAGGCTTCATAATATTCCATGGTATACATATACCACAATTTATTAATCCATTCATGCGTCAATGGGCACTTGGGCTTCTTCCATGATTTAGCAAGTATGAATTGGGCTGCAATAAACACTCTGGTACAAATATCTTTGTTATAATGTGTTTTTGGTCTTCTGGATATATACCTAGCAGAGGAATTGTAGGATCGAATACTTCTGTATTCACAATACATGGTTCACAAAGAAGACTAAGGGATTTTTTTGAATGGATGGATGGATGGATCAAGGAAATTGATTTGAGGCAGGATGTCTTTGTGTCTCTGTGTGCTGAGTTGGGTTTTCTTTTTTGTATTTGTTTGTCTTTTTTAGAAATCTCCACTAAGGAGAAAAACCTCCTATAATACCAGGTAGTCTAGCAGTGAGCACCAGGTAGGACAAAATTGGACATCTAATGCTTACATCTCTTAATTCTCACACCAACTCTGTGTGGTGGATCTTACTAATTTTAATACCACTTTACAGATGAAGAAATCTATGCTCAGAAAGGTTGAAGAACTTGCCCATGTCCACATGATATCTTTCCTATATACCATGCAATGTAGCTGTTCCTGTAGCAAAACCATCCATGCCAGTATAGACAAGAGGAAGGGGGGGGTCACTAACTCAAAGGCATTTCTAAAAGGTAGGGATGACTACACAGAAAAAAATCCAATGGAAGAATGGGCATCTTTGCTTGGACATCCATGGGAGGGAGGGTGGCAAGTGAGGGGAAGGCATGGATCAATACAGGGAAGGAAGAGGTACTAGGCAAGCTTATACTTTTAGGCTTCTTGTTCACTGGTTGACTTTTAGGCTTCAGTCACTGGTTGAAAGGAGTAAGGTGGGTTGCTTTATCTTAATTCTGCCTGGGGTACCCCTAGGATCAGGCTACTCCTCCTGTCCACAACGGTAGTCTCTGTCCACAAATTCTTAGGCAACTTGGAGGCAGTGGGGGAGACCAAAGGTCTTCCCTGTCCTATTGTCTTTGTTCAGGTTCAGAAAAAGAGGCAGAGTGGGAGCAGAAACTGAGACATTAATTCTTGTGCACACACGTCACTGGGGAAGTGCTCTCAGGAGAAGGGGTGTAAGAGAAGCAGGCTGCAACAGGTATAAAGATCTAAGCAAGTTTGTCATCTTTGCTAGAGATGACCTACATACAGCCTAATCTCACTGGGCCAGGAATTGCACCACAGAGTTGATCCCACCTTGAAGGAAGGGGATTGGTCTTTTTTACCATGTTATCAGCCAATCAGCCAGTCATTAGTTAAGGGATGCTCCACTGGGAGGGGCCGTGACCTTCTGAGCTAGATTTGTTTGGGGGCGGGGGAGACAGTGTCTCACTCTGTTCCTCTAGGTAGAGTGCCAAGGTGTCATAGCTCACAGCAACCTCAAACTCTTGGGCTCAAGCAGTCCCCTTGCCTCAGCCTCCCAAGTAGCTGGGACTACAGGTGCCTGCCACAACACCTAGCTAATTTTTCTATTTTTAGTAGAGATGGGGTCTTGATCTTGCTCAGGCTGGTCTCAGACTCCTGAGCTCAAGAAATCCTCCCACCTAAGCTTCCCAGACTGTTAGGATTACAGGCATAAGCCACTGTGCCCAGCTCGTCTGGGCTAGATGATAGGTGATTTCCATCAACGAAGGGCAAATCTCTATAGGAGGGTTCAGCTGTGAGTTGCCCTTAGCTGCCAGCACTCAACAACTGCTGGGGAAGGGGATTCCAGCCCAGGTAAGGGGGTCTGGGTGCAGAATCAGTAGCATACACTACATCCACCAAACTGCCCTGTTGCCATGAACTAGGTACAGAATTTCTATAGATATTTTGACCCTTCTCATATGGGTGCAGATAGTTCAAGAGTTAGAAAACCTAGCTCTTGTTGGGTGCAGATAGTTCACCTGGAAGTTCATTTTTTGATCCTAGAGGAGAGGAGGTACCAAGCAGGGATCCTTACCATGATTCTGCTGGTCTGGCAACTTTCCCTGCTCACTCTTTGCTGGCCATCTGTTGCTGGGGTCTCCCTCGGTCTCAATTGAAACTTAACATTTTTGGTGAAGTCTGGCCTAGGGTTTTGACTTTAATGGCATTTATCATGTCCAATTTCCTGTAGTATAGGACTGCCAACCCCATGGCATCTAGGTTATATCTTTTGTCTTCAGCTCCAGGTTTTATTTCTTTTCTTAGTATAGATGTTCCCATATTCCCTCTCAACTCCCATCCAACACTTCCCTTTCAAATCTTGTTAATACTTAACCTGGGGTCAAGGTTTCTTTGGGCAAAGAACAATGAAAAGGCAATTATCTAGCTGGCTTCGAGTGCTAAGGGGGTGAAAACTGGTTATGTGTCTAACTTGAGACATTCCTAAGAGTATACCTTTCCTGTATGGTCAAAACTGAAAGAAAGCAACGGATGTAGACTTTTTTTCTTGCGTTTAGACCTCACAGATTAGTCATAGGATCGTGTTGAAATTATTCAATCCAGAAATAAGTGATTAACATTTAACTTCTTTAATGGGCAATTACTCAACAGCTATGCCAGTGGGTAAATATTTACTCATCATCTATTCCAAGGAGTGAATGTTAACTTGAGTCAAACAGTTACTTATGTTGGTTCTTTAATAATGGAAAAGTGAATTTATGTAGCTCTCTAAGAGTTCTAATTTCCCAACAAATAAGAACTGATTGAAAGATGTTCAGAGCCCTGAGCTGGGTTTAAATTACAGATAATTGACTCACCTACTCCCTCCCTCCAAGAAAAATAGCTGATGATTTTTTTGTACTCCCCACTATTTATTGAAATCTGATAGCCCCAAATCTCACACAATCAAATATAAGAAAATCAACTCTGTTTTTCAGACTGTAGGTCTGTGTCAGCCTCTGTTTACCACAAAACTTCCTGTTTCTTGTCATTACGGATGCAAGTCAGGCAGTATGCAAAGCCTCTGTGATGAATGGCTTGTTCTCTGTAATGTGCTCATAATTGTTCTTAGAATGGGAAGGATGGCTTGGGAGAACGTGTCCATCATGGAGGGAGTTGGCAACTTCTGATCTCTTTGCTTGTTTGTCTTCACTGCAGCCAGTGAGACTAATTCAAATATCCCAAACATGCCCACATGGATGCATAGAATATATGGCCTGAAGACTCAGTTATGGGAATAATGGGCCCCATTTTTGAGACTTTCAATTCACTTCCAGCAAACACACTTTAATCAACAGGCAGGAACCCTACTTGAAAGTTGAAACATGAACCAAGGTCCGAGGTTAAGGGTCAGGATGTGGCACTTTGATGCTAATACTCCAGGTGTGGCCTACCCTGCAGAGAGATCAAAGATGCCTGCACAGGGAACCACTGGGAGAAAGGACGGGAGTGGCCTGGCTTGTAGAAAGAAGTTTGAGAGTCTGGTGGTTGGAATATTGGTCAGGGTAAACTGACTGCCGTACCTACCGCCTCCAAGTCTCAGGAGCTTCACACTAATTAAAGTTTATTTCTTTGTGTTATTTCAAATTAATATGAGGGTTCAAATTTTTAGATTACATTGTTTTTGTTTCTTAGGTAAAGTTCAAGTTGTAGTTGAGCCCTTCGCCCAGGGGGCGTGCCAAACACCATAACACTGTGCACACTAGGTGAGATTCTACCAATCACCCTCTCTCCTCCCGCCTCCCCCCTACCGCTAGACTATATTTGTGTTTTGTCATTCATGTGGGCGTGAGGTTTATTTCTTGCCCATGTCACATTCCAAGGGGGGGCTAGGTGAACCTGTGTGCCATGCAGGCATTCAGGTCCCCAAATCCTTCCATTTTCTGGCTTCACTGTCCCTGGGAACTTGCAGTTGTCCACCAGAGCTACTGAATTCAGACATCAGAGAAGGCAGAGAGAAGGCATGGAGGAGCACGTGGGAGATTTTATGGGGCCAGAATTGTCACCTGGCCCTGCTTAATGAGCAAGGGAGGCTGGGAAATACACTCAGAGTCAGACATATGCCCAAGACGTGAAGGAAGTGGATTGGTGCAAAATTAGCCAGTCTGCCACGCAGGGCTTCAGGAACTGTTCTTTAAAAAAGAAAAGGCGGCAGAAGTAGATGCAAGAGGGACAGGCCGCCCGCGTTTGGAATAGAGCTAGGGAAAGAGCAAAGAAAGGGGGCGGCAAGAAGCAACTCGCAAGTTAGTGGGGTATTCCTGGAGAGTTGCCAAGTTAGAGTAGCTTCACTTATACCCATAGTGGGAGATAAAAATGGCTCTCGTTTGGGTTTATTTTTTTCAGGCACAGGCTTTAGAGGGCGAGTTGAACTTCCTAAAGCAAAGGGCTAGATAAGAGGGAGCGCTGCTTTGATTGAGGAGCCAGCTGTGTCAGAGAGTGGCGGGGAGAGGAAGGGTGGGTCAGCCACACCGCAGGCACCTGATTGCGGTGGACTCTAGAGGTTGCCTGTAAAAGGAGACGCTCCTCAGGCTCCTCATTCACCAGGGACGATGGGGAAGAGCAAACTCCATGGAGACAGGGTGCTGGCATGTTCACAGGTTCATTTGTGGGACGGTGGGACCCTCCCGGCCAATTCTCTCCCTTTCTTTTCTGTTCCTGCATGTGAATGCAGCCTTTTCGTAGTCAGCTCTTTTGGGGGGAGACCTGTGCTGGAAGGGAAGGTTCTGGCAGGGAGCTGGGGGAAAGGCAAGGGCTTGGGGCCTGCCCGTACCCAGTAGGGAGCTTCGGGGGGCCTGGCTTGGCCTGGCTCCTGCCTGGGTCACCTTCTCCCTCCCTAGCAATTCCGACAAGCCCTCTGGGGCAGACTCTTTTGTGGCAGTTTCTGGCAGTCCCGAATGTGGCTCGTTGTCAAGCCTCTGGACTGGTGCCCGGGAGCCTGTTGGAAGTCCAGACTCCAAGTCAAGAAGAACAGAATTAACTGGCCACGCGCCAAGATAATATTTTCCCTCCTGAGCAAGAACTCTGCCTAGGAAAGAAGTTTAACTCCTTTCTTATTTTCTTAACTCGTTTTTAGTCACCTTTGGAGTAGTTCGTGATCATTAAAAGACACTTTTGAAGTGCATTCCTCCAAAGAACACTGTTTTATTTATTTAATAAACACTGACTATATTTTGCTTACTCTGCATCTTACATTATTCTAAGTGTCATAAAATATTAACTCATTCCATCTTCACAACTGTGTGACATAGGTGCTGTTATTATCCCCACTTTACAGTTAGGGTGTAGCGCTGAGAGAGGCGTAATGGCTTACCCCGCATCAGGCAGCTTATAGGTGGGAAACCTGGGATTTGAACCACTGCACTCCAGTTTCAGGGTCTGTATTCACTAAGCGGACTCTTCCTATGTCCTTTCCCCATAGAAAACGTGGATTGCCTCTATGAAATGGTATAACACACATACAGAAAAATGCACAAATCCTAAGTGACTTTTCGCACACTGGACACAGTCAAGTACCCAACACCTCCTCCCTAAAAACCCAGAATATCACTACCCCCAGAAGAGCCCTGTCATTTTATCCTCATCCCCAGATAACCCCTATACTGACTTTTTCAGGATAGATTAGTTTGAACTGTGTTTTGAATTTTATATAAAATTCAGTGGGCCTTTTGATTCCTTTTCCTCTGCATCACCCTGGTTGGCTATAGTTCAAATTTATCTTTGTCATTGCTATATAGGATAGTAGAACCTCTATAAGTTGACCACCCAAGGGAGTGTAATAAACTGGTCAACATACCGAGGTGGTCACTGTAGGGAACTACTGCAGTAGGCCTACTGTGCTGACACATACACGTGGAGCATGTCCAGTCTAGGAAAATTAGTTCAACTTAAGGAGGGGGTCAATGTAGGCAGGTGGTCTACTATGGAGGTCCTACTGTCTTTCATTTTGTGAATATAGCACAATTGCTTTATCAATTCTATTTCTGACATGCATTTTGCTAATATCCAGGACTCTATGAATAGTGCTGCTGTGTACACATACTCTGTTGAACACGTGTACATATTGCTGCTGGGTGTAAACCTGGAAGTGCAAGGTCATAGGGTATACAAATATTCAGCTTTAGTAGATACTGCCAAACAATTTTCCAAAGTGGATGGACCCACTGACAACCCTACCAGCAGTGTGAGAGTTCCAGTTGCTCCACACACATGGTAACACTTGGAGTTTTCTGTCGTCTTACTTTTACCCATTCCAGTGTATAATTTGTATTGTATTTTTACAAATATACTTTTTTAAAACTGAAAAATTGGGAGGATAATATGGAGAATTCCTGTAGACCCCACACTCAGTTTCCCTTATTATGAACATCTTACATTAGTAGGATTTGTTTCTTACAATTCATGAACCAATACTAATATACTATCATTCATGTAATTCTTTTTAAATTACAAGCATACCCAAGAAATGGATAATAATCTTAATGTCTTCTATGTTTGTCCAATCAAGGACTGTTAGGTAACAGTTTACCAGTAGCATTATTCAAATGGATCAGGGGTGGTTGATGACTCCAGAACGTTCTTTGCTTGATAAAATCAAACTCAATAGATAATGCAGAGAAGTTGTTACCTAGTATAAAGCTTTATGATGATCATTCTGGACTAGTGAGCACATGGAGTTCCTGATAAAATGTCAATTCTTGGCCCCTCCCCGCACTAAGAATCTCAGGGGATGCAATTCCAGAATGTGATTTTTTTTTTTGAGACTGAGTGTCTCACTCTGTTGCCCCAGGCTGGAGTGCCATGGCGTCATAGCTCATAGCAACCTCAAACTCTCAGGCTCAAGTGGTCCTCTTGCCTCAGCCTCCTGAGTAGCTGGACTACAGGTACCACCACAACACTTGGCTAGTTGTAGAGACAGGGTCTTGCTCTTGTTCAGACTGGTCTCGAACAGCCTAGAACGGTGGTTCTCAACCTTCTTAATGCCGCAATGTATTTTCATTGTTAAAAAGGGGTCGCGACCCACAGGTTGAGAACCTCTGGCCTAGAATGTGCCTTTTGAACAAGAGACTTTAGGTGATTCTAATATATCCTAAAGCCTGATAACCTGTATTCTAGATGCAGGAAGGCAAACCCAGGAAATGATACCTGTAATGTTTTAAGTCCAGAGGGTATATCATTATCTGGGCTAGGCAGCTAGTACTAAGACACTCATTTAGATCTAATTTTTAATAATATAAAGGTACATGGATAAAAAGGTAGCCCATTAATACCACAGTTCTAAGGACAATGACTCTTGAGTTAGGTTTCCCAAGACCTTGGATAAAAGAGGTTACACTAGAAAACTTAAATGATTTTGCTGGCCCCCGGAGGTAAGGAACTTGAGACAGTGTTGGGGACCTTGGCCCCTTTGGCATCTCGGAAGGAAATTCAACATCAAGACAGGGTGTGGAGGGCAGCAGGAAGAGATCAGTGTATAAAATATTCCAATGGCAAATTCCAGAAAAGTATCAGCCAAAGCTAAATGGGACAAGAGATAATAAACATTAATTTAAGACATCATCAACTTAGTGGCATGTTTACTAAAATAGCCCTTCGCATTCTAAAAAATTCACTTGGGTACAGACCTCTGAATCCCTGCAGGAAACTCTACAAATTCCTGGGAGGGAACAGCAGCCCCAAATCTGACTTTACTAACAAAAGGCAATTATTTTTAGTATTTTCCAGTAGATCTCAGCTGTCTGGTATTGTCAGGCTCTATTCATGGAGAGGTGGAATTTAGAGAGAGTTAATTCAGTGGCTAGTTAGGGAAGGAGGGAGGGAAGGAAGAAGGGAAGAAAGGGAGGTAGGAGAAAAGAGGGGAAGAGAGAAGAGAGAGAGAGGGAGGGGAAAAGAAATAAGAGAAAGAATGAGAATATGAGGGGAGCTTGCCAGCTTTTTCACTCTGGTACTATTATCTGGCATGATAGACCCCAAGGCAAGGTGCCAGTCATATAATAACAAATGCCAAGATCAAACCTCCAGGAACAAATATAAAGGGACTCTAAACCAAGCAATTTGTCAGACTGGTTTCGGGGTACAAGGAAGCGTAAAGCAACTAGAGAGAAAGTAGGTCACTGACAAATTCTCACGGAAACAGCTGGAAAGCCATTATGGGTGCTAGCATTGGAACTAATTAAGAAGTGGTGAAACCATGAAGGGGGGTGGCATTGGAGGGGATGGTGGTGGCAGGTCACAAAGGAGAGGAGGGTATGAAATTCATTTTTTTAAAGCAGCTTGGAAAACCCAAACTTGTAGATTTAGCGGATCTGATGGATGAATATCTGGGTGAGGTAGAGAAATGGATACCCTGTCTTCTGCCAATTGTTTTGAAAAATCATGGAGAAGCAGGAAGATTGTCAAGCAAAGAGGTGACTCTGTAGAGCATTTGTCATTCAGAGGATGTAAAGCACAATCTTGCCAATTACAGGCCAGAAAATGCACATCATTTTGTTATCAAAGTAAAGAGTAAACACGGAAGGAAAACAGTAAGAGATTCTGGGCGTGGCAGAATTATTCATGATGGGCATCTTAAATCAAGACAAATGGATTTGATGAAGGAAAGGAGCTGCTGTCCTTTTAAAAAATTATATAATTATTGGATGATGAAGGAGAACATTATGTCTAGAGCTTTAAAAGCTGTTCCTGCAATATCTTAGGAAATTTTGCTTGAAAATCCATTGAGATTCTCTTGGATACCAGCAGTCTCACGTAGATTTTTAAGTGGCTTAAGGAGCACAGTCTCCAAATGATAATTTAGAGAAACATTTCGGCCTGAGAGGGACCCAACTACTTGTTTTTTAAGAGCTTCCTGTTAGCTGGTGCTTTAGTAGATCTTACCCTCAGTATTGCAGGAAGCACTGGGAGAGAGACCAGCTTCTTTTACATAAAAGGATGTATCAACGCAGAGGCACTAATCCACTGTCTAAGGTCACAAAGCTTACTTTAAAACCCAGATGAAGTTCCTAACTACTATTATTTCACCTTGAGAATCACTTTACATCAGATTGTCTCTCTCTCTTTTTTTTTTATTGTTGGGGATTCATTGAGGGTACAATAAACCAGGTTACACTGATTGCATTTGTTAGGTAAAGTCCCTCTTGCAATGCGGGCCTTTACCATATAAATGTGAGGTGGCAGCGCATGCCAGGCAGAAAAGAAGATTAGAACCGAAGTCTGCCTGTGGAGCTTAGACCTGTTGCCTAGACCAGCAAATACAATTCCTCCTTCTAAATAATACAAGCTAGAATTCCTGAAGAATAGCAGCGGCGAGATCAGGCATGAAAACTGGTCACGCGCACGCACACGTGCGTGCCCGCGCACGCACACGTACACTGCGGGCAGAGAAGCAAACCTGTGTGACTTTCGAAAGGCATTCCTTGGTGCACGAAGGGATAATATAAAAATCATTTTAGAATCTTGCCAGGAAAGCATTCTGAATACTTACAACAGGTAAGGCAGAGAAAAGATGGAGAGTCGGGCGGCGTCTGTGGCTCAGTGAGTAGGGCGCCGGCCCCATATTCTGAGGGTGGTGGGTTCGAACCCGGCCTCGGCTGAACCGCAACAAAAAAACAGCCGGGCGTTGTGGCGGGCGCCTGTAGTCCCAGCTACTCAGGAGACTGAGGCAAGAGAATCGCCTAAGCCCAAGAGTTGGAGGTAAAGTGAGACTGTGTCTCTACAAAAAAAAAAAAAAAGATGGAGAGTCACCCCTTCCCCTTCCTTCCACATGGGTCCCTCTGGTAGTCATTGAAGATACCTCCTCTCGTGGTTTAGAAACTGGGTGGCTTCGGAGGAAGAAAAGAGGAGATTACTCAATGGGGCTATAATTTGCAGTAACTTGGAATTCAGAAGGTACCAGTGAGATACCACCAGAGAAAGGTAATGTATTGGCTGTAGATGGAGAGAAAATATCCTGAGGACATGTCCATGGCCTTGCATGGAAAATATATGGAGGAGCCTAGCATGGATGCTAAAAGTTTCCTGTGACTTTGACATTTTTTTTCTCTGAGAACAGTATTTAGGGCAGTGATTTTCAACCGGTGTGCTGTGAAAAATTTTAAAGATCATTAATTAAATTATTTTTGAAAGAAGTTCAAAGCACAGTAAGTATATTCTTGTTTTGCTCTTTTTTTTTTATCAACATAATTTAAGTGTGCCCTGGAAGTTTAACTATAATAGGGTTCAAGTGTGCCATGAGATTAAAAAAAGGTTGAAAAGTACTGGTTTAGGGAAAGAGAAAACTTTGAAGTCAGAAGAAAATTCTTCATCATTTCTTTTTGGATTTACAATTTTTTTCATTGACAAATAAGAATTATGTACATTAAGCGGGCACACTTACAATTCTTTAGCATCATAATCATACCTCTTAGACCGTGAGACTACTTGTCAACAACCAAACTACTATTAACATGACAAATTTGTTAAATGTTTATTTTTCCATTTTTATGTACGTTTGCACAACTATTTGCAGTCTTTTCTTTGGAATTTAGCAACAGTGACTTCAGGCTTGGGAGCTTAAGTCAAGATAAACTACTTTCCCTCTTTCTGAAGAGTAGGATTTAAGAAATACATCAGCCAAGAGCCAGTACTGTCTCAGACAAAACATACTGGCTTCATTTGGGGATATGGAATTGATTCTGGTAACCATTTCAAACTTCTCTCCAAGATATTTCAGAGCTCAGAAAATAGAACAAAAGGAATTTGCATTCTTTTTTTCTCTTTCCGGAGTCCACAGCTTCTCACCAATGCCTGCCAGACCTATTATATAGTTAGACATTTATTTACTCATTCACATTCTCATTAATGGTTCAGAGAAAGAATGTAATCAAATACACTTATAAGTGCTAAAAGATATTTCTGTGACTTCACACCATGGCTCAACACCACCCTAACGTTACTGCTTCCATAGCCAAGTTATTAAGTCTCTTTAGCTATAACTCTGCTAGGCACCCAAAGCTAGAGTGGTGGTAAGAGAGGGGCGCATATTTTAATAAGCTGCTGAAACATTCTTTGCACATACATAACCCCTGGGACAACATGGCCCAAGAGATATTGATGTGATTTCAATGACCTCTCAGAGTCATTGAAAAGAAGACTATAGACTCTTAGAGAGCTACAAGTTTGCCTCTTTTATAACCTATTGTCTCCTATCGTGCTACTCTGGGACCTTAAGAATGTCACTATATTGGGCGGCCCCTGTGGCTCAAGGAGTAGGGTGCCGGTCCCATATGCCGGAGGTGGCCGGTTCAAACCCAGCCCTGGCCAAAAACCACAAAAAAAAAAAAAAAAAAAAAAAAAAAAAAAAAAAAAGAATGTCACTATATTAGTGTTGTGTTATCTTTAATAATAGTATTAAAATATATCAGTAACTACATATTTATGTAGCACAAATATATGTTAAATGAATCTCCAGTTATGGGTTATTTATATGAAGTGAAGGGTGCATTGTATTGTATTAATAAATTATTTCCCAAACTGCATGGGTTTCTCAGGATACTAATAGGTTAAACACACACACACACACACACACACACACACACACACACACACATTTCTGGGGTCAAAAAAGTTTGAGAAAACTGGATGATTTAAAAAAAAAATGAAATTCTCTACTGCAGAACCTGTCAAAGCCTTTAATATCCGAAAGTATAACTCTCTCAAAGAGAACCCTTAACTCATTGGGCCATAGAACTCTGTTTCCACATTTGGGACATTTTGGAAGATGCCGTTTACGAAAGTAACTTCCTGCAAGAGTGATCTTTTCCAGGGCAGGCAGGTCATGCCTCCTGCCATCAAAATTTCTGGGACCATTCAGTAGGAAGAAGGGGAGGAGTTGATGACTAAGAGTGACTAGGCGTCTGAATAATTAAGGTCTTGAGGCCAAGAACTCCGTGAGGACTCTTTGGGGTCCCCCCACCAACATGTAGCATACATAGGTAGTTGATACTTGATCATTGAGTGAATTGAATGAATGCATGAATAAATGAATGCTTTCTCTAAGTTTGAGTAAGCCAAGCACTAGCTGACCCTGATTATCCTTCTGCCCAGGGTCATGGGAAAATGAAAAATGCATTCTGATGATCTGATTAAGTGACCAAGTCAGGTAAAGGTATGTTAAAGCAGGCTCACCTTGGTTATCCCGGAACTATAGCTGGACCCAAATAAAATACTCAAGAGCAATGCAGGTTGAGCCAGGAGGTGCCTGGTGTCTTCCAGTTTGACTGGAGAAAAATGAAGGCATGTCTGATTACATTCCGAGGTGGGTTTTGAGGACAGCACAGGGGATAACCCCCTCTGCTCCTATAAAAGGGCTTCATTTTTCAGATTTGAGTCCTGACAAATCAGCTTGTGAGTTGCAAACTGTGCCTCAGTACTTTATTGTTAACAACAGGTATTTGTAAATGATTTACTTTTAAATATAAATCAGAGCAGATTTAAGGCTACAGCTAACTTTACTCTGAGTCCCAGTTTGATGTGCAGTGTTGAGAAAGAAAATGGCTTACTTACCAGGAATTGTACGTGCTTGCACCCTCAGATATACATGGACCTTATTGGAACAAAAACGATGAGAGTGCTGTACCAGGATTGGAAGAAGTACATCTTCCACACAAATGCTAATCCAGAAACTAGGTAAAGAACAAGTCCTAAGATCCTTAACTGCAGATCAGTGAGTAGCTTGGTTATAGTTGCATCTCTTTCTTTGGGGGCTCATAATACTTTCCCTGGTGCTATGAACCATGATGCTGCCACCAGGGGTCAGCCATCTCAGCCCCTTTAGTATGGGGTCCTAAAGGTCTCTTGCCCAGGTCTTACAGAATTAGCTCTGTCCCCAACCCTAAGCATTCATTGGCAAGGAAGGACCATTCCTCTTTACCATACCCCTCGGGTATAGGTCAAAGTCCAGCTTCCCTGTGTTCCATCCCAGCGCTGCATCCAATCAATAGGGACAGGCAGGCCTCCATCTGTAAAAGAGTTTGTCATGGTGGGCCCTTTTCCTGTGGATATCTCTCCTTGTGTTAACTTTCCAGCTTTGGTGCCCTGGAAACATGGTGAAGGTGGAATGTCAGCTGAGTTACCAGGCAATATTGCTTATAGTAGAAATGACCTAATTGTTAAATTGCTTGTGGTGCTACAGGATTGTAAATGAATCTAAACACCTGGCAAGAAGCCATAGTTTTGGACTTTTCTGAGTGTGAAACTCTTGGTGCTGGCACATCCCTAACGGGGCTCTGGGAACGTACAGTTGTTTACAAGAAACAGTTCTCCTGTGGGTCCAGGATGAGCCCTGTCCTCTCTGATATGCATCTTGTGTGTTTGCCCCTGAGCTGCCACTTGGGGGTCCAGAGACGAGGCACTGGACAGTATGTGAGATCCTGTAAAGACCCCCACGGAGAAGGGATGCCTGAAGCTGCCCTGCTGGCCATGGTGGCTCCTGGCCGAGTTTCTTCTGAGTAGACCCCCCCAGTGATGGCCTATGGTAGACTCACGAATTGGAGTGTTTTTTTCAAACCAAAGGAGGCCCCTGGGAGACAAGCGAGTCACGGAGGCAGGGCGTGCTCCCCACACTTGCGGGGCTGACGTGACGTGTTGTCCTTCGGCCAAGCTTCTTTACCCGTGCTCGTCTGGTCCTTCCCGTGTCAGTTTTCAGGGAGTGGTTTCTCCGGAGCCCATTTCCATTAAAAATGACCCTGTTGATTTATTGTCCTTGAACAAAAGTGACCAGTTACAGGGGCTCAAAAGGATTTCCATTCCTAGTTTTTCTAAAAGTTTTATGTTTCCTATTTATGGGGTGGTTCATACTGCTTTTAAATCTCTCAAATACCTCACACTCCCAGAAGCCGCCTAACATACACAGTTCAGATGGCTGGAGCATATTTTCTGTGTTTCTTTTTACTGAGTGTACTCCGTTCTGCTGCAGTCCATGGGCTCGCTGGCAACAACTCACACTGGGAGTCGGCATTTAGCAGCCAGGCTTGGTGGGAGGAGTGCAGTAGCCAACATTTATGGAACACTTATTACAAGCCTAGAACTGTTCCAAGAGCTTTGTGCGTATTGACATGTAAACGACAACACTAAGAGGTAGGAACTATTCTTTATTATCCTCATTTCAAACATGAGGCGACAGAGGCACAGAGCAGGTCAAATGACCTGCCCTCAGCCATATAGATTGTAAGTGGTAGAGACAGGATTCGCACTCAGGAAGTCTGGTTCTGATCCTAAGTTTTCAACTGCTGGGGTAAGTTGCCCCTCGGAGACGCATAATAAAAACAAGATTTTGTCCAATCTCGGGGAGTTGAAGGTTGAGGCCATGTGAGAGTGTCTTTGGTGGTCCCTGGTGCACTTGGTGGATGCAGATAATAGCTTCCCAGCAGCCAAGCAGGGAGGTGGAGGATGTTTTAGTCTCCTACCTGATAGGAGAAGAGTGGAGACACCCAACCCCACTGGGGTTACTCAGCCACAGGCATTTACCTAGCACCTGCTCTCAAGCACTGCCAAGGATACAGCAGTGAACCAAAATGCCCCAACCCCAGCCCCTGGTCAGATTCTAGTATATATCCTGCTCAGATTCTCCCATCCACAAAGATAAGGAAGGGGAGAATTAGGGATAGGAAAATAAGTAGAAAAGCAGGGGAAGAGAAGGAAAAAGAAATGTTCTAGACATTTCTGCTTCTCCCTCTGGTTAGGAATTGTCTGTTTCCTAGCACAACTCCTTCTCACCTCCTGCCCCATCCCTTGGCCAAACAAATTTAAATCACTGATAATGCTGCCCAATAGAACTTCCTGAAGTGATGGAAATGTTCTATATCTATGCTGCTATTGAGCACTGGAAATGCGGTTAGTGAGCTCAAAGAAATGAATTTTTAATTTTACTTAATTAGAATTTAAATATAAATAGCCGCATGTGACTAGTGGCTTTGATAGTGGACAGTGCAGCCCTAAAACTTTCCAACATTGAACCTAGAGTCAACCCCCCTGTGCCCAACCTGGTCCAGGTTATTATAATTATATTAATTATATCAATTAATAAGTTGCTAAACTGCACTGGGAAATGTTTGAATGGGTGGCCAGAGCTACAGCTTTCAAGTGGGCATTGTCGGATTAAAACTTAAATCCATGAACATGGGTCACAAAGCCCCGAATACAGTCTTTCTCTTCAGAGTTGAGTTTTTTCCCACTGCTATTTACTTTGAACACATTTTCAGGTAGCTAGGTAAAACAGGAGATGCTTGAAATCATTTTTTAAAAAGGCAAGTAGGAGGTAAGAGAAAGGGCAGGAGGGGAGAGAAAGAAAGGCTGATATTGCAGCATCCTACCAATCTTCATTTCTAAATCTCAGCAGTCTTGAAAGAGAACATTAAGATATCTTTTACTCTCAGGCCTGGCTTCCCAGGAAAAGAGAGCCATGAATGAAAGCCCGCTTTGTGTGGCTATACTATGACTGCAGAGACAATGAAAAGACTCTTTTTTTTTTTTTTTAAATTTTGGATATAAGTTTGTGTGTGTGTTGAAGCCCTGTCGCTACAAAGCAATCTCACAGTTAGCTGCTGTTCACCTTCTTGGCTTCAATCTTTCTAAAAATAATTATGATAGTAACTTTTTAAAAACCTATTATCTACACTCAGGGCAATTTCTTAGATTCTGAAGGATTTAACAAACAGTACCCAAAGCCTCAGGCCCTAGCCGACCTAATCAGCTTGAAACCTGAGCAGGTTTTAAAGACTGAATCAGATATGAAATACTCGTCACTGAAATCCTGACTGTTGGGATTAGGCCAAGGTTGAACTTTGATTGGGACACACCAGCCCAGCCAGGAATTCATTTGATTGGTCAATGCCTAAGCCGTGTAGTTGTTAAATATTTTGAATACCACCCCTAGATATCGTGGCTGTGCCAAGCCTCCAATAAATGAAATGATTGCAGTGAGAAGTCACTGAGCCACTCCATCATTGATTTATTTAATAACAAATTGAGTCAGACAGCAAGGGAGACAGGTATGCAAACAAATAATTACCTTATGGAATAACTTGAGCCAAGGCTAAAGTGGAAGTGTTATAGAAAGCTATGGGAAGCCAGAGAAGGGAGATGTTACTTTGACATGGGGGTATCTGGGAAGTTTGAAGGAGAAAGTGATATTTTATCTGAGTCTTAAAGGATGAGTAGGAAGGAATTCACCAGGACACAGGGCATTGTAGGTAGATGGAACGTGTGTTTACACATGTGTAAAACACAAGAGAGGAATTATTTTATTTTATTTTTTTTGGCCGGGGATGGATTTGAACATGCCACCTCCGGCATATGGGACTGGCGCCTTACTCCTTGAGCCACAGGCGCCGCCAAGAGAGGAATTATAAATGCTGTGTCTTTGAGCATGGAGTTGGGTGATGTTTGGGGTGGGAAGTGCAACTGGATATGAAGTGCAGGATCTATGTTGGTGCCATATTCCAAAATACTTCAAATGCCGTGGCAGAAATAGACCTAATTCTGTAAGCAACAGGGAACTAAGACAGTTTGTTTTAGAATGTTGGGAGACAGTGGGGCTTGATTTGGAGGACAGTGACGTTTACAGTCATGTGACAGGGTGAGCAGAACAGAGAAAAAGACTAGTGTCAGGGAAATCAGCAAGGCAGCAACAGTTCACATGATAGTAAAGAGGACCATTGGCTGATGGTAGTAGCTAAGGCCATGGGAATAAAGGAGTAACTGGAGTTGGGAGCCACTGAGATGTAGAATCAACAGCCATTAGCTACTAGATTTGGAAGATGAGGAGGAAACCAAAGATGGTTCTAAGGACTTCAGCTTAGTAGACCTGGTGGAAATGAACATTTTCAGCTAAGATGCAGCAGCTTTGTGTGGCAATGGGTTGTTCAGCTCTGGACAAGAGTCCTTTTTTTTTTGCAGTTTTTGGCCAGGGCTGGGTTTGAACCCATCATCTCCGGCATATGGGGTCGGTGCCTTACTTCTTTGAGCCACAGGCGCAGCCCACTTTTTTTTTTTTTTTTTGAGACAGAGTCTTGCACTGTCACTCTGGCTAGAGTGCTATGGCATCATAGCTCACAGCAATCTCAAATCCTGGGCTCAAGTGATCCTCCTGCCTCAGCCTCCCAAGTAGCTGGGACTACAGGTGCCTGCCACAACACCCAGCTAATTTTTAAAATTTTTTGTAGAGATGGGGTCTCCCTCTTGCTCAGGCTGATTGGACAAGAGTCTTTGGAGGTCCCTGCTATAAGAGGTAGTTGGAAATCCATCAGTGTGTTATTGTAGGCCTACAGTTGGCCATGACCTCTTTTCTTTTTCAGTTCTTTCTGAGTTGTTAATGATCTAGTATATTCAATCAATTTTCCTCATTTGTTATGCAATTGAATAATCAGGGTCCTGTGGTGACCACAGAGTTTCTACCTACGAGGGACTTAAAGATAACTTCCTGGCTGAAAGGGGGCTTCTCTTGAAGCTGTATTACATAGGAAGCACTTCACTTTGAACTGGATTATGTATTGTGGGTAATAGGAAAAGGAAGAAGAATTAACATAAAATAAATAACTCTAGGAATATTAACAAAACAGACCTCTTTACCTTCCGCATGAGAGTTACAATCAGTTTCCTAGAATGGATCAACACAAAATAAAACGAAACAAATACAATTAATGAAAATGTGTAACTGCATATGCTGTTCTCATTAAAAAGGACACTTAAATGAGTTTTTAGAGGCAGAATACTTATTTATTCATTTGGAGTGGTTTTGGTGGGAGTCTGATGGAGATTTGGAGGGGTTAACCCCCTCCAAGCCATCCTTTGGTGCCATCATTATGACTTAATTCCAATACAACAGCCTGAACAATTGCTCTTCTGACATCTAGACCTATCACTTTGCCTGATAGCTTCTTTAGGATCTTATTTCAACTACAGAGATTTCACTACTGGAGCTTTGCTTGTTTCTATTAGATTGAATTCTACATCTATTGAACTGTTTCTCTCATGAATCATTCACAGGATATAGCCTAAGTAATGTAACTTTGGCCTCTTTTTTTAAGGCTTTTATTCCCCCTTGTCTGGGCAGAGATAACTCTTGCCTCTCCAAAGGCTGTGAGAAGTCATTGTATGCAGTGAATTTAGATACCTTTGTGGATCTGTGATCTGCAAACTTCGTTCCGTGTAATCACATAGATCTGTAACCACTACTCATGTATGAACTTCGGTGAAGTCTGCTAAAGATTACAGCAGATATGCCCGTTTAGAAACTTTTACTGACTACTGTTTTGTTTCAGGATGGCTGGCAAGACTACAAATTGAGCTTAAGATGTATCTTGAAACGCTTTAGCCATGCCCCACATTTGATCAGAATCAGTCAACTCCTTTGAAAGTTATCATGAAACAAATAGGCAGATAAAAGTGAAATGCTGAGTGGCTGAGGTGAAACAGACTCCTTATTTTGGTTGGTTATTTGATCTCAACCCATATCCGGTCATTAGGCACATTGTCAGATTTAAGAACTAATTCCAGACTTCCATTTATATGAGGGAAGCTGGTGAACACAATAAGATGGGGGTGGGGGTGGGGTTAACCCACACAGTTCATTGCAATGGTCCTACTCTGTTTTCCCTTCCCTTGTTCTAGGGGCACCTTCCCTGCATTCAGGCCCAAGATTACACCTGCTGGCCTAGATCAGTGGACAAAATATGCTTTTAGGTAGTTGAAGGCTGTTAGCCTTCCCACTACTGAAGCATGACATGTAATTGCTTGGTTTAAAAAACAGAAGTCAAGGGGAAGAGCTATCAAAGGTATTAAAGAGAAAGAAAGATTTTGAGAAGTCTTTCTTTTTTACTAATAGGATCTTGTCTGGCTTTTTCCTAAGAAAGGTGACTTCACAATGTTAGGTGCATTCAAATTCTTGTCCACTGGGAGGTTAGGGAAGACCGTAAGGTGAAATTCTCAAACTTTCAATATTGTCAGCAAACAAGAGTCTAATTATCCATACTCAGGTACAGGCGGTCCCCAGGTTATGAATGAGGTAGGTTCTGGAGGTTGTTTCTTAAGATGAATTTGTATGTAAGTTGCAATAGGTACATTTGCCTAGTACTTGTAATAGCTTCTGTTCGTAAGTGTAAGTTGTATGTAAGCCAGATGTTTGCAACTCAGGGACTGCCTATATTTTGAGGTGGAGTCTTTATCAATACTTGTTTCACCAACAGAGAGCACTTTTCTTTGTTTCTATCTCATTGTGTAAAAACTGTGTTTCCTTGGGAGTGAAACCAAGTGTTTTCAAATCCATACTATTAAGCAGGAACCTTGTGACATTTGTGTGTTCTCAGGGGCTATAAACACAGCTGATTAGAGAACTGTCAGGGAAGCAAAGTCTTGTTTACTGTTAGGATCTTGTGCATTGGAAGTAAACTAGAATTTAACTTTTGCTAAAGTGTAAATGCGTGGTTAGTCAACAGGATTCAGTAATAACACTTGTTACCACCCTCCCCTCCCAATACAATAAAAGTTGCTTCTTAGATTATTTGCCCCTACCCCCCAGCATTTTATTATTAAAACTTTCAAACAGCACAGTTTTTTCAAAGTACCAAACATCACCAAAGTAGTAGGAATTTCAGCCAAGTGGATTCATACAACAAATTTACTTTGTGTATTTACCCATGACTTTTAGGTGCTTTTTTAAAATTGTGAAAATGTAGCTGTTCATCTTATTGAAGTAGAGAGTAGCACCTTCTGGCACTTTGAGCAGCACAAGTTTAAAACTGTGGTCTCTTCTTCTCTGCCCACTTTCCTGGTTCTGTCAATCACCCCCCACACTCCTATTCCCAGACCTTTGATCTCAGAGGCACCTTTGGTGCTCCTGTCCTTTGCTTCTCCTAGTTCAGCCAGGTCATGTGGGGGCTCCCTTTAGAACATCTTTCCCAGCCTTCTTTGCTCCTTTTTGGTTGCTCCACTGACCCTCAAATTTGTTGAGTATTTTTCCCCATGCCAGGCCCCATGCAAAGCACTTTCTACACATTATTACATTTAATCCTCATAGCAGTCCCACGACTGGAATTATTATTCCCATTTTGCAGATGGGAAAATAGATCCAAATTACTTTTTGCCCCAGTTGCTGCCCTATTCACTGCCCTGGATCTTGCAGTATCTTGGCCATTGTTTCCCGTGTTTTCTATGCCTTCCTCTCCTCTCTACCCATCCAAATTCTGCTCATTTCTCCAGACTCAGACTTAAAACAGAGTTCTCACTCCCCTGGTCATCCTCAAACAGCCTTGCAAGGTATTTTCCCCCATGTTCATGGCTTATCTTCCAAACTAGATTGTATCCCTTCAACTGTCTGTGTATGAGTCGCTATGCTATAGAGATGTATTTGTTGGTCATTTTTCAAAACTGCTGTTTTAATCACTTTTAAACACAGACATCTCATAGCCATGATACAGTAATGACACTGAACAAAAAAGTAATGGTGCTCAAGAGAAAGTGAGGGCTGTGTCTCACCATCAGTCTTAATGGTAGTGTTTCAGTGCTTCCAGGTGCTGGGGTCAAGACCCAAATGGCCATTTGTACTCTCCCCAGCATTCAATTTGGGGGGCCTGGCTTCCTTTCCTTGAGGACATCTTACTTGTACTGATTGTCATAATCTTTTGAAATAAGAGCTCTTTCCTTCTGACTTTGCCTGTGATGAAAGCAACATTTTCTGGCCCCTTTGTAGAGCTTGAGAAACTGAATTTCTGAAGGCAACGACGAAGGAAAACTGATCCCCAGCATCTGACTTCAACACAAGTCTGTATGTACAGCACAGCTCCCATTTCTGTTTTTATAATTTCCCATAAGAGAATGACCCTTCGTTTCCCCAGTACATTCACCCATTCATTTCCTTTTAAAATGGACTTTTAAAGAAATACTTTCAATTTACTGTGGCAGTGGGATAAATACTAAAGAGCACAGTTAAGCGCAAGGGACTTGCCCTTGTCAATAGTAGTCAACTGAATCATTCTGGCCAGTGGTTCAATTGAGGATGACAAAAAATGATGGAAAAAAATATAAAGAAGTTACAGATCCCTCAGCTCCCTGTGAAATGGAATTAATTAAGTGGTTTGTGGTTAATATGTTAGTAGACCTTGTATTTTGCCCAATATGCACTTTCTTTGGAGTATAGGAACAGGAGCATAGTATTTGGTTTGCCCTTGTAAGATTAAAAGAGACACCTGGTATCACTTAGCATGGATCGGGTTGGGGAGGTAGTGTTAAAAGTTCTGAGCATCCTCCAGAAGAAGGTCAGCATTGTTGAGAAGTGATACTGGGTGAGAGAGAGGATGAGTGATAGCTAAAGCAGTGGCCCTCACTTTGCTGAGGCACAGAGCTGTTGACAGAACAAATAATCACATCTAAAAGACTTTGAAGCTCCCCACATGGTCAGCAGACAAGGGGCTACAAGGCTCAGCTATAAATGCTGGAATTAGTTCAGAGAGCAGAAGGAAGGACTTGCCTTTGCTTGAAGCCAAAACCAATCTGAAACCACAGAACCTTCAGCCTGAGGGGTAGGGCTAGGCAGAAAGTTGCTTTTGAAACCTGAGCTTATGTTGCTAGGTGGTGGGGTTGGGGTACCCGTGTGTGTTCCACTTGTACAAGCAAACCTTCTTATAATTTTGACCCTGAAAAAATTACATTAGCTTTTCATCATGGGGGGGGGGAGGTGGTTACATTTTCCAGTGGCATAGCTTTGACTTTCAACTGATTATAGGTGTACTGTTAGGACTCCAGTGCCCACACTTAGTATGTGTTTGCTTCATTTCCGATATTTCATGTATGAAGTGTCAACATGCTACACTTCTGCTACCTCATATTTGAACAATTGACTTAGGAAATCCCAAAATGAAGATGTTTCTCCCCAACTTGGCAATTTCCCATTTTCATCGTGTGACAAAGGTGTTTGATAACAGCCAAGTACAGCACTAGTCTGTGGGTCTGTGGGTCTGTTATCAGTGTCTTGTGTTAGCCTAGGCTTCCTTCCAAAGAGCTTGCAGTGCTTTTGTTTTTTTAGCTATCACATCACATCAGATCTATTTTCCTCCTGTGTTCCCTAATCTTCCTTAATGACCACACCATTAGCTCCTTCCCCCTTTTCCTCACTTCTCTGATAGCCTAATATTCCTCCACTGAGCTTTTTGTATCTACAGCCTTTTTCCCATTTTGCCTTTCCCTGTCCCAGGGCAGGCTCTTGCTATTTCATGCTTGGAATATTGCCACGGTCTCCATAAGCCCACCATTCTTCTCTTCTAAAACCACATGGTCCCAACTGATCCATTTGATGTGTCTGGTTCTTCATCTTTGGACTTGTCCAAGCTCATCTGAGAACCAACCTCCCTTTACCCCTCACCATTCCCTGAACACACTGGCCACTTGTATCCATGCCTCGGCTCAGGTATCTGCCCCCCTTCCCTATTGACAACATCCTGCTTGTCTATCATGGTGCATCTTAAACGCTACCACCTGGGAAGTCCACCCTGATGTCTGTAGGCAAGACTCATCACTCTTCACCCTGTGCCCCAGGAGCCCGTTATTGTGAGCTCCATTCTAGTATTTATCCCAGTCTGCCTTATTGTTTTTTTCTTTACAGTTAATTAATTATATGCTTGGAAACAACTAGACTGCAAACCCCTTGAGCCCAGGGATGAGGTCTCATTTGTCTCTATGTGCCACTATGGCACCTAGCAAGTAGCCTGGCCCTAAGGACTGCTCAATCAATGAACTGACTGAATGAATGATATTCCTGTGTTGGCAGCAAAGAGAGGTCAGCATTCAGCAATAAAGGCAGCAAAGGGATTCATCCATTCAAGGTCCCTCAAACGACAAGTTAAGTTGGGACACTGTCACTTCTGTCACAATCCTCAGTTGGCTGGGCAATGCTACCTCTTCAGAGATCTTAGCACTAGATTCAGTTGTGATTTGTTATCTTATTCGTTGGGTGGGGCTGCAAGTATGTGCATCTGTTGCAAGAACTTGGGCAGGCAGGTAGATATTTGCTTGTGTGAGTCTCTTTTTACTCTCAAATGCAAATGTCCCATAGAAACAAAATATGAGCCACATATACCATTTAAAAATTTCTAGTACTCAAATTACAAAAGCAAAAAAGAGCTGGTGACATTGATTTTAATAATATATTTTATTTATCCCAATATATCCAAACTGTTACCATTTCAACATGCAACCACTATTTAAAAATTATTAATGAGATTTTTATATTCTTTTTTGGACTAAGTTCTCAAAATCTGGTGTTCATTGTATACTTAATTCAAATGATAAATTTTCATCAGAAATACTTGATTTGTATTTGGATTCCATAAAATTTATAGTTGAAAAAGACCCGGTATCTTAGCTCATACCTGTAATCCTAGCATTCTGGGAGGCTGAGGTGGGAGGATCACTTGAGCTTAGGAGTTCAAGACCAGCCTGAGCAAGAGTGAGATCCCATCTGTGCTAAAAATAGAAAAATTAGCAGGGTGTTGTGGCGGGTGCCTGTTGTCCCAGCATCATTTGAGCCCAGGAGTTTGAGGTTGCTGTGAGCTCGGCTGATGCCTGGGGCAACAAAGTGAGGCTGTCTCAAAAAAAAAAGGTGGATTCACATACCCGTTCTTCCAAATGTATTTAAATTTTTTCCAATAACTGAATTTGACATCAGCTTTGAAATTTAAACTCAGATTAATTAAAATTAAACCACATTTCAAATCTCTGTTCTTAAGACATACTATTCTTGTTTCAAATATCCATGAAGCCACATGTGGCTAGTGGCAAGGGACACACAGCCCTAGAGCACAGTGATTTCCAAGTTATCATTCAGCTTACTCCTCTGCTTCTACAACTTATTATTATTATTATTATTGCTGTTTTTGGCTGGGGCTGGGTTTGAACCTGCCACCTCCGGCATATGGGGCTAGCGCCCTACTGCAGCACCTTTGAGCCACAGGTGCTGCCCATAACTTATTTTTAAAAGAAGAAAAAAGTTCTCATGGGAAGAATTATTAGAGGACTCTGATTAGCCAGCTGCCCTTTTTTCCCCCAGCTTTGCCACCAATTTCACGAAGCTGGAGCCTTCTGGCTTCTGGGGCTGCTGTGAAAGGCAATAGGATTCTTCTGTTGACAAAGCACTTAAAAATCCAGGGATGAAAGGGCCTGTGTAATTCCCAGGTTTGCTGTCCAGCCTGGGATGTTGATTGCAGTGTGTGTCTACACTGCAGCTGCCCCCACACAGCCACGCTGATCTATGCTTCCTTCTGCAGCGGAAGTCTACACCAGCATCTCACAGCACATGAGTCAACTACATGTTTTATCACCCACAGCACTGGGATGCTATGTTTTTAGATGCTCGTGGCTTTGATCAGATTAGAACATATTTGAAGTTTCAGTGCTTAACTGCTTTAGAGTGATCAAATATGTGCAAAATATCTTTCTCAGCCAAACAGCGTATTTTCCAAGTCCAAAATAGTTGAATATATTTCTCCCCTTCCTTTCAGTTTCCCATTGAATGGCACCCCAGAGACCAATTTAAAGCTTGAAAAGTTTAGACCAAAAATGTTCTGGAACAAATGAAAATGAGATGTGTCACCAAAGCCAGCATCTCTAGTCCACGTCTTGTGCAAACCATGAGAGCACTCAGCATTATTTATTTCTAATAGGAAAGCAGGATTAGGAATTGGTTTCCCCAGAATGCTGTGAGGGCAAGGCATGGCCCTGGGGCTGGCTCTGATGTGAGATTTGAGGCCTAAGGGGAAACTGAAATGACTCTAGACCCTTAAGGGTTTTGAACAGGTGGAGTCTCTCTTCTTTCCCTCCGGGAAGCATGCTGTCCACAGTTGGATGAATGCTTCAGCAGCAGTTCACTGAGCTCTTGGATGAAAATGGCAAATTTCTCCCCAAATGAGCTTATTATCTGCTGCTGTTGGGTGCAAGGCATCCCTCAGCTAGGGCAGGAATTACAGCTTCCATCTGTTCCCTAATGTGAAAAATGTGTGCAGGCCTCAGTGCTACCAAGCTACATGAACTTTAGACATTCAGATCTGCTGACACATTTGGGTCGCGGCCCTCAGAATGGCTTTTGTCAATTATTTCATTACATATCCAAATAACCATCCTGAGGGTGGTCTGGATTTGTGATCTGTGACAGTGTGGTGCTGACATATTTCTTACTCTTGGAACTATCTGTTTTTTCGCTTTGTTTAGGGGTTGATGATATATAAGTACTCAGTATATTTAATCATTATTACTTTTGAAGTTAGCACAGTACCAACATTATGAAAAATTCTTGAGCATAGTTACAGCCAAATCCACATCATTAATTCTTGGCTTCTTCCCAAAGTTTCCAGTCTTTCACCTTGCTCCGTTATTTTGTTCAGACAAATCAAATAATGCTTTGTGCTTAGAGAGCAACTTTCATCAGAACATTGCAAGTCCCTCTGCAAACTTTTATTTCTCTAAGTACAAATAAATATCTTCAGAGAGCCATGCATATTTAAGCATGTTTATTCGTGCTGGGTTTTTTCAATAGGCAAGAAAAATTATGGGTTTCTGTGTGTTCACTTTGGAATAGAGACATGTAATGTGCAGACTTAAATTTTGCTTGACATATTTAATAAATATCCCTTGAGTAAGTGATTAGATATGGAATCATATGGGCTCTTGAGAATATGGGCAAGAATTAGTTTCTCCTACTAATTTTATATACTTGAACATTGTCAGAGTTATATCTGGTACATTAGATGGAGAATGTGGTTTTATCAATTAATAACTGCTTTTGATTTTTGCCTGGAGGAGGAAATGCTTTGACTAAGTAAGCAGGATTAGCTCACCAATTAAAAAACACAGTCCATTACTTAAGAATCAGTTTGCAATTTAATTGTGGTCAGGTGGTCTGGTGGTTGGTTGTTTGGTTTACACAGTACTGCAGATCTGCTTCTACAAATGAATCCATTCTGTACTTTATCACATTAAAGTGTCCTTGTAGCAGAGAAAATGCCAGGTGTTTATCTAACCTCATTTTCTTTTTGTCCTAGACATATATATAGACTACATTACCCAGCATTCCTTGTAGTTAGATGGACCCCTGTGACTGGGTTGTGACAAATGGGATATGAGCAGAAGTAATGGAGCACACGTTCAGCCCTGACCTTAAAATCTTCCCTTCTAGTCTTTCAAACACTTTCTTTACCTGTTAGCTAGAGTCAGAGGATCTGGTGAAAGACCTTAGGCCCATGGGGGATGATGGGGCCACAAGATGTAAGGAGCCTGGTTCACTGAATGACTGCATGGAACAAAACATTTCAGCTGAATTGCCTTGAGTGTGACATAAGCAAGAAATTGACCTCTGTAGTCTAAAGCCAGTGAGATTTGGGAGTTGTTTGTTACACAAGTTAGCTTAGCCAAATAATATTCTTATAGATGTGGCAGAGAATCAGTACTCTCCTCATACACATTCTGCAAGTTTCAGAGGGGCATGCAGAGCGTGCTGCTCTGTAATTAACATTGAACAGTAGGTCGTGAAAATGCGTAACCAATGAACCATGTGGTTCTTTGATCACCATGTCCAATTAAGCCACATGGTTATATGATT
The DNA here is from genome assembly GCF_027406575.1 of Nycticebus coucang. Lineage (NCBI taxonomy): Eukaryota > Metazoa > Chordata > Mammalia > Primates > Lorisidae > Nycticebus > Nycticebus coucang. The sequence continues at coordinate 16,221,092 of NC_069804.1, forward strand.
TCTGGTTTGAGTCAGCCTTTTATCTGGGGCAGATGCAACCATGGACAGTTTTATGTAGTGAAAACTGATCATTTTAGTAAGTGGTTTCTCCAGAGGAGGGAAAAGAAGGTGCAGAAATCCACATGAATTAGCAAAGACTTTAGGCTTTAGCTCTATTTTATTTTTCTCTGAGAAACCTTTCCTAACCCCACCCATGTCTGGGTTGCTCATCTCCCAGGCCTCTCACACTGTGTTTGTGCCTACAGCAGACTTCTTACCTCAGTGGCTAGTGATGTCTAGCTCTTGATCTTGACTCTTTCCTTGTAGATCGTATGTCTCAGAGGGCAGGGGCCATTTAAACTTGGCTCACTGTAGTGTCCCCAGCATTCCCCCCAGTTTCTGGCACATACATGTTGTTGACTGGATGATTAATGAAATGAATGACAGTGGCATTTTGGTTATCAAGCATGAGCAGTAGCCTTATGATCATTTATGGGCAGGTCCTTAGACCTCTTAAGTAATGCAAGCTAATTTTTTTTTCTTGCTTAGAAATAGAAAATGTAAGTAGGTTAACTGACATTAGCTTTATCAACAGTCAAAACACAAATCAAAATTAGAAGCAAGGGCAGTATCAATTTTCAGGTTTTATTTTATTAGTCACTTTGAGTTTTTAAGAGTTGGAACTCAACTGATTGGTGGCCTGAATTCCTTAGTGAAAACACTTAATAACGAAAGTATAAGCAAAAGTTAAAGCCAAATCATCTCATTTGTAGCTCAGGACAGGTCTTGATATTTTACTTTTTTGGGCATTCATTTGCCAGACATTTGTTGAGCCTCTTCTATAGTGGATCCTGTTTCTAGGTGCTGGGCCACAGTGGTGTGCAAGACATAAACTGATTCTGCTCTCAAGGAGGTTGCAGTCCTATGGCAGACAGACTGAGAACAACAAACCAGAAAACAGAAGATGGGAATAAAGTTCCCTGAAAAAAAAATTGAATAGGTTATTGGAATGGGGGAAAGTGCCTAGGTCAGAATGAGTCTGGGGTTAGGAATCATTAGGAATGGTTAGGTAGGCCTCTGGGGAAGGAGTATCTCCATGACATGGAAGCTGACACCTCTATGACAAGAAGTAGCTGGCCATATAGAAATCTGGGAGGAGAACACATGAAGGATTTATCTGGCCCTGAGATAAGAGACAGTGGCCTGTCAAGGAACGGGAAGATGTCTTGAGTGGTAGGAACAGAGAGTGTATTGGGTGGGGAGGGGGAGAGTGGAGGGTTGGAGGGAGAAGTGATAGCAAGAGACAGAAAGAGGGTTGTTTATGGAGAGCTTTGTTTGCTGTGTTTCTGAAGTCTGGATTTAAGTCTGAGAGCAGTGGGTAGCCATGAGAAAAATATTAAGCAGAGGAGAGAAAGGAGAGGATGTACATTTTAGGAAGAACAGGCTGGCTGTTCTGTAGAGAAATTGCTCCAAATCAGGCTCCAAACGGAGGCCTGATTAGAGGGAGGGTGAGAAGGTACAAAAAGTAGCAGCTAGGTCTGGAGCTTCTCGGGAGGTAGAACTAAGGGCCCCTGGAAGGAAACTAGATGTGGGCATTGAGGCAGGGGTGGAGTCCAGAGTGATGCTCAGGTTCCTGGCTTGGGCCTTGGAGGGAGAAGTGAGGGTGCCTCCTCTGAGACAGGCAATCACGAGGAGGAGCAGGTGTGCGGGGAGGCTGAGGAGTTGGTTCTGGACATGGCTGCTCTGAGGTAGCCATCCATTGTCAACAGGGAAGGTGCAGGACACAGTTAAATGTGTGGCTAGGCCAAGAGAAAAGCGGTGGGCATTCTGGGTAAGCCATCAGATGTTAACACAGAAGGACACAGGGAAAGGCAGGATGAGGTCAGATTCTGAAGCCTTAACCACTTGATTTTATGTGACATCTTTTATTTTTTAATTAGCTTTCTTGACCATCTGCCTTTCAAGATGTTAAATCGTCATTTCTGCCTCTCCGATCTAGTCTGCCACAATCTTGGCTTCTCCTCGTCTCCTTTCTGCTTCTGCCCATCTCAGAGATTGTCCCTTTCCCATTGCATGGCTTGTTACTTCTTTACTTCCTTCTCTGTGGCGCTAGGAAAGGAGTCCCTCGAATGGTGGCTCATTCCCAGGTGTTCCTGACGGGCAGGCTGGAGTTGGTGTGCAAGCCTGGCCCTCCGCCCTCCCTCTGCCGTGCTCTCGCAGCGCGGTCCAGGCTTCCTTTCCCTCATGCGTGAAATGAGGGGATTGGACTGAAGGGTACTTTGAGCTGTAATGTTTTCTGATTCTAAGTCATCACAGCCCTCAGGGTGAATGAGTGGCCTCTTCCTGAATTGGCAGTGGGAGCTATTGCAATAGCCATCAGTACCTGGGAGAGAATAGCTTTTGTTTGTGTGTGCAAGGCCCTGCAGAGGCTGGGTGGGCTGCAGCTGCTCAGCTTCATTTAAAAACACACACAAACCTCCTGCTTTGTTTCCGTTTCAGACCTTGGCCATCTGACTGAGCGTGTCTGAATTCCTAAGCCTCTGATGTAGGGGTGAGGAGGCACTCTTCCACAAGTCTAATTCAGCCGCCTTGCTTCCCAAATTTCATCTATTGAGGACAGGAGAGATTTCAAAGTCTTGGAGACACAAGGAAAGAGCATACCTTGGTTTTAAAAGCCATTGGCAAGCAGGTTCCAGGGCACAAGGATCCATCCCCACTCAAGAGCATCCTAAATGCCAGCATGTGCATAGACATCCTGGGATTTGGGAAAATATTTCTGGGGGGCTTCAGACAGAAAATGAGGCTGTTACTTAATAAAAACAGACTACCCATTGTCTATGGTGGTCTTGAAGCAACATTGTCTCTTCCCGCAAAAGCAGGAGTCTGGACCTCAAAACAAAATCACATTCTGGAACTTTGGCCAACTGTCCTCTTACTTTGGGTGGCTCATGTGCACAGTCCACCTTAGGTCCTGAGGCCTATCCATCCCCACAGGGGGCAGGGATAAATTGATAGTCTCAGGCTGTTGGGGTACACCAGTGAGGAAGCTGTAACCAGAGACGGGTTGTGATCCCACTGAGCAGCGGCGATAGCCTGGCCAGCGGGGGCCAGGACAAGGCAGATGCAAGGCATGATGGGCACTGTGAGCTGACGGGCCATGGAACATTGCAGTCAGGAACAGTGGAGCTAGAGTCAAGGTGCATGGGAGGGCTTTACGAGAGCTCCAGTGCCAGGGGAGGGAGGGGTCCTCAGTGGTCTCTGTTATGCTTCCTGCCAAGCACTGTTGGCTCTCCAGGCGGGGAGAAGGGAATTAACACGGGGTAGAGGCAGCCACTGCTCACCAATATCCATGTTCTCTTCTTCCTGGGCACACAGTCAGACTACATTTCCCAGCCTTCTTTGTAGTGGACTCATGGTTGATGGGGAAGACCACCCTTCCCCTCCTTTCATTTGCATGTCCCAGTATGTGCGTGGTGGGGGATCATCACAGTCTCCCCCAGAAACGTGTGGACACCTGGAAGCAGGCATGAGTCCTGGCTGGCAGGAAGCTTAAATATTGGAAGTGATAAGGTTGGCAAAAAGTAACTTCTTGACTGGAAATATGTCCCCCGCGGCCTGCTGGTGAGGTCACATTTATATCCCCTAGACAATGGTGCCCTGATCTCCATTCTCAGCCTCTCAGCCTGCCTCCTTTCCGTCTCCCTCAGAGGACCCCTTGGGAGCACAGAACACAACCTGGTTCACCCCAATCCTCCCTGTTCTTTTTCCTCATGACAGAATCCCCTCGCTACCCTCTCTAGCTGCACCTTGGGCCATCACTGTCAGTGCACCAAGCTGGGTCTCTGAGGCACAATAGCTCATGTCGCCTCTGAAATTATCATTTAAGTTATAGGTCTTAAGCTCAAGTGCCTTTGGGGCCAGGCAGCCAGCCAGTGTGGGACAGAACCGGTGAGTGGATCATAGTGCACATCTTCTAAGCAAATAAAGGGGTGGAAATTCCATTTAAAAATAAGTAATTGTCCTGATTAAGCAGAACAAGCCACCCCAAACTGCCCACCTCTAACTGATATCTTCTACTATTATTTATTTCTCATGAGGGCTAATAAAAGGGCCATGTCTGAAAATTTGATTTTATCCTCTCTTTTGCTTAGCAGAGCATGGTATAAAACCAATAATTAATATTTGATTTCTTTATCTTTTGAATAATGGCTGATGTCTAACATATATACAGAAAAGTGTCCAAATCATACAGCTCAAAGAAGGATTACCAAATGAGGATACCTCTGTGGCAGCCAGCCAGGTCAAGACCTGAAACATTATCACCTCCCCAGGACTCCCCTGTGGGCTCTTCCTTCCTTCGGAAAGATTTCCTTCTTTCCAAAGGAAATCACGATCTTGATTTCTAACATCACAAATGAGATTTGCCTGATTTTTAACTTTATACAAATGGAATCATACAACACATACTCTTTCGTGTCTGGCTTCTTTTTCTCAGTATAACATCTCTGGGATTCACTCATACCGTTGCATGTAGCAACAGCTTGTTCATTCTCTCTCTATTGTGTATTCCATAACATGAAACACCAGAATTTCTCCACAAATTCTACTGTTAATTACCATTTGGTTGTCTCTCATTTTATTTTATCTTTCTTTCTTTATTTATTTTGAGACAGAGTCTTTCTGTTGTTGTTACAAAAGAAAGTTCATTCTGCAATACTTTATCATAATGAATTGCATCTCTTTGGTAAAAATAAACTTTATAAACATTTTAATAATCAGGAATTAGATGCAAAAACTAAACATCTGTAAATTTTTTTTTTTTTTTTTTTTTTTTTTGCGGTTTTTGGCCAGGGCTGGATTTGAACCCGCCACCTCTGGCATATGGGGCCAGCGCCCTACCCCTTTGAGCCACAGGCGCCGCCTGTAAGTTGTTTTTAATATGAGCAAAGATTTGTTGCCTGCAGTGGAGTGCGAGGCATCACAGCTCACAGCAACCTCAAACTCTTGGGCTCAAGTGATCCTCCTGCCTCAGCCTCATGAGTAGCTGGGACCACAGGCACCCATCACAAAACTCAGCTAGTTATTTTATTTTTAGTAGAGACTGGGGCTTGCTCTTGTTCAGGCTGGTTTTGAACTCCTGAGCTCAGGCAATCTACCTGCCTCGGCCTCCCAGAATGCTAGGATTACAGGGATGAGCCAATGTGCCTGGCTGCTTGCTTCTAATTTTAGATGCTCACTAACAGTCCTGCAGCATGAGAGAAAGCCCCGGGCAGACCAACAGGGAGAACTGGCTGTCTTTGGTGGGAAGTGGTTAGTGTGCATGGCAACTGCCCACAGCAGCTGCAGGTGGACTCAGAGATGGGCCAAGGAGCTAGGGGATGGGGCACCAACAGCATCTGCTATCAAGTCCCTCTAGAACAGCAATTCTCGACCTTTTGGAGCAGAACCCCTTTATAGTCTTAAAAATTATTGAGGACCAGGCAGTGCCTGTGGCTTAAAGGATTAGGGCGCTGGCCCCATAAACCGGAGGTGGTGGGTTCCAAACCCAGCCCTAGCCAAAAACTGCAAAAAAATAAAAAAAATAAAAAATAATTATTGAGGACCTAAAGAGCTTTCGTTGGTAGGAATTATATCAGTATTGATCATATTAGAAATTGAAACAGAGAAATAAAAAAGATTTCCTAGTAATTTATTTCAAAATTAACAGTAATTAAGTACATATGCTATATTATATGCATCACATGTTTATAAATAAAATATTTCAAGGAAAAAATCCTATATTTTCCCAAACAAAAAAATGTTAGTGAGAAGAATGGCATCCTTTTACTTTTTTGCAAATCCCTTGACTAGCAGTCTGGCTCAGTAGAAGACTGCTGTGTTCTCCTATTTGTCTCCGCATTCCATCTGCTATGGTATCACATGTCACTTGTGAGAGAATGGGAGTGAGAAAGGCCAGTGATGTATTAGTGTCATTAGGAAAATAGTTTGGACTTGGCAGACTCCACGAAAGGATCTCAGGGACCCCCAGAGGTTCCCTGAGCAAAATTTAACAACCACTGCTCTAGAACACCATGGCCAAGTGCCAGCTTTAGAAAGGAAACCTCCACTGAACAGCCACCCCTAAGTCAGCCCACTCACTGGGGGGTTGCTACTTGCTCTAAACCACCATGAGTTAATTAACTTCTTAGCTGATTCAAAATCCCTATGTTCTTAACACTTTCTAATCCTTCAGTTTGAAATGTTTTGATTTTGTTCATGTTAAGCCAGTGATGGCCATTAGGAATATAATGTAACTTATATCATTTTAAATTTTTTAGTACCCACTTAAAAATGGAAAAGGAATAGGTGAAATTAATTTTAATAATGCATTTTATTTAGCCCAATATTTTCAAAATATCAGTTTGGCATATAAAAACCAACATAAAATATAATCATATCAAATCAAATCAATATAAAACATTAATGACATATTATGCTCTTATACTAAGTCTTCAAAATCTAGTGTGATTTTTCATTTATAGCACGTCCCAATTCAGACAGTAAATTTTCATCAGAAATACTTGATCCGTATTTAGATTTCATACACTTCCATAAAATTTGGAAAAATAGATTCACAAATCCAAGTGCTTCCACACACATAATTGTTCCAATAACTGAATGTAGTATTGGTATTCAAATTAATTAAAATTAAATAAAATTAAAAATTCAGTTTGTCAGTTACACTTCCTACATCGCAGGTGCTCAATAGCCACATATGGCTACTGGCTGCCATATTGGGCTGAACAGATCTAACTTTTCTTCTTCTTCTTCTTTTTTTTTTTTTGTAGAGACAGAGTCTCACTTTACCGCCCTCAGTAGAGTGCCGAGGCGTCACACAGCTCAGCAAACTCCAGCTCTTGGGCTTCCGCGATTCTCTTGCCTCAGCCTCCCGAGCGGCTGGGACTAGAGGCACCTGCCACACACCCAGCTATTTTTTTGTTGTTGTAGTTTGGCCTGGGCTGGGTTTGAACCTGCCACCCTCGATATATGGGGCTGGCGCAGATCTAACTTTTCAATTCTCAGCTTTTCTTATCTATCCTATCCCTTGGTTCTTCGATGCTTAGAAATGTGATTAGGAAAAACTTATTCATTCTCATTATTTTCTTAGAAAACTGGTGCAATGGTGGATTTCTTTATAGGAAGGTTAGAATGCTTGACCAGAGAGAGAACTGGGAGCGGGAGACTCACTGGGGAGCCACGGTTAGCAATGGCAGGTTCCCTTTTGGCTTGATTTCCAGGACTCTCTCATTTGATGTTTTCATGTACCTCAAATAATCTCACATTGTTTCTGGCACAGCTGTGAAATATGCTGCTGCCCTCAGCCAGCCCTGGAATGCGTCTCTCTCTGGTTGGACCTGGCAGAAACTTCAGCGGAATGACACTAAGGACTTAGACCAGGATGCTGTGCTTATTTGGACTAAACACTGGCAAGTTTGCTAAAAGTGATGAGCTCCACATCAGTGTCAGAAAGATAGGCAGGTTTCCTTGCCTTCTGTCTCCCTGGCTCCACTCAATGGTATGCTACCCAAAAGGTAAAGGGAGGCACTAAATGAAATTCCAGGACAAAATACTCAGGGCAAAGATGCAGCTGAGGTTAGTATCTTATAACTCAAGGGCAACAAAAGTAATTGAACAAGTTTCAAAGGAGAGAGGCAATGAAAGTCCATACAACATTATTTAAAGATTTTGGTCTGTTTTTGAATTGCATCACCTCCAAACCATTTCAAATCTAGGACAATGAAAAGCTTCTCCACTTTACACACTGGGGGATCTCTTACTTATACCCCCCGAGATGAAAGAGACTGGAATTCTAAGGCTCACTGGTATTGCTGTAAGTTTTGTAGCTAGCCAATGGTTGGTGGGCACTGAGTAGTCTCACTTCCCCAAGTCGACTGCTTAAGCTTTTAGCCAATCTTTTCATTCCATCATATCCATTCTCCTAACACTGGACTCACGCAAGAAGCTACATCTGAGCACATGATGTCATTTCAAATAAATCTGAAAGGGACTGGAAAGCTTCTGGAATTTACTTATCTGAAGTAGCCAGACTAAATAAACTTGATTGGCATCCATCAGGAGCTCAGCGAGCACCATTCTGGTTGAGACTATTTGATGCCAAATGATATGTCAAGACTAAAGTTTTCCTGGACTCCTTGTTGAAGGAGAAACCCTAACTTTTCTGTGTCTGAGGAGCCATGACCACATGATACAACCAGTTAGGCACAAAATGCCTTCCACTTAGTACAGTTAATGCTGAAAAGAGTCAGGAATCACATAACTAAGACTTATAGCAATCGCGCACCATCTTGAATACATCTGAATTTAGGGAAGCCACACCTTTTTTTATCACTTACCCTAAAGATACTGGAGTCAACAAAAGATGAATAAAGTTTAATCTGAGCTTCAGAACCATTAGGGACCTTGAAGGTCTTACCATTATAATACTCATTCTCCTTGCTGGGTAAAATGTAGTTTTGCTTTGACTAGGATCCTCGTGAAATATTAAGCGGAGTATTTAGTAGTAGAACTAAAGAAAACCCCGTCGTTTCTCCTCCCCTCCCTGCCCCTGACCTAATCCTCTTCCATCTGTTGCTTGAGGTCTCTAGTTTTCCAAATAGGCATTAAAATGCAAATATCCTAGGAGAGACTTAAACCATTATCAGGTGTTTTTCATTTTGGTATGAAGGAAGGGTCAAAGTAAGGTGTGGTGAAATGAAAGTTTTATATCTGCAAGGCCAGGAGCTTGGAGAAAGGAAGAGAGAATGCCAGCCTAGAGGACAAAGAGTTCCAAGCTGGACACTTGGAGGCCCACATGGCAGCTTAACAGACTCTTCTTGCTTTTTCTCCTGAAATGTCTTCATTTGTATGAATTTATCTTTGGACTCCTTGAAGTGATCCAGGTACTTGGTAATTGTCTTCGCCAAAACTGGAGCCTGTCAAGTGGTCGAGTGGAAGGTCACAATATTGAGGAGTAGCTTAGGCCCAGGGTGAGGGCCCCAGCCTTGCCAGAAGGGTATGTCCGTGCCTTTATATCCCAGTTTGTGGAAGCTGCAGTGGGGAGCCATGCTAAATGGGAAAGTCAGGGTCTTGTTTTCAACTTCATTATGAATGGGAACCCCTTATCCAGGCTGAAGGGATGGCATTGCAGAAGAGGGTAGATGTAGCCACTCAGGCATGCACATGTGTGCACACATCTGTGAACCCACACACATATACACGCATTCTGTCTACGTGAATATTCCTCCTGAAACACTCAGCAAAGTGACAGGCATTTCTTGTGGGTAGCTGGGATTTCAGTTCTGTTCTTCCTTGTTGTCTGTTGCTCTAGGGTTGGGATGTGAGTGATGGGAGATGGTGAGTCAGCACATTCTGAGGCAGAATAATGCATTTTCTAACTTCTACCAACCTGGTAACCCAGCACAGTGGTTAGGACTCCAGGCTCCCCAGTGACCACCTCCAATGCCTTGGACAAATTATTTAACCTCTTTGTACCTCAGTTTCCTGATCTATAAAATGGAGTTAACAATAGCATCTATCTCACAGAGCTGCTGTGAGAATTAACTGAGATAGCACATACAAAGCACTTAAAACAATGCCTGATGCACAGTAGGTGCTCAATAAATGTTTGCCAAATGAGTAAAATGTTTAATTTTATCCTTGGGCTATTAGTACCACGAAGGAACTTCCATTGCATGTTGCTTTAGATTTAGTGGGAAGAGTGAGAAGAGTTAAGAATCGCGACTTCTGTTCTTATGGTAGGGCCAGATTGCCCTGCAGGCTCATCTGCAGATATTTCTCAGTGTATGAAGAAAAAGGGAAAACAACAACTAAATGCCAAAAACAAAACAAACAATGAAATCTGGGGAGCGGGGATTGACATCTTACAATTAAATAAAAGCATTGCCACAGAACAGCTGGAGAGGCAGTGGGGTCAGTTTTTCATGTTTCTAGCTCCAGACTTGGATTGCGTTGTTGAGCTTCCTCCTGAATCTGAATGAACCACACAAGCAAAGCATATTGTTCCCTTTTATTCAGCACACCCTCTTCCTGCTCCCTTCTCTGCTTCCTGGCCTGGCTCTCTGCTCTAAGAAACCAAAATGGTGGCACTTCTTCAATGACAGCAGAGACTGATAGTTGTGGGACGCTATAGTGGAACGGAGTGTCACATACACTCTCCTTGGCTGATCTCCTGATGAAAAGCAACTGACTGGCTCAGGAACTGGGCTGTGCTTTACAATTGATGCTCCCAGTTTCTTGACCATGTGGGGAAGATTGCTTCAACAGACCCTGGCATCAGGCCTGGTGGAAGCTAGAGCAGCTGTGGGGCAAGGCAGCTCCAGGCTGCAGCCGGCTGGGCCTTTAATTTTCCACACATGTTCACATATGTAGAAGAATCCAGCAGATGGACAGCAAGCAAGCTTGGGCAGCGATCCACTGACAAGTAGCAGTAGCTCTGAATAAATCACGTTGGCCTGGGCTGCAAATTTAGCCCCAGGGAATGGGGACTCAGGCAAACAAGAGGAAAAGGCATTCACCCAACTTTTTCCTGAAATGCCAGATTAATAAAGCAGGTCAGTGGTGAATACAAAATTAGCTTCTGGCCACCCTCCAAAGTGTTTTGACCTATTTCGGAGTCATCAAGAATAAGGCAAAGGAAGTTTAGTGACCTGCATCTTAATTTGCCAAGAGAGAAGAGAGAGGGGACATGTCACCTGATGACCAGATTCCCTGAGTCACTGGTTGTAGAGCATATGCATGGATATGCCTGGAACTCATGATAAGGGCTCTGGGACGTTGACTCTGGGCCAATTCCTGACACAACTTAGCATGCAAATGATAACCCCAGCGGATGCATTGGTAATCTAGTATGCCAGCTTGGTGCCTCTCATCACTGAAATGATCTTATCAGCCTCTGAAAACCTTACTGTAGGTTAAACTCTTCTCCAAGACCTTTCTGTAAAAGGGGATTTGGGGCCAAGTCAGCAAAGGGATATTAGGGCTCCGGCAGGGAGAAAAGCCACAGAATAGTGAGGCTGACCCCACCAGAGCCGAGGAGGTCAGGGTTGGTAGAAGATGCGCTTGCTGCCCTACTGGCATCTCCTTTGCCATTTGGTGCCCCCCCTCTAGCTGCTATGTTGGCTCCTAAATACTATTGCTGCTCCTTCCCCAGAGCTTTGCTCTTCTCTAAATGCAAGCCCCACCAACCCTCTTGCCCCTAGGTGAGACCAGCCCTGTGGCGTAATTTGTTCCCCAGAGCTCCCTGCAGAATCAGGCTGAAGCACATCTCCAGCTGGCGCCACATTCTTGCTTAGTCCCTTCCCCTGCCATATCTGGCTCCCTTCATGCCCCATCTACTCCGAGCACCTCCCCACACAGTACTTGAACAATAATCTCCATTTTCAACTTTGCTTCCAGATAACCCAAACTAAGACAGCACTGGGGAAGGAGGGGCATTTTTGAATAGTCCCAAATCTGACTGCACAACAGAATCTCTTGAGCAGCTTTAAAAATACAAATTCCCAGACCCACCTCCAGCAACTCTGATTCAGTGGGTCTAAGGTGGGACCTGGGATTCTGTAGTTCTCCTGAATGAGTGCTGGGTAATAATTTCAGTACAGCCCAGTCCTTTGACCAATGAGAACTGCTCACTCTAGCCCATTGTCTTTATTTATTTTCTTAGATCTTCTAAGAAATATTCATTGATCAAATTCAGCAACAAACCACATGGATCTGTCAAGACAATAAGAAGCAGATATTAAAGTAAAAAGATCCATAGTTCTTGGCAAATCTCTTGAAGTCCAGCATACCATACAAACTCTCAGAACTTCCTAAGCTAATTACATCTTTAAATTTTTTTCAGGTGTGTCCTGAAATGTAAAGGTTTATATGGTTGGGGGAAAGGGAGACTCTTTGGAGCCATCGACTCACCATGGAGTTTTCAAAAAGGGCTATTTGACCAAACTTAGAATTTAATTAATGCTTTCTATCCTCTGTGCTCAGAAGTGTTAACCCATTAATCCTCCTTTCAATGACAGACCTACATTTTCATTATTGTTGGTTGTGTGGATAACGTGGTGATGAAATTCGAAGAGAAATATTTTGTTCTGTTATCAGAGACCATATAATAGGAAGATTTATGAATAGGTTCTTGTGAAAGACACAGTCCTAGGAATTTTTAATCAAATTGACTAATTAAATAAGTGAGTGAAAGGAGCTCAGCCTAATGCAGAATAAGGGAGTATTCCGGATCTTGTGATGATAATGATGGTAATAGTGAATAATAACAAAACGTGATTGCCAAGACCAAACACTAATTACTTGTTCTGTATTCTTATTTAATTCTCCCAGCAACTTTTTGAGGTAAATGTATCAAAAAAAGCCTTAAAAAGATGAAATTTTATTCTCTCTTACATAAAAGAAGTCAAAGGCTTGTATGCAGACTAACAATAATGAAGGACCAAGGATCCTTCCAGCTCCCTTTCTGATTTATTCAGAATTTATTCAACGTGATTTATTCAGAGCTACTGCTACTTGTCAGTGGATCGCTGCCCAAGCTTGCTTGCTGTCCATCTGCTGGATTCTTCTACATATGTGAAGAATGCCTTTCTTCTAGATGGTTCTACCACCCTGGATTATGGCCCTCATCTTCATGGTCCAAGGCGGCTGCTAGGGCTCTAGTCATCACATCGTTGGCCCAAGCAGCAGGAAGAAAGAAAGAGCATGCCTCCTTTCTTCTGAGACTTGCTAGAAATTCAACCCCACATTTACTTTGACAGCCTTGGCCAGATAGCAATCTCTAGCTAAAATAGAGGCCTGGACATGTAGAATTTTGGTTGAATGGCAGGGGCTCAATTTTTAAAAATAAAGTTTTATCAAATTGAAAGAGAAGGAAAACATGGAAGGTTTGGCAGGAAATTGACAGTTTCTGCCATAGTAGGTAATATTCTTAGCCCCATTTTGCAGATAAGGAAAACAAAGCTTTAAGAGATCGAATGACTTGGCCAAGTTCACATAACCTATCAGTGGCAGAGCCACAGTAGGACCCATGTCTCTGACTTGATTGTCCCTCTCTTGACTACTGTTCCCTCAGGTCCATTTTTGCTGTTTTGTAAAACAATTTTTTTTTTCCCTTAGAGATACATTCATTCATTTTCTGCTTTCTTCCTGGCGCATCTTTTACCCTGTACTTTGCATAAATTCTAGCCATTCTTTGAAGTTCAGCTCCAATGCCCTAGAAAGTCCTTCCGTGTACGCTCAGCTGTTTTCTTCATTCAAATATTTACTGAACACCTACTATATACCAGGCATTGTTCTAGGCCAGTGATTTTCAACCAGTGTACTGTGGCACACTGGTGTGCTGTGAGAGGATCTTATGTGTGCCATGAAAAATTTTAAAGATCATAATTTATTTTTGAAAGAAGTTCAAAGCACAGTAAATATATTCTTTCTTTTTTTTGTATTTTTTTTTTATTAAATCATAACTGTATACATTGATATTATCATGGGGTATCATACACTCACTTCATAGACCATTTGACACATTTTTATCACAGTGGTTAACATAGCCTTTCCGGCGTTATCTCAGTTACTGTGCCAAAACATTTACATTCTACCTTTACCAAGTTTCGCAAATACCCCTGTAATATGCACCACAGGTGTGATCCCACCGATCCCCCTCCCTCTACCCACCCCCCCTTTCCCACTTCCCCCTATTGTTAAATGGGGCGGAATATATTCTTTCTTTGATCTCTTTTTAATCAACATAATTTTAGTGTTCCACAGAAGTTTGACTATAGGTTCAAGTGTGCCATGAAATAAAAAAGGTTGGAAAACACTTGAGCTTCATCAGTAATAAAAAACAAAGACCCTGGATAACTTAACGGCTATGTGACCTTGGTTGCATTCCCTACACTTTCTGAGCCTCAGTTCTTCATCTTTTTTTTTTTTTATTAAATCATAGCTGTGTACATTGATAAGATCATGGGGCATCATTCACTAGCTTCACAGACTGTTTACCAAGTTTCACATATACCTTTGTAAGATGCACCGCTGGTGTAATCCCACCAATCCCATTCCCTCTACCCACCTACCCCCTCCCTCCCCTCCCTTTCCCCCTTTCAGCTTCCCCCTATTCTTAGGTTGTAACTGGGTTATAGCTTTCATGTGAAAACCCTAAATTAGTCTCATAGTAGGGCTGAGTACATTGGGTACTTTCTCTTCCATCTTGAGATACTTTACTAAGAAGAATATGTTCCAGTTCCATCCATGTAAACATGAAAGAGGTAAAGTCTCCATCTTTCTTTAAGGCTGCATAATATTCCATGGTGTACATATACCACAATTTATTAATCCATTCGTGGATCGATGGGCACCTGGGCTTCTTCCATGAGTTCTTCATCTTTAAAATAGGAATAACAAAATCTACTTCACAGGGTTATTTTAAGGATTAAATAAGACATTATATATAAAATGCGATCACTGGCATGTTATTAATCTTGAACAATGATGCCTTTGACTATTATTATTGTCGTTAGTGCTATATTGTTGTATTATTGCAGTATTCTTGCATTATATTATTGTATTTCCCTAATGGGGAATGCTATTCCTCATTCGGCTATAAACTCCGGGGTAGGAACAGTATACAAAGCCTTCTAGTATCACCCAAGTACTTGACCAAAGTGAAGGCTTGGTAAATGTTTAAGTGGATACAAAGGGTCTTGATGTAGAGAAGACATCCTGCTTCCTTATGCTGCTCAATTTAGGAAACAGTAAGAAACAGACTAAGACCCACAGGAACTTTCTTTGGGTTTTGCCTAGTTTAAGTTGTGAGTTTTGGTGGGTGGTGTCTTAAAGAAAAACATAATTGAATAATAATCTACTTCTCGTATTCTCCCAGAATGCCACAGAAAGAAAATATATCTTTTTCCTTTTAGAGTTTTTTTTTTTTTACACCTTCACTGATAGATTTCATGTCCCAGCAAGTCCTACTGATCTCTTTTTGGATTTTTTTCTGTCTCCTAATTCTCTTCTTCATCTTTCTGGTCTTCACCACCTATGGGAATAGTGGTGCTTGAAGAAAATTTATAGAAATCAAGAGGTGTTGTGGATCCAGGGTCCCAGAGCTGTTACATTCTTGTCCCACAGACAGCACCCCACCAAGAGCTAGCCAGTGCCTGCATGAAAACTGAGCCTCAGGTCTGCTGACCACCAAACACCCTCCATTTTGCCATCTCAGCCCAGCTTTCTCCTTGGCCCTCCTGCAAAGGTGAAACTCAAGTTCATAGGATACGGGGCCTTCTTTCTCCCCTGACATCTGGTTTGATTCTGGGCAGCTAAATAGTGGCTTTGCCATGAACAACAAAAGCTAATTCACTGTGGTTTTTAAACACCAAGTGCAAATATTTTTCCTTTTCAGCTTGGGGTCACTGGAAGGGAAAAAACGGGGCTGAGAGGGAGATTAACCTTTTAAAACCTATTATGACTTCCCAGAGAAAATAAAACAATGGCAGCATTTCCTTTCATTGGCGAGAGGCTTTTCATGAGTGATTATTGTTTGAGGCAAGACAGGGGCTCTGAGGAAGATTTTTAAATACAATTTTGGCGTGATTTTCTACTCAAAAGCCCACCATGATTGCTTTTAAGAACCCACACAAATCCCCGTAAAGCCCAGGGCCACCCTCTTTGCTTTCTTTCCCCTCTGTCTTCATCTCTGGCTGACTTTCCCTCCTTCCCTCCAGCCCTTTGCTTTCTTCTCTCAAGCAGGGCTAATAGGAGGGGAGCGGTGCAACTAGCAAGATTTGAGGCAATGGCCTTGCATCTCCTGATGCCACTGATGGATGCTTGGGTGACTGGAGGTTGTTTCATCTGGGTCATTTCTCTGGGGTTCTAGCCAGACTTTCGGTTGGTTTGGGCTGTCTTAATGTATCCCAGAACCTCAGTGCCTTTCAGTTCCTCTTCGGAAACAAAGTCACCCATTCTGGTTCTTGCCACATGTGATTTGGGAACAGAAGCATCTATTGCAGGGCCATCAGCTGAAACCTGGTGACCATCTGAGAAGGAAGCTGGTCCATCTGCCTCGCTAGTCATTCATCGAATGTTTTTTCAGGACTGCAAAGCAAAAGCTCTTCTCCCACTTCCCATTAGTCTCCTTTCTTTCCTTCTCTCTTCCCTTCTTCCTTCTGCACATGGATTCACTTGCTGGGCTCAGGCAGGAGGTGAGTCATGTGCCATCACAGCATAAGGCTATTAGAGCAAAGCCACGGAAGTCCCTATACTTTCTCTTTCTTGCCAAGAGGACAATGTTAAACAGGGTCCAGAATGGTTGATGTTTGTGAACTGGCTTGAGTATCACCATGAGCTATTACTGCCATTATCAGCATCGCAAGAGTCTAATGTGTTGATACAGGTGGTCTGTGTGTGTTGGGGGTGGGAAGGGATCAGAAATTGATTTGCAACCTGCGAAGAGCAAACTCCAATTTTATCCCCCCACTGGCTGCCAGCCATTCTTGTCTTTTCAGTGTGAGTGCAAATATTTGCAAACCTGTTGAATTGAGCACCCTCACACCAACCTAAAATTTCAGAGCCAAGTGAGCCACCCCATCCTGGTAAGAAGAATGGGTAGCCACCTGGGGCAGCTGTGGAGTGACAGAATGGAATGCATTCCTTCTCGTGACCGGGCATAGGGGCTGGGCTTCTGTGGCTCCATGGATTTGAGTATTTGTCTGGCTTCCTGTGCCTGGCAGCATGCTTGGGTTCATATAGCCACATGGCACTTGGCAGAGCTTCTTAAGATGGTGGGGCCTGAGACTCTGCATTTCTAACACGCTTCCAGGTGGTGCCTATGCTACTGACCCCTCCCCGGCCAGCTGCAGTTGAGGTAGCAAGGCTGTAAAGTGGTGCCACTGCATTCTAAACTCCTCTAGGGCTGGAAAAGGAAAGTGCTAAGCCCCTCCTCTGGAGACAGGGTGTGTCAGAGGCTGCCCTGGAGTCCTGATTTGCCATTCAGGAGAACCCCAGAGGGGATTAGCAGCTGGCCCAACACTTGGGTGAGACCATCTCCCCCTCCAGAGGGGAGTCCCAGAGGCAGCACAGAGGTTGTGTGAAAATCTGCCATCCTCCTTGCCGAAGGTTACCCTCTCTCACCCTCCTTCCCCCCTACCCTGCCTGCTGACTTCAGCAGATCAGCTTTCAGCTCTCTGGCATTCAGAGAAGGCTTTGCATAAAAGAAAGGCCTGTCCTTAAGAAGCAGAGCGGGAATCCAAGCATGGCTCTGGCCTGCTGCATGCCCAAGAATGCAGGTATTTGGGGTTTGTAGCATTTACTGGCAAGACAAACGGGGAGGGCAGGCGGGGAGGCTGGGCCTGATGGAGAGGGATTGCAGGAGCTGCTTCCTATTCTGGGTGAAAGGAAAAGGATGTGTCCTAATGGAAGTGGGCCATTTTGTTGGAACAGATGTAAGGAAGGGAAGCTGTGCCTGACCCTCTCTCAGGCTGACTTCGACATTTAGGGTCAGAGGCTCCTAAGCTTTGAAGATGTTGGGTTGTTCATAATGGCTGGCCAACATCTTCAACTTTGCTCTCCTTAGGAGGCATGGGACTACTCCAGACAGACAGAACAATTCTTTCACCTCTTCCTCTTCTGCCCTGACTTATGACTGTCTTGAAGGAGGGCCCAGAGGGTAGCCCAAGTGGAGATTCCAGGACAGGAGTCCTAGGCTCCAGGTTAGGGCTGCTGGGAAGAAGCCCCATCCTGCATGGGCTTACACTGGCCCCTTGCCCCTTTCTTCTCCTCCAGCGCTCTCCCCTCACCTGGTCTTCTTGGAATTCCTCAGTATCTTGCCCTCATCCTGAGATTATAAACAAAGACTTGCTTATCTCTCTGGGGCCACCAAACAGCCTTGAACTGGGTGTCCCCAGACCTAAGTCCCCTAACTTTTAGTTTTTGTTACATCTCCAATGACCTTAAATAAGTCTTTTAAACCATTCTGGGACCTGTCTTAACTTGTTTAGTTCTCTAAGTCCTCTTTCATTATATTCCTCTGGCTCATAAGGTCAGCCACACAATTGAACCCTATTTGAAAAGTACTGAATTTTTTACAGTTATTCCTGCATTGGGGTTGATTCTTCAATTTTAACTCAAAATCCTTATTGTCAGAGATGGTGACTTATTTATGTTTCTTCCAAATGCTCCATTGCCCCTGGGCAGGTTGTCCTGCAGGGGGTGGACAGTGTGAGTGTTGAAGGTGGCCACTCTCCTTGCCTCTGTGAAGCCAATTGTTACACATGTGCGTTCACTGCCTCTGTGGAAACTGAGACAGGGCAGAACTTCAAGGGTTTCCTGACCATCACCAAGACTGTGTATGCAGCTCTTGTTGATGAAAGGATTGTTCTGCCCCGCTGTCTGAGAACACTCTGTGCATTGCTTTTCCAGATGTGGTGATAGAGAGGCATTGGTGCATACAGTTTTGTCACCACCATCCCTTAGGAGAAGAAGGAAGCATGCCCCTGGAGCAGGTGGCTTCCAGTGGATGCTACTGAGCCTGCAGCAGTTTGTTCAGGACTTGGTTTCTGAATTTGTAGTGGAGAAGATATTCAAATCTGAATCCCTTCTATCATATATACTTATGATGAATAACCATGATTCAATGTGCAGGCCTCACTCAGGATTGATTAAGTCAGAGCCTCGGGTGTGTGTGGGGGGTGAGCCCAGGTAGCTGTGCATTTTTTAAAACTCCCTAGGTGGATTCCAACGTGCAGAGGGGCCTGAGAACCCCTGGCTTAGGTGAGAAGAAAGGACTCCACTTGTACCCTAACCCCTGATTTCCCTCAGGGAACTGAATGAGGTATTCTCTGAGGGAACTACCTACCAACCTAAGTCCACACATTTTCATACAGATCAGTGGGTTCAGGGCACAGTTTCCAACAGCCAGGTAGTATTTATTTACCAGGCCTGAAGAACTAAGTAACAGGAGGGAGTACCAAAGAAATATGGCCCTTCCAGGTACCTGCCAGAAGTTTCCAGTTGGAGCTCAAGGGAAAACAGGGGGAGAAGGCCTTTAGAATAGCTTCACTCAATCTGCCTTCAAGAGTTGAAGATCATAGGCATGAAGGTGGCTGAGAGGCCAGGGAGGGCTGCGGGAGTGCAGTTACAGAGCTAATCGCAGAGGCCTCACCTTATTTGAAGCTGTTGGCACATTATGAGTTTGGCTATCTTTGCCATTAGTCTCAGCAAGGTCATGGCACCCCTGCCAACTCTGGATGGCTCACAAGTGGAAAGACCAGGCCGTTAATCAAAAATGCCTCCAAGAAAGACAATAAAAGCAGAGGGGGAAATCACTGCTTTTTATCTCAATACAAATTTTATTACCACAATTATAAAAATGTTAGAGGTTTTGGGTGTGTGTTTATTACATAAACAATATAGTTACTCTGACCTTCACCATCTTTCAAATTGGAGTCTCAAAGGGAGTTTTATTTACTAGATTTAAAGCCACAGAACAATTGTTTCATATGATTGCCTTATAAGCCTAGGAATAATTCAGGGAAAAACAAAACTGTCTGCTTTCAATTGCTGTCAGATTTCCCCAACCTGGAGGAAGGCATAGCCATGTGCTGACAACGTCCAATCTTGTAGCTGATAGACTATATTTGGGCTAAGCTTAAAAAGGACAGTATGGGTTTTAGAAAAATTGGGGTATGTGACTCAAGCTTCAGGCCCCTGTTGCATGTAAATTTAGAAGGGTGTTCTGGTGGCTTGAACAGGTGTGAGAACCATTTATATTTACCGGAAAAACTTTCAGAGACATAGACCCTTAGGTTAATGCATAGTGGCTAGGGAGCCCAACAGCTATTGCTATTGTTTGTGCCCAGATCTCCAGGCATTCATCTTTTCCAGAAGCAAAGTGTTCATGTCAGTATCAACGTCAGCCCAGGTCCCTTAGCTCATTCCCAGGAACCCCTGGGAACCCTGTACTAGGAGGAAGCAAGGTGTAGGCTGCCAACATCTTGTGGCAAAGATCAGTTTGCCAATTTCATTGATTTTTCCAATTTTAAAATTAATTCATCTGAGTTTTACATTCCTTAATAGAGATTGTAGAATATTTCTTGAGTTGAATGCTTAGTTTAAAAAATAATAAACATGACAATTGAAAGCTATAAATTTACCTCAGAGTATAACTTTGGTAATTTCCATTGGTTTTATTGTTAGTTTCATCATCTACAAAGTTAGACAACTATCTGAGTCAACTATCCTGGGTCAGCAGGAATATTGAGCAACTCCATTCTCCTGAGGGATGCTACTTTTCATACTCTTGCACGTGGCTGTAACTCATTAATCTTGATGTGGCTACAGCCACTGACTCCTGAAATAGCAGAGAGGAGATAAAGAAGGGAGTTCGTTTGTTTCAGAAAGACAACATGGTGAGGGAAAAATGGGCTTTGATGTCTAGCAGATCTGGATTTGAATCCTTATGCTGCCATTTATCAGTTGTGTGACTTTAGGAAAGTTATGAGATTGCAGCTTCCTTATTTCTAAAATGGAGCTAATATCTGTCTTGTGTATTCTTTAAATGAGGATGAAATGAAAGAATGCAGGCAAACAGCTTACACGGTGCACCTAGTAGATGCTCAATTCATGATAGCTATGGATAACACCACTGGCACAGACAAAAGCTTTGTGGTTGGGAAGCTGCTCTCTATTTGCATGTCTTAGGCAGAGGGCCAGGACAGTGGGAGTCCTTTCTGGATCAATTCACTTATCCTAATGTCCTCCAGAGACACTGGCAGATGGGACATGAAAATACCAACAGTATGCCTAGGGGAGGACATGCAGCCAAATGTTACACTGGATTTAGCATGCCAAAGTGAGCCAGGAAAATCTCAATACAAAAACTCATCGTTCAGAAATTTCTCCAAACTATCTTAGTCTCTTTCTTTCCCTTGTGGAATGTTCCTCAATAGAATGTTTGTGCTGCTCTGTCCCAGACCTGGCCTCTTTCCTGGCTACCCAACTGAGTTGCTTCCCACTCTTTGGGGTTTTGACTGCTTATGATAGCCAGAGCCTTTAAGGAGATGAGTATTTATAGAACAAAACTTTATAGAGCAGAGCCAGGCACCATGGTGTGTGCCTGTAGTCTCAGCTACTCAAGAGGCCAAGGCAGGAGGAGGATTATTTGAGCCCAGGAGTTTGAGATCAGCCTGGGCAACACAGAAAGACCTCCATCTCTAAAAACAAAACAAAAACACTTAATGGAGCAGCATCTCTATGCTGGGCATAGGGTTAGCTCTGCGCAAACATGGCTAAGACAAAGTCCTCTCTCTTGAGGATTTCCAAGTCAGGTGCCTTAGACCACTTTCTGTTACCAAAACAGAATATCACAGACTAGATAACTTATAAAGAAAAGAAATGTATTACTTAACAGTTCTGGAGGTTAGGAAGTCCAGGTCAGGTGATTGCATCTGGTGGGCTTCTGGTGAGGGCCTTGTGCTCTGTCCTAACATGGCAGAAGGTAATCACAGGGTGAATGGGGGCACACTGAGAACCAAGTTGTCTTTTACACCATATCCACTCACATGATAACTAACCCACTCCTGTGATAACCCAACAATCCATTAATCCATGAATGAATTAATCCATTCATGAGAGCAGAGCCCTCACAACCCAGTCATCTCTTAAAGGCTGTACCTTTTAATACTGTTACATTGGGGGTTAAGTTTCAATGTGAGTTTTGGAGGAGACAAACATTCAAACCACAGCATCAGGAGAATACTAACCCATGAGCACCAGAAGGGCTAGAAATAGTGCCTTGGGGCCCATTCACAGAAAGGAAGGACCAGCTGTCCCTTGTGGGAAGAAACCAGGTGAGGCTGATAGAGGAGGGGACTTTTGAACTGACTCTGTTATAGGATAAATAGGTTAAAGTGAATCAAGTTTGGGGTGGATTTTAAGGTATATCAAATTTTGAGTGGCTTTTTTTTCTTTTGCCTATTTGCTCTTGGTTGAATCTTGGCTTCTCTAAGTCTGGGTAGTGAGAGATGAGAAGGAAGAGATGGCAAGAGTTAGGATGGCTGCAGGAAGGTCTAGGCAACTGTAATCTATCTGCGCTCTCTTAATCCTGCACAACACCACTGTATGTCAAGGCAAACTGAGATGGAAGTTACATGTCTGTGTTCATGGCAGAACCTTCTAATCTTTTCTGAAGCCCAACCTGTGCTTCTGAGTACTCCGTTGGCTCCCTCTCTCTTGGGTGCCTCCTTTTGGGTCTGCAGGAATATTGAGCAACTCCATTCTCCTGAGGGATGCTACTTTTCATGGTCTTGCACATGGCTGTAACTCATTGATCTTGATGTGGCTACAGCCACTGACTACTGAAACAGCAGAAAGGAGATAAAGAAAGGAGTTATTTCATCCATACCTTCTCACAACTGAAACACAGAACCAGTTGTTCAGCATCCAGAACCAAACATCAAACTGCAATAAGTGGAAAGATGCACATGTTTCCTCAGCTTCAAGGAACTGAGGCCTCCCAAGAATATTATCTGTGCTCCTTTCTTGACCTCCACTCCGCAATGAAGCAAGGAGGAAGTTTCTATTTATTCTTCAAGATAGAGTAAATCACTCTTCTTTCACCACCCTGTCTTTGTGTATGCTTGCCGTGGATGGCATTTGGCCATTAACAACTAGGATCCCTCTCCCATGGAAGTTTTTATCCCTGGAAACATTCACCAGCAAGTTAGAGCTGCGTGATTAATTTTCAAATAAGGATGTGTTTGAGAACAGGCCAGGGGCACTCATCAACAGCCACAGACCCCTTGGCTTAAATGGGTGATAAATCTGGCATTCCAACTAATTCAGGCCTATAGTTCCTGTTCTGAAAACCAGGGGTGATGACAGGGGCCATGGGTTTCTAGTGCTTTCCACACCTATCTCAGAAAGCAAAGAAAATGGCGACCTGGGAGAATGAAGATAATTGTGTGTTGAGTGCTATTCCTTGGAAAGTTTATTTGCAGCTTCTCTTGATTAGGCTTTTCTTTTCCCCCTTCCACTCCTCTTCTCTGGGTTTTTAGTTTTTTTCTTTTTTTATTTTTTTTTTACACAAAAGACATCATGGGTAAGAAGAGGAGATTTTATTTTGAAGAACAATGACCACATTAACAAGGTGACAGCAGATAAGCTAAAAGTCACTCCATTTTCTGCTGGCGAAAAATGTTCTTTGCCACCAAATCACATTGTACTTCTCTTTGTCTACTCTCCTTTTATAGGAGGGTGGCGTGCGAGCCATTGATGGACTCCGAAGAAATAGCTGGGAGATAAGATACACACTTGATTCATACGAGAAAAGAAGCTTTTGAGTTCAATGATAAAAAATGACTTCCTTTCCCGTTCTACAACATTCTTGTGGCTGGAGCTCTCTGTAGGACAATGACATTCCTCTGCCCTTGGTCCAACATATCAAGCAGAAAATAGCTATGAAACCTGAAACTTGGTAAAGGGCACAAATCCAATTTATTGCAATTTAATAGACATCTATGCCCAGATCAGATACTGTCGGAACAGAATCTACCCTACATCCTGCCTCATATTTGGGGCAGTGCTGAGGACTCCTCCCATCTTTAAAGTGTCACAGCCACATCGAGAGACCCAACTCATCCAGCACTCAGTGAAAGGACAGTAGAACAAAATCAGTGTGATTATATCGCCAAGTGTGTCTATTTTTTTAAAAAAGCAAATTTCAAAACAATTGGGGAAAGGAAAAGTGGATATGGGATAGAGAAGGTGCCAAGGGAAAGGAAAAGAAGCTTCCTGAAGGAGATGAGATTTGAGCTAGGCTTTGATAGATTGGTAGGAATTTTTCAGTCAGGTTTATCTCTCTAAGCTTCAGTTTCTTCTGCAAATTTTCATAAGTTTATTATAAAGGTTTAATGCAAAATGAAAATCACATGCTTAGGGTAGTTCTTGGCACATGACAAGGACTAAATAAGTGGTTGTGGTTGTCATGTTATCATTATTATGATTGTGATCAGGAGGTGGTCTTGGAAGTATGTGAAAAAGAACCTTCAGGGTCCTTCATAAAGACATGATAATCACTTAGAGGTAATTAGAGCCCTTTACCCTGACCTCTGTTCCTCTAATCTTACCCCATTCTTTCTGAGAATGACTCTTATCTTTTATATCTTGGCATACTTTGATTAATATCAGTTTGATCTGGCAAGATGAAAGAAGAGCAAACAAGTATCAAAAGATTTGTTTAACCTCACTCCATTCTTATACACTGGTTTATAATTTCAGTAGTGGGTGGTTATTTGAATGAACATGTAAATAACAAATCAATAGCTTATGCTATAATTTTCTCCTGGATCTTTGTTTTCAGCAACTTCAAAAATATTCACTCAGGTCATCTTTCTTTCTTATAATCTATTTATCCTCCAGTGATTTTATTCAGGTCACAGAGGAAAGATGTTTCTGGAAAGAAGCAGTGAAATGTTTCTTTTAAAGTTTGGCAGTCAAGATGGAAGGTAAAGCATTTTTGCCTCATAAATGATCAATATAATATTGGGGGGACTTTTACATTGACATTAGAGACTGAGGAGATTTGGGGGCCCGAGTCCTCTAATGACCCTATATTATGTGCTCAGTGGGATTATGCCAATTGCTTTGTCATAGTTCACCCTCATCACAACCCTCTGATGCAGGTACAGATGAGGAAAACGAGGCTTAGTGTATTTACATGACTTGCCCAAGATTACAGCTCAGATGCTGCAGAGCCAGAACTTGGACTCAGGTGTGTCTGACTATAAAACCTATTCTTTTTACCGTAGTATACTGCCTGCAGGAGTTTGAAAATAATGCTGTGTTAATCAGTTTGATGTAAACATTCCAAATGGTATATAAAACCAGCACATTGTACCCCATAAATACAGTAATGTACACAGTTATGATCTAATAAAGAATAAATTAAATTAAAAAAAGAAAATAATGATTCCAAAATAAATATGGGGGGTGATGTTTTTAGGTTATCATACAGTGCTTTGGGGAAAGTGGGAGTTCTCAATCAGGTTAAGAGTTACAAGATGTGCTAATGGCCTGTGCTATGATTATCCAAAGTAGAAAGGAACTTGGTTCTGAATGGAAGGGGCAAAAACTGGTAAGCATGAATGGTCTCCATCAAAATATGAGACTGTGAGCTGAGGTGTCACTTAGACAAGGGACATCACTTGTAGTGTCCTGTGTATTAAGAAAGGGAGTGGTGGGCGGCGCCTCTGGCTCAAGGAGTAGGGCGCCGGCCCCATATACCAGGAGTGGCGGGTTCAAGCCTGACCTGGCCAAAACTGTAAAAAAAAAAAAGGTGGGGGTGTAGACAGGGGGGTGGTGGTAAGGCCTGTTACTTTCTCTTTCAATTCCTTTATGACATCAGAACTTTCTGCTAATTAGCTTGACTGCCTACAACTGATACATTTATTACCCAGCATTGTTTATCAATGACATATTGTTCAAATATTCATTTCCTAAGAGAAGGTTGTAAACATCCTCTGGGATCATAAAACATGATAGATTAACAAGTGCTAGAGATTATGGCAGGTCAAGAAGTTCCAGTGCAGAATTTCCCACACCATTGTTTGAGTATGTTGGCAGGTCAGCACGAAGAGATAGTGTTTTTCAGTGATGAGAAAGATGATAGTCTGTCTTCCAATTTCAGCATCCTGGTGAAGATGCTTGCAGGGATTATACTTTATCTCATTCAAAGTCTCTGAACGAAGTAAAAAGTAGCAGATTTGATTACAGCTCTTCCTGAAGTTACAAAAATTTATTTTTAAATGTCTCCCTTCTATAATTGGTCATCTTTATACCACCATCTGCTTTCTCGAATTTCCCAAGACCACTTCCTCTGGGTAAACACCATACTGCCCTAGGCCAACAGTGTCAGCTGTTGGCTGGAACGCAGAACTTTCATACTTAACATCTTTCTTCTCCATTTCCTTTCTTGCACTTTGGAATGATAATGCACATGTTCCTAAAGTTCTCCACACCCCAGCTAGATGTTTCAATCATGCAAAATTACTTGCATCTTCTCATTGTAACATGCTCTCTCACACACTTCCAGGTCTGTGTACACTGTCCCCTCTCTAGAATGCTTTTATGACCTATTTCACCTGGCTAACTCCTACTCAGTTTGGAAGTCTTGGCTTAAGCATCACCTTTTGGGGAAGCCTTCCTGGAAATTTCCTAGGGCGATTTATGTATCTCTCTTTCCTTGGCCTATATGTTGTGCATGCCTATGCTTTAGTGGATAGCAGTGTTCCTGAGGGAAAAGGTTGAAGCAGCACCCCATGGGGATCTGAGCCAGTGGGTGGAGATGAGGAGGGTAACGTCAGGTATGCCCCCAAACAGCCTTATAATATTATCTGACAGTTTCTTTGTAGTCATATACTTCATCCTAAATATTTCTATAAAATTAGCATTATTTAATATCATCCTAAATATTTCTATAATTACCATTATTTAATATCAAATGATCTCCCCCAAACAATTACAGAGGAAAGCTAGTGGTCCAGGAATACCCCCTACCCCATTTTTATCCTGTGGCTTCCTGAACTTCCAGACACAACAGTGTATCTGGGGAATATCTGGAAGTTCCCCTGAAAATCATGTATAAGATAGTATCTCTCTAGGTGGCCATTTGAGGGTTTCTTTTAGAGTACTATGTCTTTTGTCTTGCTATAGTATTACTTTGTGGATTTTAGATACTCAAAACATCTTATTGGGGTGGTGCCTGTGGCTCAAGGAGTAGGGTACTGGTCCCATATGCCGGAGGTGGCGGGTTCAAACCCAGCCCCGGCCAAAAACCACAAAAAAAAAAACAAAACATCTTATTGTTTGAATGAGCGAATCTTTCAAATTATAACGGGTATAATAAAGAACCAGGGTCTTTAATCTTCAAAGAAATTCCATTTGTAGACCCCAAGGTTTCCATCAGCCTACTATTAGTTATTCTTGTATTTCATCAGGCACTGGCATTTAAGATTAATTTCTCACACCATCTTCTTGAGTGATATTAACGTTGTTTACTTGCTACCATGATACCAATATTGTTTTCTATTTTCATTCATTGAAAATGCATATTTCCCCAGCAATATTATGGAGGAAATAATGGGAAAACCTGGAACTCTAAACACCATCTGTAACTTCTTTTCCACGGGAAAATGTGTCCTGAATTTAAAAGGAAAACTGACTTAGAAATGAATTCTAGAACACTCCAAGGGTGAAGATTGACTACTATTCAAACATCAAAGCCCCACATCTTACAGCTTACTGCCTGCAGCTGGGGGCGGATGGGTAGAGGGAGCCTAAAGCCAAAGACACAAAGTGACATCCCAGAACCCCTAGAGTAGGCAGGGAGGACCTCAGAGTGGTCTTTCCATGGTCTTTCTCAGAGTTCTACCAGCATCATCACCAGGCCATCTTGGATGCATAATAACCATCCCAGGAAGCCAGCAAACTTCCTTCTTACAAATCCTATTGAGATTTACATCTCTATGATCCCAAACTGTTCTCTCTCTGAGACAAATGCATATCCAAACCATCTGTTGTCTCTCCTTTTAAAAAAATAAATTCAAAAATAGCTTAATTTATTAAGAAATATTTATGAGTAAAGGAGCTCTGATGTGCAAAGCAACTTTCTAACACATGATCCATTTATTATAAACTTACTCTTCAGAAAATTCCCATTGCTTCCCCTTTCTCCTTTTAAAAACGAATTAGTCTCAGTCAAAATCCTTCAAGAGCAGGCCAAAGCAGGCCTCTGTTCTCTTTCATAACATAATCCAGATGGCAAGACATGGACAAAGGGCTTCTGACATGAAGAGGAGATGCCTCCACCTGGCTTCTCTACTCATGGGGATTTCTCTTTCCCGCTGTTGAAGTCAACCCCATCCTCAAATGAGCAAACTTTCTCTCCCAATTGGGTATATGATACTAGTCTGATGTCTACTCTGCTTTCAAAGTCTCATTTCTAATTCTTCTTGGAAGGCCACTTACGGAGATTTCAGCCTACAGCCTGAATCCAGTGTCCTGGCCACGTTCTCAGACTGGAAAAAGCTTTTATGAAGCAAGTTCAGAGCCTGAACTAGAAGAGACTTCAAACACTGGTATAGAGATATTTTAAAAATTTATAAGGTTGCTCAGTAAAAGATCCCCTTTTCTGGAACATAATTAGTATGTGTTTAACTGTGAATGTAGAAAAATTGTTTAGGGTGCGGACTACCACATTTTTATTAGGATTACGAAGGTTTCCTTCTTTCTCCTCCTTTACCTGCTCTTTCTAAAACCTTGGCAGAGTCAACTAAAAGGGTTCCTCTTTCATTACCTATCCTTTTTCCCAAGAAGCTAAGTGAACTAAATTAATTCATTTAGTCAGTACTGTAAATACCAAATGAAAAGCCGTAGACATATAGATGTAAATACTGCCTCTGTAATTATTTTTTGTATTTGTATAACTAGAGGGCACTGGGAAAAAGAAAAAAGAAATTATTCAAAGTTCAAAGGCTTCAGATTTACTAAGAAAATAAGAAAAAAGTAGACTGAGCACTCACATGCTAAGATAGGTGAACAATCAACTAACATGTTATCCACCAGCTTTCTCTTCAAAAGAAACAGCTTCTGTAGAAGCTGGTGGAAACTCCTAATGCTGAATGTTTTTTCCTATTAAATAACGTTAGTAATTAATGTAGTGATTAAGAGTGCAGGCTTTGGAGTTGCTTTCTCTATGTTGAAATGCCAACATATAGTTAAAGGTAAGGACCACTTCTCTAGGTATTTAGTTGTAACCATTATTTTTTTTCTCTTTCATATAGTTCAATTTGGCCCTAAAGTAGTTTGTAATTACAGTATTCCTGATCTTCTTTTAGAGTCTCCATCTTTAAATTTCCCAAGTGTGTGAGAAGGGGAAGATGGACATCTCTCTCCACCTCTCCCACCTGTGTCTTTGAATATCTTATCTTTTTAAGAAGATAGCCATGACTACCATTGTTGAAAACAAAACTGACATCCCTATTATAGGTCTTCTTGTTCCACAGCATTATCCCTGTATTTCCCTGAGGGATTTCGGGGGTTATTCATTGGCATTTGCAGTCTGTAAGCCTATCATCTCTTCTCTTCCTTCCATCGGCTCATTGTTTCTTGAGGGTGGCTCTGGGCCCCTCACTATGATGATTCTGTCCTTCAAAGCACATGACCCAACATCAAGCTGACCATCCCAAGATCAGAGAAGGGAAGGTGGGCTTCAGGAAGTGTATCCACAGTAAGCCTCTCTGAATTGCCTCTTTTCATGGAGTATATTGAGGTATATGAAAACCTTGAGCAGTGACAATGTTTGGAGCCATCAGAAAGCATTTACATTTTGTTTGTTAAAGGCTTTAGTTTATGATCATTGTGTTCGAACTAACAATTCCCAACCATTAGTATCTGTTTTGACATGTAGCCATAAATTTATTTTAAAGAATTACATCATTAGCCTTTTCTGGATAACAGATCACCCAATAATTAGTGGCTTAAAATCTAGTAAGTGTTCTGTCCTAGGCTGGCTCAGTTAAGCTCTGCAGAGCTTGTTTACGTGTCTGTAGTCAGTCAGCTGGAGCTGGATAACCTAGGTGGCCTTAATCACATGTCTGGTGTTAGTAGGCCAAGATGAGGGAAGCAGCTGGGTCACATGTGTCTCATCATCCAATAGGCTAGCCCAGACTTCTACACAGAGTGGCAATAAGCATGGGTAAGGCATCTAGATTAGCAGAAGCAAAAGTTGAAAGGCTACCTGAGGGCCAGGCTCAAAATATAAATGCTTTAGTTTATGATCATTGTGCTCAAACTAACAATGGCCTTTTCACCACATTCTACTGTCCAAATCAAGTCATGTGGCCTGCTTGGATTCAAGGTGGAGAAATAGATTCTACTTCTTGATGGGATGGGCTAGAAAGTACTGTGACTATTTTTGAAATCTACCACAATAACCAAACACCCTTATTTGCAATTATTTTTTTTTTTGTGAGACAGAGTCTTACTTTGTTGCCCTTGGTAGAGTGCCATCGTGTCCTAGCTCACAGCAACCTCAAGAGAGGTTGGGCTCAAGAGATTGTCTTGCCTCAGCCTCCTAAGTAGCTGGGACTACAGATGCCCACCACAACACCCGGCTAGTTTTAGAGACAGAGTCTCGCTCTGGCTCAGGCTGGTCTCAACCTGTGAGCTCAGGCAGTTCACCCTCTTCGGCCTCCCAGAGTGCTAGGATTACAGGCATGAGCCACCACCCCTGGCCCTGCAAATTTTTTAAATATATAAATTAAAATGGATTTGAAGTTCTTCCAACAGCAATGTAACTCTCAGTTGCATTCAAATAGATTTTACTAAGTGGGAGAGAAAGGGGTGGGAATTGACTATGGCCATGACAAGTGCATGGTTTGTGTAAATACCATGGGTTATGGCAAAAAAAAGTTGTGAACAGCTATCCAAAAGGCAATGTAGTGAGGAGGAAAGCACGTGAACCTTGGAATCAGACAGCCGTAAGTTCAAGTTCCATCTCTCCAACTTGTTAGTTGAATGGCCTTGGGCAAGTTACTTAACCTCTCTGAACATGAATTTCCCCAACCATAAAATAGGAATAATAATACCTTAGTCATCGGGCTGTTATGAAAATTAAATAAGATTATGGTATACTGCCAAGTATCCAGTAGTGCTATTTCACATTGCTGGTTTCCATCCCTGTCTCCTTAATGTTTTTAAATCCAGGTGTAGTGGACATAGTAACTCTCTTTTAGTGAAAATCAAAGCTACCTCATCCCTTTCCCAACCAGATACCAGCTTGTCTTTTTACACACATTTCATATCTTTGAGAGATGACTTGGATACAATATTTTTCAACTCGGGATCTTGGCAGTATTTGCAACCATACTTATAGTTAACAATTCTAAGACGATTCTTAGCTTTGGTGATATAACTTATTTCACATTTTTGAGTTATATATCGCTTGCTTTTTTCTTTATGGTCTGTATATACTGTGGATTTTGGAAACCCACCATGAGAAAAGGAGGCTTTAAAATAATAAAAGTTGGGCAGCAATGTCTGAGAACCACTTTTTTCAGAAGGGATGCATTTTGCATTGAGTAAGGTTTTCAAACATATCCAAATGAGTTCTAAGTAGTGAGGTTGGTCTTTGGGGGCTGGAGGAGGCCAGGTTGGGCAAAAACCTCTGCTTGATCGTCTCTGATGCATTCCACGGGGCTCCATTTTTGCTAAATCATCATAATTCCCACCAAGACAGCACAGAATGATAATGGTTTTATTTATTATTTTATATGCATTGCCAGTATAAGCAAAGCTTTATAGCTTGCCATAAATCGAGAGGGATTATCACAGCTGTTACTTATTTTAACAGGTCACAATACAGTAGTTTATGCCAGATGGTTTGGAGAATTCTGAGAGAGAAATTTTGTACAGGCAGCTATATAGATACTAGCTTGGGTAGTCGCACCCTGATATTAATTTACATCTGTTATGATATAAAATATATATGGATAAACACATAGTTCCTTATGAATGAGTGATCCATTTTATATGCACATAGCAGAGATTTCTTCTGAAAGTCATGGGGGTGCCTTGTGAGCAGTGGTGGGGCAGCAGCAGTAGTGATGTTCTGCTGCTAGGACAGGTGAGAAGTAAAACTCAATCACATGCATAGCCTTGGAGAGGACAGTCAACTTGTTCCTGGGAAGTAAGCCTTGGGGGCAAAACTGAGTTTCCATCATTGGGTCTCAGTATATATTTGAGCTAAAGAGAATAATAAAGCATGGATGTCACCCTAGGTGAACATTAGAGGGGTGCGTATGGAGGAAAGAGAGTAAAGCTGGAATTGAGATCTCCATGGTCAGTAGTAAGATCAGTCTGGGATGAAAAGGTTACCCAGCCCTGGGCAGACCATAGAACATATTACTGCTCTTGGAGGTGGTGAAGTTTATGGGTAGAATGACCAGTTCTGGATGCTCAGTAGAAATAGGAAGAAGAAATAAGTACTGATGATCAGAAATCATTTTGGATGGTATTTTTGGTTCCAGGTCTCATAGAACAATAGACTTATACAAGGAGGGGCCTAGAGAAAATTTTACAGACCATTTCTACCCTCTTTGTTTTATAGATTAAGAAACAGAACAAAAGAATCATTTAAATATGATCATCGTAGTGTTTTCAGTAAAGATGTAAAATCAAACTATCAAGGTTTTATAGTTTGATCTCGCTTCCCACCTCGTGCTGGAAATGGACCATATCCCTGCTTATGAGAATAATCCGAAGACCAGGTCTAAAGCACAGCTGGATTTTCTTGGTAAATTGCCCCGAGACATAAAGGTAATTAATATACCACCTCTGGAACTGAAATAAAAATATTTAGCCTTTAAGAGTCAATTCTCCAGCTCCTACAAAATAGGAATCAACTAAGATCTCTTAGTAACAACAAAATACTTAATTAACCAGAAAAGGTAAATTTAAAATAGAGATTTGGAGCACATAATGGCTATAATCTATATGTAAAACACCAAAAAGTGATAGTATTTTGAAAGTTGAATAGTCCATGCATGTCAAATACAGAACTACAGTCTGTAATATGGACTTCCATTATGGCTAATGGAAGAATTAAAGCTTTGAAAATTTGTAAGCTGGGCTCAGTGCCCGTTGCTCAGTGGTTAGGGCACCAACCACAAACACTGAGGCAGGCGGGTTTGAACCCAACCTGGGCCTCTTAAACAACAATGACAACTGCAACAACAACAACAACAAAAATAGCTGAGTGTTGTAGCAGGCACCTGTAGTCGCAGCTACTTGAGAAGCTGAGGCAAGAGAATTGCTTAAGCCCAAGAGTTTGAGGTTGCTGTGAGCTGTGAGGCCATGGCACTCTACCAAAAGCAAGATAGTGAGACTCTGTCTCAAAAAAAAAAAAAAAGAAGAAGAAGAAGAAAATTTATAAGCTGGACAATATAGAAAGAAATACCCCTCTCTTTTCCGAGTTGCTAAGCTTCTAATAACTTCAGCTTTCTGGAACACAGCACTAAGACTGGAAGTAAAAGAAAAGAGCTTCCCAAGACAGCAATTAGTTGTCACTAAGCCCAGGCACTGTATCCTTAGACCATTAGCATCTCCTTTTAATGGATAGATGTTATCTAGGCATAGGTATTTGTTATACTCAGCTTATTGTGGGCTCAAACTATGGGGAAGGTGCTAGAAAAATGGTGAGAAAAGAATAACACTGGAGAGAGAGTGTGGATATCCAAAAAGGAGTCTTAGAAATGTGTTACCATAGAGACACATAATAAGCCTTCTTAATAAAGACCCTAAGTAATCAGCAAAGCATTAAATTGTGTTTCGTATCATCTGATTAAAGAGATAGGGAAGTGAATAACTCAAGGTAGGCTAATTCTGGTGATAAAACCCCTAATATGTCAATGACTTACTTCTCATTCTCCTTGAAGGCTCTTTCCTTCTTGGGACTCCACCACCCCATAGGGCCTCTGTGTTCAGCCAGCACAAGAGAGAGAAGAGTGTGTGTAGGAATAGATAGCACATGTCACTTTTGACCACATTGCCAAGACTCAGTGACAGGGCTGCACCTAACTGCAAGGGAGGCTGGGATATGAAGTGTAGTTGTAGGAAAGAGAGGGAGACAGTTAGGTGAATAATTAACTAGCTAATTTCTTCCAGGGAGAGTATAAAATGCTTTAGAATAATAAAGGGCTTCAGAAAATTCTTCTTGGTTGGATAAACTTTAGTTATATGGACAATTACCTATATAGACTTTTATATTTCCTGGCAATACCAGTTAAAGGAAATAGTTATTTCCTGACCACACCTTAGATCAGAGGTGGACAAACTATGACCCATGGACCAAATGCCACTCACTCTCTGTTTTTGTGAATAACAGGCACATCCATTCATTTCTGCATCATCTATGGCTGCTTTTGAGCTATAACAGCAGAGTGGAGTAGTTGCAACAAAGACTACATGGCCTGCAAGACCTGAAATACTTTTTACCTGGCCCTTTACAGAAAAGTTTATGTACCCTTGCTATAGATGATTACTATAGCATGGGAGGACACATGTGTAATTGTCTGTCTCCTAAGGCCTAATACCACTGGCTCCCAGTCCAAATATCAGTATGTCGAAGATACCTGCATTCCCATACTACTTGCAGCATCATTCACAATAGCCAAGACATGGAGTCAACCTCTGCATTCATCAATGGATAGTGGATAAAAGAAAATGTAGCCCATATACACAATGGAATACTATTCATTCACAAAAAAATTATAAAATCCTGTCCTTTGAAGCAACATAGATGGAACTGGTAATTATGTTGAGGGAAATAATGTTCTTGCCCTTCTGTAAGAGCTAAAAAAGTTGACTCTATATAAGTAGGGAGTAGAATAGTGGTTACCAGACTCTGGGAAGGATAAGGGAGAGGATGATAGGGAGAGGTCAGTAAACAGATACACAACTAGACCCAAGTAGGAGGAATAAGTTATAGTGTTCTATAGCACTGTACAATGACTGTAGTTAACAACAATTAATTGCACATTTTTAAATGGCTATAAGAGAGGATTTGAATGTCTCTACTGCAAAAAAAAAAAAATGATGGATTTTCTACCCTGATTTGATCATTTCCTATTGTACATATGTATCAAAATACCACACTGACCTCATAAACATTGTACAATTGTTATCATTGAAAAAATAATTAAAAATTTATACCAAAAATGGGATATCCACATGGATTGAGATGTAAACTCAATTTCTTAGAACATCAGTTCCAGCAGAGCCTATACTCTGCTCTATCCATGCTCGCAGCCAGCACAGTCCTTGGCATCTAGGAAGTGCTCAATAAATGCTTCTGTTTGAACCTTCAAGTCATAGGAATCATCAGGTACCCTAACTGCTGTGCGAGCAATAGAGAACCCAAGAAAAAAAATACAATATGAGCATTATGTATGTAGACCTCAAACACAGATAGGAAGGAACTACCTTCAACGAGATTTTATTATATGCTAGTCACAATTGTGCTTTGTATCTATGGTTTTATTTACACTTCTTGGTTACCATTTAAGTTAGGTATTCTTATTTTCATTTTATAAATCAATATTCAGATAAATCAATTAATTTTCCCAAGGCCATGCTGCTAAGATCTAGAGGAGCTTGGATTCCTAGGCAGTCTTTTCGATGTCCGAAGGCCATGTTTTTTACCTCTGAGCCTTGGGACTTGCTAAAAGTAAGCACTCTAGTTGTATCCTTACTTTCATCATCCTTGTTAACAACCACTTGGTTGTTGTAAAGATCCATACAAAGGAGAAAGACATGGCCATTTTCACTGGTTTTGGAGTTCTGCAGGCCTCATTGTCAAGGCTCTCCCTTGACAGAGCAGCCCTGAAAACCCCAAGCAACACAATTCATCACCTTGGGATGTGTGATTGGCGGCTTGGCCACCAGCTGCCCATGATCTTGCCAGGGATTGCTGTGGAGGGCGGCCATTTTGCTAACATAAATTCTCATTTTATAAGTCCCGAGAGGTTTGAGTCCATACAGGTGGGGCCTCCTGTCTGAAGTTGGTCTGAGAGCTTGTTATTGCACAAATGGCTGATTCAGCAGGTTTGGGTGGGGCCTGAAAATGTGCATCTCTAACCAGCCCCAGGTGCTGCTGGTCCTGCTGGTCCTTGGATGAGCAAGGCAAAGGGAAAGATTTCCCTTGACTTTTGAGAAGCTCCAACTGGGCTTCCCACCCACAAAATACCATCCATCAATAGCCAATCCATCAGGCCTTCCCAAAGCGTGAGGGGTCCAGGTCACCCCATGGCAGGCAGAACTCCTCCCACTGACCTCCCAGTGACATTTGGCATTCTAGATCTAGCTCCCTTTCTGAAACCCGTTCATCATCCCCTTTCTGAGGTGCGGCCCTTCCCTCTCCCTCCTCATCTGCTTCCCTGGCTCATCTCTCTTCCTCTCTGGTAGCTTCTTCCTTTGCCCACTCACTCCTTAAACTTTGGGGTATCTGGCTCTCTTTTTACCCTCACTGGGGGAGTGGTGGTGCCACCTCTTCCTGCCTCATCTTTCCTGTCGTAGCCACACTCTGTCTTCCAGGGGCCTCCCGCCAAATTCTCTGCCCTTTCTGGTAGCTGGCAGCCATCCAAGGAGGTTGGCATGAGTGGGGTTGGAGGAGAACAGCCAACCCAGAGTAACTTGGGTTCCAAGTGATACTTCGTGTGACCACAGTCATTAATCCATAGTAATGCCAATAAGGAAATATTCTTTATTTCACCCACAGGGTGCTCAGGCAAACCCTGTGATTTCTTGTGACCTTGGCAAATTGAGTGTTCCACCACAATTGTGAATTATGAAGGAGTTACAGGCTTTGTGGACATAATTCTGCTCACACACGCAAATCTGGCATAAACCTCCCGATTTGAAAATAGGTGGCCCAGTCAGAAAACAGTCAAGTTTTTCCTAAATGGGTTTCAGAAGCCTCAAGACATATTACCCAAAACAGTATCCCACGAGGCATCCTTGGGTAATTTCATTCACTGGTTTCCCCTTGTTATATACAGTATTGGGATATACCCCATGAATGGGGTGTTTTAAGTGGCCCTGAGTGGCTCTCTGCCTTCTGCATTGTGTTGCCACATAGAGAACCTACCAACCTAAGGCATGGGCACACATGCCATGGTTTTTTAACCCTGGTTCAACCTCACTTCTGGTTTAGTGAATCACCCTTCTCTGGAGATTAATACATGGCTGCCAAGGCATTGTCCTTGCAGTGTTTTTAAGCCTGGGCGCAGGGTGAGTTGTGTCTAGAATGTGAGGTTTCAGCGTCGGGATAAGTGGGGGTGGGGGGAGGGGATGCAATGTCCCATTTTTCAGGCGCTCTATTCCTGTTACATGCTGCCACATGCTCTACGCCAGTCTCTGCCCTCTTGCCCGGGCTGGAGGGGTTGGCACAGTCGACGTTTCTGGTCCCTCTGCTGTTGGCTAGAGACCAGGGACAAGGGAGGTGAGAAGGGAGCCACGGGGGTGCGGTGCTGAGCAGCCGCGGTCGGTCCAGCCTGTTGGTGATGTGCGGAGCCCGCCGCCACTCCGGGCATGGGTAACGCACAACCCCAGCGGCCGCGCTACAGGAGGAGACGTACAGGTACTAGAAATCCGGATCCGGGACCCTCCGCAGCCCCCGGCCTGTCTAAGCTCACGGGTCAGGCTTTGTGGCTGGTTCCCGCGCGCCGCCGAGTTTGGGGCTGGGGGCTGAGTCCTGCAGCTCACTGCGGCTGGCGGCAGGGGACGGATTATTTTTAGCAGGTTCCCTTTAGCCCAGTAGAGCCGGGAGATGTTCGCGGAGCCAAGCGGCTGTCTGCGGAGCGTTGGTGCAACCGTGCCTGCTGCCCGGGAGGTTTGGCTGCCGCAGTCCTCTCCATTCACTGGGCTGTAAATCGAAGCTGTCTACACCGGCAAGGCGCTCGATCCTGCGTGGCCCCGGGGCTACGTCCCGCCCAGGTCTCCTGGCACCTGATTTCCCAGTGGTCAATTAGGTGTCTCAGCCTGCAGCATTGAAGCAGTGGAGGGGCCATTGCCCCTGCTTTGATG
Organism: Nycticebus coucang; assembly: GCF_027406575.1. NCBI lineage: Eukaryota > Metazoa > Chordata > Mammalia > Primates > Lorisidae > Nycticebus > Nycticebus coucang. The sequence continues at coordinate 16,258,757 of NC_069804.1, forward strand.
GAGCGCGCCTTGCGCAGAGACCTCCCCAGTCGACTTCCTCATCAGAAGGCAGCGTCCATTCATAATTCTCTCTCTGCCTGTGGACCGAGTTAGGCTGGAGCTGGGCATGGACTCCTGAGATCTCCCTCTTTGCATCTGAAGGAGAAACTAAGATAAAAGGGGAAAGGAAGGGAGAATGCAGTCCTAACGCAACAAAACGCTGGAAAGCCCCCAAGAGGCCTCTCCTTTGCGGGGAGAGGGAGAAGAGGCAGATCCTGAGCCCAGAGCCCCAGCCAGCTGCTGCTTCGCTGCGGAGCCGGCACGCATGCCTACCTCACCTGACGGTCGCATTCCCGGGGAACCGGCGCGGGGCCCGGCGGCGCGCCCAGGGCGCACGGGCGGTAGGATTTCTGCACCGGCTGAACGATGCGCCGGCGGCTTGCCCAGGGCCGAGCCCGAGCCTGAGCGGGCGCTGGGGGAGGCTAGCCTCGGCGCGGCGCCCCACCGCAACCCCCCGGGATGCTCCACGACTCGCAGCCCAGGCCACGCGGGTGTGTGTGAGATGGGACCAGGTTGGGGGAAGGGGGTATGGGCAAGTGACATCATTTTAAACTAATTTCTCGCACCTCTGGGTGGTGGTGAACTTGGGGGGCGGGGGAGGATCGAGCTGCAGTCCAGCCGCGTGCGCTAGCGGGAGAGGAGATCCCCCCGTCACTCCAGCCGAGGTCTGAGAGCCGGGTCCCCTTGGCAGACCTGAGCGAGGGTGAGCAGGCGGTCAAGATGGACCACACATAGCTCGGAGGGGCAAGGGGAACAGTGCTAGCTTGCAAGGGTCTTTTTATTTTTTAAAACATATTGCAGCTGCAGCTTTGAAGTTTGCCGCCTCCTCCCCACTCCCCATCCCGGGTCTGGGGCGGGGCGGCACTTTTCCACGCTGACGCCCAGGCCCTTACCAGCTGGGTGGAGGGGTCTGCAGGGTCTGCAGCATCTGATGTTGGGCTACCCAGCAGGGGACATGGGGCTGCAAGTGGAAGGGCGCCCTTAGGCTTGGCTTTTTGGAAGCTCTAAGGGCTGGGGAGAAGTCAAGGATCCCGCTTAACACCTTCTCCTGTTTTCCTGCCCTGCCACTTGGCGTTGGATGACATTTTGCCTGTGCAGGGGTTTCACTGTCATGGAGATGTGATGCTGTAAAGCAAATGGACTGTTAGGATGAGCTGGAAGAGATGAGAGAGAGCTGGAGCTTTTCCTTTTGTGGCGGTGTTAACCCCATAGACCCTGCTCCGTTGGCACACCTGTCCCTCAGGGTCACCATCTGTGCGCATGAGTGGGGCCACCTGACCTGTTAGCCATGCCACGGCTGATGGGCCAAAGCTGGACTTGCTCGGGGCATGGAGGCCAGGAATGTGTGGGCAGTAAAAGAACTCCTCCCTACTACTCCCCTCCCCAAAGCTAAGCAGGCCCAGCCATGATGGTGCACGGTGCACAGCGTTATGCCATAGTATGCTGTGCTCTGGAGTTCTGGAGCTCTTGTTTTATGGGGTTTTGATTTTGCAGTTTCGTGCCTCTTGGTCACCAGTTTGTTTTTCACAGCTGCTTGTGAGCAAGGCAAAGATAACAGCATCTAAAAATAGCCCTGCGGCTGGAGATGCAGCTTGGCCTGACCCCGCTATTAACAGGGATGGGGTCTCCCTTCCTAGTTGCCTGAAGGTGAGCCAAACTTGGACCTCCAGATAGCCTGAGACCCGGTCCGCAGATCTTTCAGAGCAGTTCAATCTCTGGTCTCAGGGCAAGGTGGGAATGGGGTGCTGGTCCATGGGAGAAGGATGGCAGCTCTGAGAAGCCTTATCCACCATTCCTGTGTGAGGTCCAAAGCTGTGATACTAGAGAGTGGAAGGCTGGAGAGGAGTCTCACACACCCCTACCCATGATCACGCATCCATAGCTTTACATCCCTTCCAAGTTGTACCTGACTATATATATGGGGCTTTCTCCTCTGTATATCAAGGTCCAGCAGGCCACTCCCCACAAAGGAGTTTGGTCAGAATACAGGGGACCAAAGGGTCTACGTGGCACTTAACTCATGCTAGCTTCCTAGCGTACATATAGTCTTTGAGGTGCCACTCTTTCCTTTTCAGATAGAACCTCTGGACAGTTAGGTGAGGATCCTCTTACTGGTCAGCAAGAGGTACCCAGCCCATCTGAAGGGGGCTTCCCTAGCTGATGGAGAAGGGGCTACGTGGCATGGAGACAGGAAGTGACCGAGGACTTTTCACTGATTGCCACAGATGGCAGGAAGGCCAGGGCTTCTTCTGGGAGTCCTACAGCCTGTGAGCCTGCTAAGCCTCCCTCGTTCTTTATTTTCAAAAGCCTTCATTTCCTCCATGTTCATCTTTCCTTCGGTGGCAATGATGGAAAAATCCAGCAAGAAGAAAAAAGGGCCCCTCTATTCTTGATTTAGTTGAATGATGGGAATTTTTTGCAAGCATGCATTGACAATTGCTGAAAAATGTAAATGTCTAATTTTTCTACAGTGAAAGAAATGAACTAAAGAGCAAGGGAATTTAAGGGCAAGAGTAGGAATACCCATACTAATTCTCTATTCAAGATAGAACATACCAGGTGATTTTCTCCTCTCTTTCAAAGTGAATTTTGATTTTAAAATATTCCCATTAGCTCATTCCCCTAGTCTTCTAGTAGAGACTTGCAAATAGTAACTGGTTTATCTTTAAAATTTCCACCATCTTTGTGTTTCCCACAGAATATGCAAGATTAATGATGATGAAATGTAGCCTGAGGGCTCAGTGCAGCAGTAGCCACCTTTGGTCAGCTTAAAGAGCAGATATGGGAAGCCCATGAGCTGGGGTTCTGATTTCATGAGAACATCATTGACTTGGCTCAATCTGTAGAGAATAAGATGTCAATGATCTCTTGCTCTTAAATAGAAAGGGTCTGCATCCTCTTAAAGATCAGAACCTGAATGAGCAATTAACTAGAGACCCATAGTAAGCATATTGGTCAGAGAAGGTTAAATACTGTAGCAATAAGCCCTTAAATCTCAGTGTTTAACCTAATAGCAATTTATTTCTTACTCACATAAAGTCTGATCAGTTTTTGGGGTTGTGATGATAAGGAACCTAGTGTTTTCTCTTATGACTCTGCCATTCCCTATGGCCTCAAAGTCCTTGCAGGGTCCTCTGTATCCAGCCAGTAAGAGGAGTAAGCAAGAGCAGGGAACATTGTCCTGGGCATAGCACCTGTCAACCCCGCCCACATTCCATGGCCAGAACTCAACCACATGGCCACATCTCAGTGCAAGGGGGCTGGGAAATGTAGTCTGTGTGCATTCTGTGCCATAGCGATATGCTGTCTGGTATGGAGTAGCCCCTTTTAGCTCTACCTTGGGATCTAAGTTTGGCTCTCGACAAGTTGGGTAGCCAAATACAGATCTCCCATCTTAAAAACAGTGGTAATTCCACCTTCAAAGGGATTTGGAAAAGTTCATAGAAACATAAAAGGCTCTACAAGGACCATCTGGTCCAGCCTCTGTAGGCACAATCATTATCATTACCCCATTGCTTCACCTGACATAGCTACCTTGCAGTAGGGCTGGAATCAGACCTAGATTCTTGGCTTAGTGGTCCCTCCTCCATCATATGATGTTCACCCTGCCCTCCTATGAAAATAGTTACATAGCATACAGTATCTGAAAGCTGACATGTAGTCACTAAAAACGGCCATTCATATGATTTAAAATCCATATATGATTTTTTTCTCCCAATTCTTACCATCTAATCACTTACACTCAGCACAGAATAACCAAACTCTAATCCATGTCTTGTACATATATTAGCTCATTTAATTCTTTCTTTTTTTTTTTTTTTTGCAGTTTTTGGCCAGGGCCAGGTTTGAACCCACTACCTCTGGTATATGGGGCCAGTGCCTATAGCTCAGTCGGCAGCCGGCCACATACACCTAGGGTGGCGGGTTCAAACCCAGCCCAGGCCTGCTAAGCAACGATGACAACTACAACCAAAAAATAGCTGGGCATTGTGGTGGGCACCTGTAGTCCCAGCTATTTGGGAGGCTGAGGCAAGAGAATCACTTAAGACCAAGAGTTTGAAGTGGCTGTGAGCTGTGACACGACAGCACTCTACCCAGGGTGACAACTTGATACTCTGTCTCAAAAAAAAAAAAAAAAAAAGAAGAGATGGGAGGTAGAAGCTGTTGTTATACCCCATTGTACAGATGAGGAAACTGAGGCACAAAGAGTTTAAGTAACTTGCCCAAAGTTTTATGGCTAACAAGTGACAGATTTGGGATTTGATCCCAAGCACTATGGCTCCAGAACCCCATCTTGAATCATCTTACTACACTGCCTTTCTGATCTGGAGGACTTCTCCAGCCCTGTCTGGGCTATCTAATTGACGTAAACACTGATACTCAGTATTTAACATTCTTAATTTCCTCTTTTAGTGAGTGACCTTAAAGGTCCACAGTCCCTGACAGCGAGTCATTTGTAAATATGCTGAGGCATGACTTTGAGCCCCACACATATGAAATTGGTACACAGGGTTGAACTACTCAGCTAGTGAAGAATCCCAACCTCTGGCCTCCAGCTCTAATAGCCCAGTGAGGCTTTCTTTTTTTTCTTTCAGAATTTTTGGTCTAGTCATTATTATGTAGGCAGTAACTATTGTGAAGTAATGAAAATGTTTCTTTGTGAAAAGCAGCCATGGAATAAGGCAGTTGATTTGGTAGGGATAAACAAGGTGAGCACAGTCACTTGGCACTTGAGGTCACTGCTATTAGGGGTTGTTTTGTCTGTCTATCCCTGCATGAGAAACCACCCCAAAACTTACTGGCTTAAGAAACAATGGCCAGGCTCTGCACCGATAGCACGGTTGTTACAGCACCAGCCACATGCACCGAGGGTGGCGGGTTGGAACCCAGCCTGGGCCAGCTGAACAACTGCAACAAAAAAAATAGCCGGGTGTTGTGGCGGGCACCTGTAGTCCCAGCTACTTGAGAGGCTGAGGCAAGAGAATCGCTTAAGCCCAAGAGTTTGAGGTTGCTGTGAGCTGTGACACCACAGCACTCTACCGAGGACAACATAGTGAGACTCTATCTCAAAAAAAAAGAAGCAACAGCCAATCTCTTGGTGCAAAATTCTGCAATCTGGGATGAGGTCAACTGGGCAATTCTGCTAGTCTTATTGGTGGTTGTTGAGTTTCATGTGGGGGCTGGCTCAGCTGGGTGGCCGGGCTACCTGTACTTCTCTCTCTTTCTGTGTAGTCTCAGGGATTCGGCCTCTCCATGTGGTCTCTCCAACAAGGTAACTAGACTTCTTACATGGCAGCTCAGCATCCCCAATAGTACAAAGACAGAAACTTTCAGGCCTCCTTAGGCTGGGCCTGTGACTTGTTTTACCAACAGAATGAGGCAAATCACAGGCGTTCCCCAGACTCCAGAGGAGGGAATTAACCAAGGGTGTGGTCAGGAGGCCTGGAGACAGCCTACCACAGAGGTGAAGCCTGAAGCTTCTGTATTTACAGATGTAAGCATTTCCAAAGGTCTTGGGATGAGTGGAGTGTACATTAAAATGTAAGTTAAATAAAACCCATTCCTTTTACTCCAACAAAGCAAGACTGTTATATATGATTGGTTCTTTCTCCATCCTGAAACGAACAAATCGTTTATACTGTATGGAAGCACCAAGGCTGTAGATGTGACTACCTACAAAGAAAGGGGACTGAAGTGTGTGACTTCTGCTCTGTTGCCCTTCCCGTATCGTGTCTCAAGGAGATCCATTTTTAAAGATAACAGTACCCACCCTCAGACATAAACTAAGGATAGTTTTGGAAAAGTCAAGAGCATACCAATTGGCTGAGAAGACATTTCTGCTCTCCATCTACTTTTCCCTGGCAAATTGCACATCCTGGGGTTGGGGGTTAGCACACATAACAGGAGCCCAACCTGCCTTGAGGGGCAGCTTCTGGGTTCGATCCATCAAGGGTCCAGTTTAGGTCATTTTCCCTGGGCTCCCGAGTCACTACAGTCGAGGGGTTGCAGTAGCTACTCTGATGTACTGTCCACATCCTCCTCAGCAGGTTTAAGTACTGACTCCTCAAGCAGTCATTCAACTGAGTTAGGTGCTGATGTCTGACAGCTCAAAGCCAAGTCCCTCACTGGGCATTATCCTTCACTGAAGAAACATGCCTCACCTAAGGTCATGACAATTCCAAGGGCAGCACCCATCTAATGACTGCTCAATGCAGGGGCTTAATGGCCCAACCACCTTGCCTCAACTCAGGACAATCCTACGGGGAGATCCCAGCTCCAGAGCTCCTCATGGGGACTGGCTCAGTCTTTGCAGCCTACCTGTGCCCAGCCCTAGTTAATCTATTTTCTCAATAGGTGTTGACCCAGAGAGCATTTCCTGATACACTTGCCACACACCAATGCCTGTCTCAAAGCTTATATCTAGGAAGGGGGGGCACGTAGACTGGGCTACTTCCCACTATAGGTTGGGCCACTGTAGGCACACGTAGAAATAGAACACACAGCCTAGGTGTATGTGGCTCTTCCCAAATTCTGCTAGTTGGGAAGAGATGACAAGCATTTAAGTGACAGCATAAGATAATCAAATAGAACATACTGGAGTTATAAGTAAGTCTGATGCCTCAAGGATTTTCCCCTCGTCACTCTACCCCTTACAACTTCCCCCAAAGTTGTGTGTGTGGTTTTTTTTAGGGGAAGGATGATTCATGACATTGATTATATGGTTAACAATTGTGCCTAAGCGCTCTCCCACCTGATTATTTCTTCCTTTGGGCATGGCACTGGCAATCAAAATTTATCTTTCAAATTAAGGCTATAATTATATTTTGATAAAGATCTAGCAATTCAATGAGAATGAAATTTTGAGGGTTGCCAGGATACGGATGACTCTGGGTTATAGAGAAGGGTTTGCATGCAGAATACTAATAGGTGGTTCAGCACTCTTTTCTAGACCTTTCCAATGCGTCTGATAATGCAGGCCCATCAAGTACTGTTTCTCTGCTATTATTCTCAGAGGATAAAAGTGATGAAAGATATAAGCAGGGTTTTATGAATGAAAAGGTGATTCATCAGATGTCTTTTGGTCTATCTCACTGGAGTTAAGAAATACAGTAATAATTATGTGGTGTTACCTCAAAATCTAGGAGACAAAAGCTTTCTCTTATTTCCTTGGCTCCTCTTTTATTATAAATAAAAGCATAATGTCTTAGATATTGGGTTATTCTTTTTTCATTGGGAATAGGGACCTGTGTTTGCAATGGTGTTGACTCTCAGGAGAATAGAAACAGTAAAAATTTGTATGCTTTTACATTCTAACTTTTCTTTACTTTTCCTTTCTATTTTACTCTGTCGGATTATTACTCATTTGTTCATTCAAAAAATGTAGAGTTCCTAGTGTTGTGCAGGTTCTGCCTGAGGAAGCTAAGGAAGTTTAAAATGGATAACCACATAGGAAAATAATAAAAGTACAGCACAGTAGCACCCAATATGACAATTTGGGGAAGAGGGAAGGAGTAAAATTTTTTAAATGAGATATAATTTACATACATTTGACTTATACACAGGTCTTAAGTTCAATGAGCTTTGTTGTATAAATCCATATAACCATCTCCCAAAACAAGATATAGTACATTCCATCACCCCCAATTTCTTCAGTACTCATTTCCAGTCACTCTCCCACACATTTTGGTAACCATTGTTCTGATTTTATTATATAGATTAGGTTTGCCTATTCAAGGGCTTCATCTAAATTAAATCATAAGTATGACTTTTAAAAAGTCTGGCCTCTTTCAGTCAGCATAGTATTTTTGAAGTTTATCTGTACTGTTGTATGTATGTATCAATAGTATATTACTCTTTATTGCTGAGCAGTAATCCATTGTAAGAATATACTGTAGTTCATTTATCCATTTAGTTGGGCTGTTTCCAGTTTAGGGTTATTATAAATAAAGCTGCTAAGCATATTCTTGTATGAGTTTTTGTGGATTTACATTTTTCATTTCTCTGGAGTAAATATCTAGGAGTGAAATTGCTTAGTAATAGGGTAAGTGCATGTTTAGTTTCATAAAAAAACTGGCAGAGATTCTTTAAAAATGGTTGTACTATTTTATACTTCTTCCAGCAACGTATCAAGAGTTCTAGTTGCTCTGTATCTTCATCAATACTTGGTACATCAGGAGCCATTCTAGTGAATAGGAAATGGTATTTCATTGTGGTTTTAGTTTGCATTTATTTAATGAAAAATAATATTGAACACCTTTTCATGAGTTTTCTTTGCCATCTAGAATTTTCATGGCCATCAAGTGCTTACTAAATATTCATATATCTTATTTTGTGAAGTGTCTAATTAAGCCTTTTCCTCATATTAATAGATGTTTTGTCTTTTTACTGTTGATATTTATTGATTTGTAGAAGCTCTTTATATATGCTGAATAAAATTTCTTGTTAGATAAATGTATTGCAAATACGTACTCAGTCTATGCCTTACTTTTATTTGTTTTTTAATGGTATTCTCAAGATGAGCAGAAATTTTTAATTTTGACAAAGTACAATTCATCAATATTTTATTTTATGGCTAGTCACTTTTGAGCCCTGTCAGAAAAATCTGCTTCCCTCAAGTTCATGAAGATCTTGTCACACATTTTCTTCTAGAAGTTTTATGGTTCTAGGTTTATGTTTAGGTCTATAGTCCGTCTCTAAATTACTTCTTAGATGTGGAGTAAGATAGAATCAAAATTCATTTTTCCCCATATATGTATTCAGTTGTTACAGAAACATTTGTACAGAAATAAAAGAACATCTACCTTTCCCCCACTGAATTGACTTAATTGTCTTTTTCAAACAATCAATTCATGTGTATATGTGTGGGTCTATTTCTGTACTCTCTGTGCTGCTTCATTGATCTATGTATCTATTCTCTTGCCAAAACCACACTGTCTTGACCTTTGTAGATTTATAGTAAGTCTTGAAATCAAGTAGTATAAATCCTCTAAATTTGTTCTTCTCTTTTAAGATTGTGTTAGTTATTCTAGAACCTATGCATTTTCATATACATTTAAGAATCAGGTTGTCAATTTCTTCAAAAAAGCATGCTGTGGGGCGGCGCCTGTGGCTCAGTCGGTAAGGCGCCGGCCCCATATACCGAGGGTGGCGGGTTCAAACCCGGCCCCGGCCAAACTGCAACCAAAAAATAGCCGGGCGTTGTGGCGGGCGCCTGTAGTCCCAGCTACTCGGGAGGCTGAGGCAAGAGAATCGCTTAAGCCCAGGAGTTGGAGGTTGCTGTGAGCTGTGTGAGGCCATGGCACTCTACCGAGGGCCATAAAGTGAGACTCTGTCTCTACAAAAAAAAAAAAAAAAAAAAAAAAAGCATGCTGTGTTTTAATTGGCATTGATTAGACTCTATAGATGAATTTGGGGAGAATGAACATCTATAGTAATGTTGTACTAGCCAGTCTCTGAATATGGTATAGCTTTTGATTGCATAGGTCTTCTTTAATTTCTCTTAGTAATGGTTGCAGATTTTAGTGTAGAGAACTTGCATATTTTTATTTGCATATTAGATCTATTTTTATGTATTTAATATTTTGGTGCTTTCATAAAGGATAGTCCTTTTTATTTCATTCTCTAGTTTTTCATTACTGGTCTATATATAATCAATACATACTACAATTAATTTTTATATGTCGATTGCTATGTTAACCATAGAAATTAATTATTAATTTATTATTAATTATTTATTATTATATTACTTGTGAATATAATTGATTTTTATATTGACCTTGTATCCAGTGACTTTTAAAAATTCACTTTTTAGTTCTAGCCATTTCTTATAGATTCCATAGGATTTTTAACCTATACAATCATGTGGTCTGAATAATGGCAATATTCTTTCTTTCTTTTCCTTATGTCTTATATTACACTAACAAGAATGAATGTTTTGCATTCTTCATCTTAGGGGAAGTCACTCACTGTTTCATTAAGTATAACATTACCTATACATTTTTCAGAGATTCCCTTCATCAGTTTTTGGTATTAGGGTATACAGGTCTCATACAATGAGTTGGAAAGTATTTCTTCTTCCTCTATTTTCTAAGAGAATTCATGTGAATTGGTATTATTTTTTCCTTAAATATTTGATGAAGTTCACTAATGAAACCATCTGAGCCTGGAATTTTCTTTGTGGGAAGGATTTTGATTAGGAATTGAATTTCTTTAGAAGATACAGGACTATTTATATATATTTTCTATTTCTTCTGTGTATGCCACTTGCAAAGTTTTTTCAAGGAATCGTCCATTTCAAAGTTGTTGAATGTATTAATACTGTCAACTGGAGTAGGAAGAAAAACCAAAGGTATCAGTTGAGGTGAGACTTTGAAGAGAAGAAAAGACTTGAATAGACAAGAATGGGAGACTTGGGGAAAGAATGGTATGAGAAAAGACAGGGGACTGGGATCCTCAGGGGTGTGGGTTATTGGACATGGATTATGTCAGTCTGGCTGAAGAAGCTTTGGATAAAGAAGAAATGGAAAATGATGATAGAAGGGTACCTTGGAGCCATACCAATGCCAAATTGAGGAGTTTAGGTCTCATGTAAAAATGGAGAAACCCCTATATGATTTTCAAACAGGGGTATGACCTGCAGAAATTATACTGATGAAAATGATTTGAAAGCATGGGCTGGTGAAAAAGAGAGAGTGTAGAGGTAAATACAACTCTTTAAGAACTGATACCGTCTTCAGTGCCTAGATAAGTAGAGTTTGCTAAAGAATAGAGCTAGAACAAAGTCACAATCTTGGATGTTTTATAAAGAGAAAGACCTCTGAGTATTTGTTTCTCTGCACACAACATGGTTCGAATGCACCTAGTACACACTTACCACTTTCTCTGCTCCTATATCCATCTCCTCACCTGGACATGCAGCTCTTCCAGGGGAAAAGACCAATGTTTAGCTATGCTAAATAAAGTACCAGTGCCCAGCATGTGGCAGACACTTAGTTAATATCAAGTGAATAAATGAAGGCTGAAAATATCAGTGAGCAAATGAATGAATTAAAAAATAGGCAGAACAAATAAACTATTAGCCAGGGTAGGCTAGGCAATGATAATAGGTAAACCAAGAAAGCTCAGTGTTTTAACATAATAAATGTTCTATTTCTTCCTTATACTAAGTCTGGTATAAGTCAAGAATATATAGCCCCCAAGCACTAGGGGAAAAGAGAAAACACAGGCTTTGGGAAGGTTTTGTAAGGATCAAGCCTAGAGTAGAGTATGTCCACATCCCATTAGCCAACACTCAGTTATTTGGCCCCAATAAGACTGCAGAGAAATCTGGCAAATATAAATGCCCACAAGAACATTTGGTAAGCACTAAAGACAATTACAAAGTAGTAAAAGGGAGCCTAAAAACTATTTGTTATTGCTTCCAAGCCTGTGGGAAACCTAAGCCTTAGAGATATTAAGGGACTTATTGGGGACTGGCCGTACAGATTACAGACCACTTCTGCCAATAGAGCTTGGTCTCTTTAGCCTGCCTTCCAAGGCTTCATATTTATCACCTCAGGCCTTACGTATTGCTAACTAATTTTTAGAAGGCAACTCCTCTAGGAAGAACCGTGAGCAGAATGAAGCACTAATAGACTCCGCCGTCAGTTACCCGATAGCTCCATCCAGAAGCGCAAATGGAAAGAGGTGCGATATGGGTCAGGGCGGGGAGTTTTGATGATGAACCTCCCGGGAGTCAGCAAAGCAGTCCTGCTCGGGGAGGCATCTGCACTAAACTCATGCCAGCTGTCTAAAGAGAACTCCACATCCTCTGTGATCTGGAGTCTCCTGTTCAGGATCAAAGCAGCTGCCTCAGCAGGGCCCAGAACACACGGCAAGGGCTCAGCAGCCTGGGAAAATGCTTCTGGGGTGTCTCATGCGGAGCCAAAGGTATCAGGGGAAGCTCCTCATCCACTACAGGAGGGTAACCCAGGAGGAAGGAGGAAGCGTTCTCCCCATCAGCCGGGATGTAGTTACTATCTGGTTTTCAGAGTGGTGCAAGGATCAGAGGTGATGAAGGCCAAGCCAGAGGGACGAAGCTTGGGACATAGAAGATTCTCAGGAGAGGTGTTGAGGAGGAGGAGGAGGAAGGCCACGGAGCAGGAGAAAATCAGTGTCGCATCCTTTTGAAGTTTGGCAAGCAGGGGTGGTATCAATGAGCCTGCTGCTTTCCCCTGGATGCTGCCTTCCCAAGCAGAGCCGTGGACAGTCTCCCAGCTCCCCTGCACCTGTCGATACTTCTGGTTGGGATTTTCTGCCTTATTCTTTTTTTATTTCTTTTGTAAGGCACGGGTAAATAGAATGGAATCAAGAATACAGATAAAATGGTAGAACTCTCAGAAAAATAAGCCAAGTTAGAAGAAGTAATGAAAGAAAGGGTTAAAGAGGATATTGCAACTGTGAAATGAAGACAGTGAGACCCTTTTCAATGCCCTGTCCCTCTCCCCTTCTCCCGCACTCTGGCTTTGCTGTCCCTCACTCAAACGTGATCCACACTGGGGCCTGTGTACTTAAGGTTGTCTCTGCTGGGACTCCTGTCGGCCACATTTTCACACAGCTCACCCTCTCTTTATCTCCTTACTCCACATTCTTACTTCACAGAACTTATACCACCTGTCATATCTGTGTGTTTATTTGTCATCTGTCTCTCCCACTAGACAGCAGGCTTCAGGATGGCAGAGACCTTGCACGTCTTTCAGTGCCTAACAGGTCTAAGTGGATGCTCAGTCATTATTTGTTGAATGAATGAATGGATATTCAGAGAAAGATGGAAACTGGTGACATTGATATGATCCTCCACATGTGGAACTGTGGGAGAAGCAAGGCTGAAATAAGTTGTAGGACCCAAGATAGGCGCTGGACACTGGTGGGGGGGCATGGTAGTGCTTGTATATGAATGGATAAAGAGTGAGGCCTAAGAAAGGCGGGTCATTCCAGTTTCTTGGTCTGATTCCTCCAACGACTCAAGAATTTCATTTTTGCTATGACCATAAGAGCTATTATTAATACTTTTGCTCCTATACCAAATGGTAACAACAACAGGAGTTTCTTTGCAGCCTGGGAAATGTAATATATCCAAAAAAGGCTAGGTTAATCTTGGTCCATTAGAGGGCTCAGGCTAAGGACAACAGGGAAATCAATATGAAAGGGATAGAAAAAGGAAGTGGAGAAAGAGAATGATAGAGAAATTAAATCCAGAGAAGCAGGAGGCAAAGCAAAGGCCTAACAACCTTTGAGTCTTTGCTAAAAACTAAATATTCAACTGGGATCTTATTGCTTTTTGAGATGAGCTTTTAGGGGCCTGAGTAAGCACAACCCACCTTAAAGCACCAAGTCCTTACTTGTTACCAAAAAGACCTTGTTAGTCCCACAGTTCAGGCCCAGAACTGTCTACTCCAGGCTGCTGGATTGAATTCACCCCAGGAATGGGGAACTTCTGAAGTGTGTTGTCCCTGCAAAGGTAGCTTGCTTGGACACCCTCAGCAGGTCCTCTTCTCTAGTGGCTTGCAGAAAACCCTACCACAATCACTGCTATGGCTCCCCAGGACAAAAGACACTTGACATTTCTGGTATGGATTTAGGACCAGAGCTACAATGTTTAAAATACCTGGGAGGGCAAAGGAATAAGCTGACAATGGTGAGACCAATGGGAATCTGGGCAACTTTATGTGCCACTTGTCCCAGGTGGCTTTTATTCTGATAAGATCAGACCTTTCCTCGGATGGACAAAAGGCAAGTAAATGTTGCACTCACCAAACCTAGTGGTTTGACAGCCTTTAAAAGACACTTAACAAAGAAAGTCAGAACATTAGCTGAAACCCATTCTTCAATAAAATGGGATTCCCAAGTCATGGCTAGGTCTCAGTTGTCTTCTCTCCAATACCTTTACCTCTCCATGTAAACATCCTTGCCCTGATACTTAATTCCCTACAGAACTAACAGTAGAGGTCCCATAACAGCCCACTTAAAGAGATAATCCCAGGTCTACACAGGACTGAATCAACACTTTAATTGAATTCACTAGCAACTTTTGGGAAACATCCAGTTAGACGGATGGTTTATGGATTGTGTGAGTGTAATGAAATAATAAATGGTTCTTATTTTTACTAGAATGATCAGATTAGCCAGCTTTTTTTGTGATGTCAAATTCTGTCAAAAATGCCTGTTCCTGAGGTTGATCTGTAGTGAGAACAAGTAATGTGACCATACGTATGGCTTGAGCTGTTGCTTGGGCTCAAAACAGACCTCTGGACTGATGTCACTGGCTCATTCCGTTTGGTTTGCAGGCTGGTGGCATGTGTGTTTTAACCTCTATTCTTATTGCTGCTCAGGTCTGAGGCTATAAAAGGAAGAAAATAGCAAAAAGAACTTCCTTATTCTTCAAGATTATGGTGTGGCCCATTCTTTCTCTGATCATGCTCTCTGGCCAGGCTGGTCTGGCCAACATATCTCTGAGTGAGTGAAGCCCTGCAAAGAAAGTCACTCTCTGGAACTGGAGGGTATTGTGAAGGTGAGAGCTGGCATGGGGTTGGGAAACTTGCTGCCAGGGCACTGGGAAGGCATCTGAGCACAGGCTGAGTGTCCAGTACTCACAGCCCTCCATGTACTGCCTGTGGATGTGAAGAGAAACTGAGCTCAGCATATGGGCTGACTGGGTGCTTGCACCTTTCACTGGTGAGTCCAAAGAGCTGGCTTGCAAAGGTGTGTGTCAGGACAAAGATTTACTCTACCTGCAGATTCCTAGAGATAATCTAGAGGTAGAGTTTGGGAAGAAAACCCCAGGTAGGGGGAGAAAAGCCAGCATTTAGCAGAGCTGCAGCAGAAAAGCAGAGCCCTATTTGTGTAGCCTCCCACACAGTCTTCATTCTGTGGATGCCCCAAAGCGACTCATAATTCAGTCTGACTTCTATGCATCTGGTTTTCAAGGAAAAGCTTTTGTTAATGCTGACTGTAAACTGAGGGGGTGGCTTTAGGGATGTTGTCTGAAGAATAAAAACTTTGGCAGATCATTTCTACAGCATACCAGTGTGTTTAAGACATTAAACAACCTAATTCATTCAGTGAACCAGCATTTATTAAGCACCTACGATGTGCCTGACACTATGCTTGGTCCTGAGATTCAGAGAAGAAATACTTCTTGCCTGAGAAAGCTTTTTTAGTCTAACTGAAGATTAAGCAACTGACACAGTGTATGGGTGGTGTCGGCATACTAACCCCGGTCCCCCCAGTTCAGAACTGATCATCGTCAAGGGAAGGGTTGTGATAGAAATACATTTGTCAGGGTCCAGAAAACATGTCTTCCGGGCAAACTAAGAGAGAAAAGATGAAAGCATTGGTTATTCCTCTACCTAAAAGTCCAAATGACGTAAAGGGACACAAAGCATGTGTCGACTCATATAATAGAGCAATAAAAGCAGAAGCCCTTGTTAATAAGTAGATATCAAAGCAGTGGCCTAAGAAGGGCAGGCCTCTGACAGCACTCTTGTTATCTGAGTTGAGAGGATAGGACCTACAGGAAGGAAAAGCTAAACAAAAGCACAAAGTCCAATAATGAGACAACAGGAGCCATGTCCTAGACTAAAGAGCAGGCCAAATGAGTAGGCATAGCAATGATACCGTGAGTTTGGTGAATTAGTATAATGCTAGCTGCCGTAACCAATAAACCCCATTATCTCAGTGCCTTGATAAAATTCAGGTTTATTCCTCACTTTCATAATGTACAAAATAATTTCTTCATTAGCAAGTAGCTCTTCTCCTAGTCAGAATTGACAGATGCAGGTTCCTTCTATCTTAGAATCTATCATCTTCAGTATGTGGCTCCTAAGGTCTCTGTTTAAGAACATGAAAGGGGATATGTGAAGGTTTCCATGGGCCAGGGTAAAGTGGTGCCCACCATTTCTGTTGACATGCCACCATCTAGACCTTGATGTACGGCCAAACCGAACTGCAAATGAGGGTGGGAAATGTCACCCAGCCCAGGGAGAAGAGGAAATGGTTTTGGTGACCAGCAAGTCCAGACTGCCATGCTGAGCTAAAGGAAGAGGTCATTTTACTAGCAGTCAGCTCCACATAGACAGGGACTCTCACTCCCTTACTTTGGTGTCTCTGATGCCTGTTTGAGAATCTCAGGCCTTGCTGGTCACATTTGGTCTGCACTACCATGCCTCCCACTAGCCTTGCTCTCTCTCACATCTCCCTGTTTTGGTTTGACAGCATTATTTATCACTACCTGATTACATCCTTCCTTATCAGTCAATTTACTTACTGGCCTTCTTCCTACCTGGAAGCAAGTTCCACACGGACAAGGATTATGCTGTCATGTTCACCACTATATCCCAGTGCCTAGCACAGTACCTGACACAAAGGAGATCCTTAATAACTCATGGATCAATGAAGGAATGAACCAGCTGGGCCATGTGGGTTTTGAATGGCTTCCTGAAGGAGGTGCAACTTGAGCTGGGGATTGAATAGAATTTGTCTGGGAGGAGCAATCAGAAAAAGAAAGGAGGTAGATCAAAAAGGGACAAAAAGGCTACAAGATGAACCATACTGATTGAAGCATTCATGGAAATGAGCCACATCCATTCAATCTGCATGTTTGAGCACCTGTTATACATAGGCCACTGTTCTAGACCATTACTCAGCTGGAAGACTCCAAAACTATACACAAGAAACCCTATCTCTAACCCCAAACAGCATGTCTCAAGCTCTGCTTTGAAGGTGGGAAATGGACTAAAACACTCCACTTTGCATAGCAGGTTGGGTCTTAGCTCCTCATCCCAGCCACCAAGGCCCTCCACTGAAAGACTTTAGTTTTCCTTTCTGTGATGAAGACAATCTCCCCCACATCAATGTTTGCTCCTTTGTAGGGCAGAGGTGTGAGGAGAACCATCTCAGGCTTTGGAATTAGATATACTCACTTCAAGTCCTGGCTCTGGCACTTATAATCTCTGGGCCTTTGGCCAAATATCTTAACCTTTCTGTGCCTATTCAGTAAGTTGAATATAATAAAATCTGCAATCTTGGTTTACTGTGGGAGCCTAACCAGTGTGTGTTCCATGCACATACTAAGTAGGCTTTCTTTTCCTCCCAGGTGGCTCCGAAACCTGCCCTTCTCTGCTTCACACAATGCCTGGTCCAGCCACAGTGAAGCACCCCTGAGACCCACACTGCCAGGCTCTTTCTACCCTTCATATTACGTTGGATCATGGGAAATTGCCAATATTTATTTTTTTTTATCTCAAAAGAGAAATTTCGTATGGTTCAACCTAATGCTTTAGCATATGCTGATCTCTTCCAGAATTTGCCTCTCTCCTTGCCAATCCTATCCATCCATCTGCCCTCCCCCACTTCAATGCTAGCTCTTCTCCATTCCCCTTTCTGAACCAGAGCATGTGTCTTGAACATGTGTGGCACCCTGTCCCTTTCTCAGGGTATGTGCTTGATCCCACCTTGCATTATCATCTAAATGTCTAATGTGGCTATCAAGTGCACCTTGAGAACACAGATGGCATTCCTTTCTTTTTAAAGTACCTCAGCACAATCCCTCAAACATAATGAGAGGTGGCATATTTTCTTTCCCAGATCCAAGTGTGACTAGCTAGGGCCTCCAGCACACTCAGAGGGATTGGGGTCATGCTGTGCTGGTGAGCCTCTGTACCATTCCAGCCAGCACTTTTGCCCAAGGCCTTTGTTCTCTAATGCAGTGTTCTAGAATCAGTTGCCTATTATAACTTTCTTCTCTCCCCTCACTTTTGCCTGCCTCTTTAGCAAATAAACCCGAGAAAAGAAACGTGACAAAAATGCCTTGAATGTGGGAAGAGAGAATAGGGTGTCATTTATCTGCTTCGAGCTATTATTGAGTTTTTGAATCCTTATTTGCTTACTTAAGAGCTATAAAGTTGAGCTATATGAAATTGCCAATATTCAACTACTTTGACCTATAAAAATGTCAATTTCATGTGGTTCAACTTAGCTTCTTAGTATTTGGACTCATTCATAGCCACTCCTGGGTAGAGTTGTCTGATCCCTGTGTGTGGTGCTCATCAAATCCTTGGTAGAGAGATCCCCATGGAGGCTACTTGTAGCTTCTGATGGGCCCATGGCCTTTGGTAGATCTGCCATTTCTTGTGGAGTTTCCATCATAGCCTCTAGATTCAAAAAGGGCTAGTTCATTTCCCTTTTCCCTTCAGGTGCCAACATATTTGTTTGATCTCTGGGATAAATGCCAAGACCTCCAGGCTTGAGTTTTCAAGTCTTCTGGAGATCAAAGGCTCTCCTCATCACTGTGTGGGCTGCTCTGTGCTGTTACTCAACAAAGCCAGCCCAGCTCCTGCAAGGGCCAGTGGCAGAGTTCACAAGAGACAAGGAAGAATGGAGAGGAGCTCCTAGTCTTCTAAATATTGCAACGCGTGGGGCAGATGGGTGTGAAGGCCAAGAAGGCTTGTATGTTTTTCTCAAATAAACTGGAAATTAAACATTCAAGAACTTTAGATGGATTTTAGTTATTTATGAACTAGATCTACCTGAATGGGATGGCCAGAAGCCTTTTATAGTTTTCTCATTTTATGTGCCCAAAGGACCTTAGCAATCATCATATTCATCACTTCCAATCATTTCATGTGACTTTCAAACAAAGTACCCCATATTATACATTTCTAGTAGAAAATAACCTAACAACTAAAGTAACAAAATAAAATCGAAAACTGAATTCAGTTGTCTTATTGTAGCCATTTTGCAACTATTCAAATAAGTAATTATGTCACTGTCATTAGGAATCAAGATTTTCAACACAAGAGATCAATTATAAAATCAAAGGTATTAAATTAAAAGCTGTAATCTTAGATTTGAGCAGGAAATAGTGGTTTAATCTCATTACTTACTTTCACCTTCTGAAACTTACATATTTTGTAGTTCTGTTGATGGAAGAAGCCTGGAATCAATGACAGCTTAGCAACAATGAATACTCCTACCATGCAGAGTGTGGTCTGTAAAGGTCATTCCCTCTGAGAGAAGCCAAAGGGCTAATTCCAGGTCTGGGGCAGCAAATGTGCAAGATGAACCTGGGACACCTCCTCCCTCAGTATCTCTGCAAACTCAGCTAGACTCAGGCTAACTGAGTCACAAGATAGCCCATCTTTTCTGCCATTAGATTGAATACATTGTGTGTTAAATATTCCCTACTCATCTAGCTATGTCTTGTACAGAGAGTGCAGAACTCATTACAAATATCTAGGCTCGTGGGGTGGAAATGTCCTTGGAAAAGCATGCCTTTTGGCTTGCAGGCTCATGTATTTATAGCTTCTTTGTTGGCCCAATAAAGAGCATCACTTCTCTTCTACCTACAAAGATACTAATTAGCTAGTAATAATTCTAAGTAAGTGTAGTGGAGATGGTGTGTGGGGCCTTTGTAAGTATTTAAAATTTTCCATTATGGCTGATGATCTCTAAGTAGATTTTAAGAGACTAACTTCTATCTGAGAGAAGAGATTTATTAGCATATGTAATTAGATGTCATGTGCTAATTACCGTACTGCTTCACAGTCTAACCAAGCCAAGGGCATGTGTCCAAGAGGACTGAAGAGGCTCCATGTACCATATTGAAAAATAGAATCTTTTTCCTTTTATAAACAGTGGTCATGTGCAGTGTGTTTTGTTTCATGCTTTTTTTCTGACCTGCTTCTCCTACTCCAGTTCTACTTTCTCCCCTGAAATGTCAGAGGTATCCATGCTTATGACATCACCTTTTAGTTTAAGCAGGAGTAAAGGGACTTTAAAATATTGTACTCATCCTTGTGAATGCCTTCTTTCCTTTATGTTTTCCCACAGGGAGAGCCTGCTTCCAAAGAGCCAAGAGTACTAAAGGGTGATACTCACAGCCTTCCCTATAGGCAGCCTCATCTGGGTCTTTGTGAATAATGGAGACATATTTGTGACATTCACAGAGGGGTTTTATTTTTAAACCCTTTCCTGAATCTTGGAATTATTTCTTAACTATTTATTTGGCTCTTTTGAGAGATCAAATGCCTTCATTTCTGAGCAGCATTATAGTTCCTATACTTTCACCACTTGTTTGCAAATTTGTAACACTGCCAGTGTCTCCTTGGGGCATGTGGGACTGAGGAACAAACTCCCATTCTTTCTACTCTGGTTTAAGCTCTGGTGTGGAAACCTTGAAAACTGGCACAAATGTTTCAAGACTTGAAACATGATGGGTTGGTCATTTTCAGTCCAGGTTGCTGGAAAAGCAGGTACTTTACCACTGTCTAAGAGCACAGTGGCCCTCTGGTAAAGCTAACCTTGGGGTTGATGTAATTATTAGATTGAACAATTGACATCATTTTTTGTAGGCCAAAATGCTTGGCCATTTAGCATGGTTCAATCTAATAGCTGGATTATTTGGCCTTGTTGCCTTGGTGTCTGCAGTCCACTGACTGAAGACATCAGCATGAACCCAGGAAGTGGATATAAATTCTCAGACCCATCCTAGACCTACTGCACCAGAATCTCTGCTGGTGGGTAAGAATTCGTTTCAACAGGGTCTCCAGATGATTCTTGTGCATGCCTGAGTTTCAGAGGCTCTGCTTTAAACTGTTGATATTATGTTAATATTTAGGTCTGCCTTTGAGGGCAGCCTTCTCAGTCCCCTGCTGGTGTACTTTGTACCCACATAGCCTTGTATACAGTGATGGTTCCTGGTTAAAAACAAATGTTTCCACCAGCTTTGTTGAGCCTGGGTGGTAGATTTTGACAAGAAGAAATATTAATCCTTTACGGTATTATGTATGCTCTGTGGCTATGGTAGCTTAAACAGTATAATTTCTAGCTTGGCCAAGCAACTGCCACCTTGGTGTCTAGTGCTTTTAAAAGGATATACCTTGGGGAAATATATATATATTTATATATATATTACCTTGGGGTAATATATATATAAATATATACCTTGGGGAAATAAATAAATATATATATATACACACATATATAATATAGCATAATATATTATATATATATATCTCACTAGGCCATGCGTATGTCTAAGATGCCAGTCTGCTCACCATCTTTTGATTTAGGGAGCTGGACTCTGGGGTTAGCAGTGTTTTGATCACCTCTGTTTGAAGTACCCAGGGAAAGGAGAGCCCTCTTCATGCTAAGGACAGCATAATCTCCAGTCCAGCCCATAGTACACTCACAGTCACACACAGAATGGGGCCTAGATAAGGGTTTTTGAAGACATGTTCAGGGCAGTGTGTTTTATAAATGGGAACTAATTTAATGTCCACTGCTGGGAGAATGGATAAACTACAGTACATCTATGTAGTCAAATATCACACAGCTATTAATGATATTATTTCTGAAGACCTATATGAAGGGTTTTGATTCACAAGGGAAAAATTCTTTTCTTTTTAAAAAGCAGCCTACAAGCAGGTCTATATGCTGTATCTCAACTACATAAAAATGCACCTAAAAGAACTGCATGGAAACGTGCTGGCCTTGGGTGACAGGATCAGGACCGGCTTTTCTTTTGTTCTTTTAGACTTTTTTAAACTTTCCACAGACTATAGGCTACTTTTTTAAGTAGGAATAGGAGGAGAAGCCTTAAAAAATTATATTCTGTTGAGGTACTGTGTATGTGTGTGTGTGAGACAGAGAACTACATTTTAATCTTTGTAGCTCAATACATAACACACATTTACTGAATGTTTGAAAAAAATGAAAGGAGGAGTGAATGAATACTAGGTTGTAAATACTTGGGTGTTGGGCCCTGTCTTAGCCATCTGTGTGTCCCTGGGTTCCTGGCCCACAGCTTTGCAAAAGTAGCTGCTCAGTACAGTGAGTGTGTGGGAATGAATGCCCAGACTCCTCAGGCTGCCAGACATGTCAACTTCATCTAATAAATTTTCCTGCTGAAAAACCAAGTTAGTACGGCACCTGAGTCAGTGCTGTCTACAAATCAGAGTCAGCTAAAACATCTCCAAACCTTAGAAGGTCATGCCCTCCCCGGTCTCTTTCCCCATTCCTTCAGCTTTTCTTTCTTCTTCCTTCTGTCACACTCCCCTGTGCACCCCTCCTCCCTAACCTCTTCTATCCCCAGTCTCTTCCCTCTCTAGACTCCTGTGATGGAGAATTCCTTCTTTATACTGAATCTAAATTTCTTCTATTGTAATTCCATAGATAAATAAAACCCATAGTTGGTGCAAAACTCCACTTAAGCTGTTTGTGCCAATTTCATTTCCCTGCCAAGCTCTACAGGGAGTCGTTAACAAGTGACAAAAGCAATCAAACACATTTCCTTCAGGAATTTACATGGGGCAGTGCCTGGCACTGCCAGGAATGTCAAGAAGTGTAAGCTGTGACTCCTCTCATCAGGGGTGTGTGGATGTGGCCACAGAGCTAAGGTACGTGTTTGTGGCAAGGTAGTTAGCAGGCTAGGGCAGCCTGATAGGAGTGCACGCAGAGGTGGGAAACAGTGAGTGCCCCTGGCTCAAGGGAAGCCTGTGGGTGGACAGGGTTCTGTTGGAGATGAATCTTGGAGGGTGCAGAGATGGCAAGTGGAATGGGCATTCTAGGTGCACAAGCCAAGTGAGATGACCCAAGTGGTTCTTCTTTTCCCCTGAACCAATCCTCTTCTGGCTGTTTGGTCTGGAAAGCTCAGAATGGAGAATGGACACAGTACAGGAAAGGAAAGGAGTTCGGATAGTCCATACATTGAATACCTGAGCATTGACCAGCTTTATATCTTTAACCAGAAGGTAGAAAGGGGACTGTGTGTTTTTCTATTGCTCTAACGGAGGTTTTCCATCATCATCATCTTTCCATGACCACGTGTATATGCTAAGCCTCAAAGTGGCTCATAGTTGTTTCTGATAAATGGGCAGGGCCCTCCCTTGTAGCCATGGTACCTCAGAGCAGCTCTTGGTAAGTGTGCCCTTCAGGGTACCTGGGCTTTATAAAGGAAACACAGCAAAAAACCTTGGCTTCTGTGGCTGTTTCATACCAAGGTTTGTGCCCTGGGCTGAAAGTGCGTCTAGAATCCTAAAATAAAAATGGCTGGGATGTGTACTATCCACGGTAACAAGTGTTTTATCCAAAGGACCACCTGATAAATGGGATACATAGCAAATAACAAGGGAGCGGGGCAAAGCATACAGAATCCAGGCTTCTTTGAGCTGGGAGGAAGAGGCTGCCAAGGTTAGTACATGGACCTGGGTTGGCTTTGGTTTTTGCTTCTGCCAAAAATCAGCTGTGTGATCATGGGTCGAATCGTTGAACCTTGGTTTTCTCCTCAGCACCTGAGAGGGGTTGGCCTAAACAGTGGCTTTCACAATGTATTGACTACTACCTAGAGTAAGAAACACATTTTTACATCACAGTCCAGCATACACACCCATGCACATGCACACATGTGACAGAAACAATAGCTTCTCTAAGTGATAGCTACTGTGTGCAGTGCACTTGGACATTTTCTAGTCTGTTCTATTCTGTTGTTTTTAAAAATGCTAGTCTTGACTGCTGAATGGATTTCACAATCCACTAATGGGTCATGCCCTGCAGTTTGAAAAAAACACAGAATTCCATAATTTCCAAGGTCCCTTCCAGCATAGGATCCAATGACTCTACTACAGGCCTAAAGGAATTTTCATAAAACAGTAGCTGAGCTGTGACAGAAGACCACGTGCTTACATTCCGGAGGAAGTGCACGATGTGAAAGCCGGCAGCAGAAAGACCTAAAGATGCACAAGTCAATTACAAACCGTGTCCAAGGAGAAGGTACAGTCCTGCAACTCTGACCCAGAGAATAAGGATGTTCAAATCATTATGCTAAGTGCTACCCAAGGCACAGACAGCAGAGATTGGGGACATTAGACCTGTCAGAAAAGTCACAGGCTTCTGAGTGTGGGCAGCCTTCTTTCCAGTTTCCAGAACATGAGACACGCCCCCCCCCAAATGGTGATCTTTAGTGGTTTTATTTTATGTATACTTCACTGGACAATGAGACAGGAGAAATAAACAAAAAAGAAACTTGGAGAGCTCTGCACTTGGCTCTTGTGAACCTGGACCCTGATCCTGGTCTCTTGGTCTTTGGTTCCTGGTCCACTAAAGAGACCTAATATTTTTTAAGCAGTGACATGCCTAGGACTTTGTCACTTCATTGGAACCTCAGAACCACTCAGTGAAGGCTCTGAGTCCCATTTCACAGAGCAGCATAGAGAGGCCCAGATCACACTTCTCCTATGATTAATCCCCACCTTCCCGGCCCAGAGTCTAGGTCTTTTCCCCAGCATCCTGCCAAATCTTGAATACAGAGTCTTTCTAGGTGGGTTTTGGTGACTGGTACCAAATGAAGGACAGGAAAGGACAGGACTCAGAAATGAGAAAGTTCGAACCCCTCACTTGTAAAGATGGGGAACTGGGTTCTGGGAAGGTTCAATAACTTGTACAAGGTCACATGGTGGCAGAACTGAGAATAGAACCCAGGTCTCCAGTGATCTTTCCACATGATGTTGAACATTAACACAACAATAGTAACAGTAATAATCAAACAATCCTCTTGCTATGAAGCATCATTTTGTTCTAGAAACTGGAAAAATATTTCTTTTTTTTTTTAATTGTTGGGGATTCACTGAAGGTACAATAAGCCAGGTTACACTGATTGCATTTGTTAGGTAAAGTCCCTCTTGCAATCATGTCTTGCCCCCAGAAGGTGTGGCACGCACCAAAGCCATACCCCCCTCCCTCCTTCCCTCTCTCTGCTTTTCCTTCCCCCCTCCATAACCTTAATTGTCATTAATTGTCCTCATATCAAAATTGAATACATAAGATTCATGCTTCTCCATTCTTGTGATGCTTTACTAAGAATGATGTCTTCCACTTCCATCCAGGTTAATATGAAGGATGTAAAGTCTCCGTCCTTAAATAAATACACAGATATGTCTCCTATTCTGTAGGTGCTGGAATGTTTCAAGATGCTGGAATTTGTTAGAAAACTAGGTTTTTCTGATGCTGAGAGGTCTATCATAGACGCTTTGTCCGTAGTTAGAAATAAATCTGAATTATTGTGGTTCTACAGAAAAGGAAACTTGGCAGAGACAGGCTCTGGGAGGCTGGCTCTGTCTTTGGGCTGCTCTGCAGGTGGGAAGAGACTTGGTGGTCCTTGCTATACCTGCCCACTGCCCCACTCCCTCCTCTCAGCTGCCGGGTGAAGTGGGCAAGGGGCTGGTGGCCAAGGAAGGAAGGGCTGATGGGAATGAATGGTTTCACTTGGTGAATCCCCTCCCTGTCCTTCCAACAGATCTGAGGACTCAGGCAATAGCCACAGCCACCCTGAGTAGATGTCCACTTTGCTTGCTTACCAAGCTGATGGCTGCTGACAGTTGGCTTGAGTGAAGCGGGGACCCGGGAAGCAAACTGGCTACACATCTGCAACTCTGACTATTTCAGAGACTTACTAATGGATGAATGTACTAACACGATCCTCACTGCTTTCTGTTGCAGGGGATCTGAATGGAGGTTTGTGGAAGGGTGTCTTCCCCCTGTGTGTGTTGGGGGTTGGCATGATGGTAGAAGGGCAGGAAGAAGGTTAACAAGGGGCATGTAGGTTCATGTGTCTGCAGGCACTCTAAGAATATTTTTTAAAAATTCCTTCCTTCCCACGAAAGGGTAAAAATTCTACTTCTGAGTCTCTTGCACATTTTTCTGAGTTTTTCACCACACATAGCATTCAAACTTTGATCTCAGCTGTCACCTCCCCCTTTGAAATTCTTAAGAGTCTAGGAGAAGAAAGAAGGAGAGCTCCAGTGCCAGGGTTGGGGACTTGAGGTGGGGAGGTTTTCTAGGAAGGGAAGCCAGGGTGCTAAAGCTTTAAGGCAGTGAGATGCTCAAGAGGATGGGAAAGGTGATATCAAATAAGCACCACCCGGCGGGAGAGGGAGGTAGGGGGCAAGACTACACCTCTAATTCTTACCCCTTCCCAGTGGCTCATGCCTCCTCCTGCTCTTAGAAATCGGCCCGGTCCTTCTGAGAGATGTTAGTGTTCCTCAGTGTGTAAGTCAGCTCATGGACGATATCCATGCTTCCAATACATCACTGTGAATCAATTCCATTATCTCCAGGGTTCAACAGGGGAATGAACTAAGTAAGACCAGTCCATCGCGAATTTTCACTGCCCTGTGGACTTTGCTATGATGGCATTGCCCTTCAGTAGTCTGGTTTTGTGGCATCTGTTTGTGGTGCTATTTGTCTTTCTGGAATGTAACAAATCTCCCCAGCCTCCTGCTAGGCACTTTCTGGCAGAGTCACTCAGTTATGGGTTACTCCTAATGCTGTGGATAATCCAGAGAACAGCAGTTCTACATCCTTTCTTCTGACTTGGAAAAGCACTAGATACTTTTTACATGGCAGACAGCCCACTTTCCCTCCCCGGCAATCACCCTTAGCTTAGGCAAACATATTTCAGTGTTGGTTTGGGAAAGAGCAGCAGCTTGGAAGCCAAACAGAGATGGTTTTTAATCCCAAATCTTCTACTCACCAGGTGCATGATTTTGTAAATTTACTTACTTTCTCTGAGCTTCTGTTTCCTTATCTATAAAATAGAGGCAGTACTTTCCACTTTGAGTTATGTGAGGGTACCATGATGCACCTGGCTTAGAGCTTGGCATATGGTTGGAGCTTCCCACAAGAGCTTATAACCTTAGACAGGAGAATTGATACATCCAAATAAATGTTCTCCTGTTGTGGAGGATAAAAATGAGACCCATAACCCTATTTCTGATTGTAACCCTTGCCATTACCTGCCCCTTCCTTGGGAAGAAATAACAGAGCAAGGAGATGACAAGACAGATTCTAGGGACGTGGAGAAAGTAGTGGGAAGGTGCATTTGTTTTCTATTATTATTCTGTTATCATTTCTACTATTGCACAACAAATTGCTGTAAATTTAATAGCTTAAAACAACACCCATTTATTGTCTTGCAATTTCCGCAGGTGAGGAGATTGGCTATGGATCAACTGGGTCCTCTTCTCAGGGTCCCACTGGACTGAAATCAAGGCATCAGCTGGGCTGTGTTCTGATCTGAAGCCCAGAGTCCTCTTTCAAGTTCATCGGTTGTTGGCAGAATTCAGTTCCTTGAGGTTGGAGGCATGAGGCCCTGGGTTTCTGGAAGCTGCCCACCACTCCTGCTGCATGGCCCTCCTCACAACATGGCAGCTGTGCCTCTTTAAGGGAACAGGAGAGGAGCCTCTGTGCTGCTGTTTGCCTCTTTTAAGGGTTCCCCTGATTAGGCCAGATTCACCTAGGGTAATTCTCTCCCGTTTGATTAACTCAAAGCCAGCTGAGTGGGGACCATACAATCTCTTTTGCCATAAATGTAACAACAATGGGTGTTGTTTTAAGCTATTAAATTTACAGCAGGTTTTGCCCACACTTAAGGGCAGAATATTATACAGGATATGTATAGAGAGGGCAGGAATATTGGGGGCCATCTTGGAATTCTGCCTACCACAAAGGAGCACCTGGAACAAACCTTCCTGGGGGGCACTAAGCATGTACCTTTCATGGCTCAACCACGGTGAGATTATTAAACAGGGAAGGAAGGGGCAGGGTGAACCTGAAGACATGGGGCAGCCTTGCACTGGTAGCTGTACAGTGAGCTTATGAATGAATGGATTCAACTTGGGTTGAACTGTTATTTAGGAAAAGGGATGGATTTTTTTAAAGAAAGAATATGGGCTAGTTTTTCCTGGCAGATCTCCATTAGTGCCTGTCTGTCTGCCTCCAGTGGACACGTAACACTAGTTAATGCTCTGTGACCAAAGGACGTCACTGTGAGCAAAGGCGTGAAAGAGAGTTTTCCTTCCTTCCCCTTCCCTAAGAGATAGACACCACCATGGCAACTGATGAATGCAGTGTTCACCTGCTAATGTGTGGCAGAAATTCAGTGCAGCTTCTCAGTGGGGAAAGAAAAAGATTTTAGATGGGGAAAGGTAAGGATCCCTAGCTCTGCAGGCTATCATTGCAAGGGCTGGTCCTTTCCAGAAACCATGGCTTGGCTGCCTGCGCTGGAGCTCCTGCCTTAGGCTTTGCATCTACAAATCCACAGTCCTTAGCAGTAGCCCAGGAACTTGATGCCAGCCAGCCCAGTAGGCACAGTACAGATGTGGTCAGGACATCAGCAAAGTGTGGGTGCCAAAAAATGCTTTTCTTCAAGTATTTAATATTTAATAATAAGCAAAGAGAATTTTGCTGAACATCTTTACACTTAGTTAATGATATGCTAATTTACTCTGAAATTTGGGATTACCCACTGCAGAGGGTGGAGATGGAGGAGTAGGGACTAGAATCTTCTCGGTGTTTGAGGCCTTGAGAGTCATCCCTAGGACATCACTCCCAACTGATTGCTTCCAGGCAGAATCATGTGTAAACCGTTTTGCCCAGACCCAGAGAACATATGGTCCCTGAGGGCAGGGATTCCTGTGCGTTTTGTTCTGTGCTGTATCTCAGCACCCTGCAATGTGCCTGGAACAAAGAGCTGTTAGAAGATGTTCTGTGGGGGATGGACGCTTCCATTTTCAGCAGTCTTTCCATCCCCCCTGCTGCCCAACTCCTCTCCCACAGGATCCCAAGGTGTCCTCAGAAGACATTTTGTGTTTCTCAAACTTGCATGATGATTTAAAAAATGTATAACTGTGGGGTACTTTTCAAACATACCAATTACCATGTCTCTCTGTTAGATATTCTGGTTTAGGCAGTCTAGATGGGAACCCAGGAATCTGCCTTTTTGACAGACACATCTGATGCGCTTTTTCTTTGGAGCAACACTGAGCTGAGTGGCAGGGGCTCAGCTCTTCCTGCACAGAAGTTGAGGAGCTGCGGCCACTTGACCTGGTTTCTGAGGGGCTGTCAAAAGTTAACACCCCAAGCACCTGGTCAGCAGCGCTCAGGGCAGCAGGGGTATAAGAGTCTTCCATTCTAGCCGAGGCCTACAGGCCCAGCCCTACATCCCACCTTCCACCTTCCTGAAGAGATGAGCCTGGAGCAAGGGGTCTCCAGAAAGCCTCTCCTTCTGGGATTGCCCACTCAACTTCTTACTCCTTTCCACAGGCAAACTTTCTGTTCTGTCTCCTCTCCCAGCTGTCACCGACACATGAACTCATGGCCACCTCCACTGGGTTTGATAATGACCTCTGCTCTGCTGAGCAGGAGTTGACCTCTGCTTCCACACAAAGGCTGATTTTTAGTCAATCATCACTGAAGCAGAGCATTCCTCCAAGGAGGGCTAACTAAAGCCTCTATCTTCAGAATTCCCCCTCCTTTCCATCCATGAGAAGGAACGCGCTGATCTCACTGGGCCCTCCCTTTCTATCCAAGGGCTCCCCCGCCTTGACTGAGGTCTGGAGAGGGCAGCCTGTCTTTACCAATTCCTCCCAGGCTTTCCTGTCCCCAGGACTCAGTGATTCTCGCCTGGTTCACCAAGCACTTACAGTTTCCTAGAAGAGATTTGAGGTTATAGAATAACATGACAAAGAAAAATTGCTGCCTTTATTTCTTGGCTACCTTCCTGCCCCCCCCCCCCCCAATCCATTCTTCTGCTCAGGGAGATAATCTTGCAATCTTTAACCCATGAGCTCAAATTCTCCTTGGAGATTAAACACCAAGAAACACTTAGCCAAAAGGAATAATCTACTCTGTGGCCGAAGGTGAGAGGTTATAATAGACTAAATCATGGTTATTCTACAGCCGTAATGTCCAATACAATTGCCACACATGGCTCTTTAAATTTTCATTAATTAAAATTAAATAAGGTCTTAAAAATTCAGTTCCTCACTCACCAGCCACATTTCAAATGCTTGATAGCCAGTGTGGTGAGAAGCTACGATACTGTGCAGCATGGCTGTATAGAATGCCATCATCACAGAAAGTTCTATCAGACCTAACTGTTGCAGAAGCCTAGTATTTTCCCCTTGATCCTGTCTATGTGCTATTTCTTCACACCTTTAGAAATATGTCTTTGTTTCTAGTGGTGATTCTTAGGGTTGCAATGCATTATTCTAGGAAAAAAAAATACTACTGAAGACTGCATTAGAAAACAAAACCAAAAGCAAGTCATAAATGCAGTGCTTGGGGAGGGGGAATTAATAGCCAAAAGGTGGGATTTTCCCCACTTTTCTTTCTTTTAGCCCCCTTCTGTGAAAATATCCTCCCTTCTTTTCCATTTCCTTTCTGCTTTATCTGCAGAGGATCTTGTTCTATGCAGGGCTTCTCAGACAAAGTGAAAGTGTAGCCCAGACTTCAAAAAGAAGAACAAAAGCCTGTTTGGGGCACAGGGACAAACAGTTGGGCAGAGCACCCCCAAGTCGCACACTGGGAAAAAAGCCGCAGAGAAAAGAGGCGAGACTGCGGGGTGGGTGGAGGAAGGCGGGACTGGACTGTGGGTCTGGATCCTGGGTCTGGAGGGAAGAGCAGGTTGGGCCGGTTCTCATGCTCTTGAGGCTGACTTGGTGAATTGGAGTTCCTCGGCAGCCGTTTACTCTCAGACCCCTCCTGGTTCTCAGTACCCACTTGCAGCAGAATTTCTCAACTCATGGGGAGTTCAGTCCTAGGCTACATGTGAAGATGACAGTGACAGGGGTTAATGCTGTCCTTGGGACAGGAAGCGCTCCTTCCTTGATTTCACGGATAAGTTGCAGGAACCGTACTGGCTGCAGTTTTCCTTTCTGAATATCCCTCACCCCCTGCGATGGTTTCTTTAATGCTCTCCCTCACCCTGGGTGAAAATGAGGAAACTTGAGCAAAGCTGTCAAAGATGGCAGGCAGTGGAGTCGGAAGATGAAGGGCAAGATCAGGAGACCTCAGAGCAAGAAGTCACATGGGACAGAGGGTAGGACAAGGTATGCGCCCAAGTTGAGGGGCAGGGGGCTGGACCACAGCTCCAGGCCCTGTGGCCAGAAGCCTCATCTCTGAGGCTTTCCTCTGCATTCTTGGGAGGCAGGACTCCCAGACCCAACTCCAAGTGGGCTGACCACGGACTTCTCACGGTGCCAGAGAGCGAGGACTGAAGGCTCAGAGGGGGAGTTAGCTGGTCACAGGCAGATGATTGGTGTCCTGGCATTTCCCATCCTTCAGCTCAGGGGCAAGGGCTGTCCCTACAGTATTATAGTATTGCAAACTCTAAACCTTTTTCAGCCTTGACTTAGTTCTTAAAGTGAACCCAGCAGTCTGAACACAGCAGAATCCACCCCTGTTCCCCTCTGCCCCCCAGAGTCTGCCAGATTGCACAGCTTAAAGCCACTGATGGACCATGCCCTGTTTCCCTCTTTGTCTTACAGCCGTCTCCAACCTGGACGTCGAGAGTAAGCTGAGTGTGTACTATCGCGCACCGTGGCACCAGCAGCGAAACATCTTCCTCCCGGCCACGAGGCCACCCTGTGTAGAGGAGCTGCACCGCCACGCCCGGCAGAGCCTGCAGGCCCTGCGCAGAGGTGACTGATCCCAGGCTGGGGGCTTTGTTGGGAGAGAATTCAGATGTAGTCCTGTCCAAGGGTTCTCTGTCCCATCACTCCCAACATATCCCCCTGTTGTAGCAAGTGCTATCTGGGTAATGTATCCTACCTGTACACACGAGGAAAAAGCAGCCTTATGGTCTAGGTATGATAATAAAAGGAAAATTATTTATAATAATGTGTATTTAAATACGCCAGTGCCTGGGCTTTACTACCTTAGAAGACATAACGAAGCAGTCAGATGTTTGTGCCAACCAAAACTGAGTTTGGATTAAGTAATGACAATCAGAAATTATTCTCAACAGATAGTATAGAGAAAAGGAGTCTGGAGGGGCAGGAGCACACAACCACAAAAACTGGAACATCAGCAGACATTTGATATCAGCAAAAGTATACTTTGGATTATTAATATAATTAAAGTGGAATGAAGTTTGACTCTGAAATAGGCTTTTTCCCTATGAGAGATTCTGATGGGACATTTGAATATGCTGTGGGATCTGGGCCACTTTTTCATTGCCCGTCCTGTGCAGTCCAGGATATCCGCAGGTTTGCCTCCCACTCAATCATTCTAACAACTAGAATGACCCCCTAGAGGGCTCTGCTGCTTCTACATGGAGCCACATGGAGGCCTAGTGAGGTGAGGAAACTTGCTCAGGGTCAGAGACAACAGTTAAGGTACAGTGCCAGTGCCAGTGCCAGGACCTGGACCCGGGCCTCTGAACCCCCAGCTAGAGCTCTTTTCCTTGCCATTGCTGTGTCCCATGGAAATAAATATTAATGCTGACATTTCTCTCACAGTATTGAGAAAGCTGGAGACAGGCACATAGCATTCAAAGTAGAAATACAGCCTTTTCTTACGCTGGTTACTTTTCAGTGCCTTGAAACCACTCTAATTAGGGCAGGGGAATTAAAAGTCAGTGCATCTTACAAGGGTACATGTGAGCCTTGGCAAATGTGGAATGTAAATGTCTTGGCAAAGTAACTAGGAAAATGCCAGGAGGGCTATGTCAACTAATGAGATGAAAATGTGTTAAATATTCCATGAAACAAGTGTATGGTGCCCCATGATCATATTGATGTACACAGCTATGATTTAATTAAAAAAATAAATAAAATAAAATTGGAAAAAATATATTATTATAAAGGGAAATTACAAACACATTTCACTTATAAATGAGGATGCAATATCCTAAACAACATATTAACAAGTTGAATTAAAAATAATTGTTCAAATAATGTACTTTGGTCAAAATTAAATCCAATTTATGTAAAAAAAAAAATAAAAGTCAGCATGTTCATTTGAGAGCCCCCTAAATTGGATAACAGAAGTTGGCTGCCAGTTTTCTTCACCTTTAGATTCTTGCTATGGACATAGCTGGTGTCTACACGTTCAATGTCTTTGTTTCAAATTCACTATACTCTTTTAAGGAATGGTATTTTGCAAAAGTACTACAATTTAAATAAAATACTTTAACATCATTATTAAGATAGAGAAATGAAATGATAATTTCACCTTCACCTTTTCCCCCCACATTTATGTAACTTCTGCTTTTTCCCCTATCCTAATCTTTTTTCATTTTAATGAAAGAGCTAACCTATTAATATCCCATATTCTTCTTAGCAAAGTATCTCAGGAATGGAAGAAAAAGTATCCAATGTACTTATCCCTACTATGAAGCTAAATTATAGCTTTCACATGAAGGCTATAACCCAACTATAGCACAAGACTATGAGGAAAGGGCCAAGGAAGGGGAAAGGAGGGGGGAGGTTAGGGTGGAGGGAGGGTAATGGGTGGGGCCACACCTACAGTGCATCTTAGAATGGGTACAGGCGAAACTTACTAAATGCAGAATACAAATGCCTACATACAGTAACTAAGAAAATGCCATGAAGGCTACGTTGAACAGTTTGATGAGAATATTTCAGATTGTATATGAAACTAGCACATTTTACCCCTTGATTGCACTAATGTGCACAGCTATGATTTAACAATAAAAATAAATTAATTAATAAAAAAAAGAAGGTCTGAAACGAATTGGTGGGACCACACCTATGGTGCATTTTACAAGGGTACATGTTAAATTTACTAAGTGTAGAATACAAATGTCAGCACAATAACTAAGAAAATGCGGTGAAGGCTATGTTAACCAGTTTGATAAAAATATTTCAAATGGTATATAAAACCAGCACATCGTACCCCATGATTGCATTAATGTACACAGCTATGATTTAAAAAAAAATTTCCCTTGGTTATTAGTGGCAGATACTGTAACACTTATAATGAAGAGTGATGATCAGTATCCTCTAGACCAGTGGTTCTCAACCTTCCTGATGCCACGGCCCTTTAATCAAGTTTCTGTGAGTCACGACCCACAGGTTGAGGACTGCTGCTCTAGACATGTCTCTGGCATACTTACTACCCTGTTTCCCCGACAGTGTATTATTTTAAGGTGTGCTCCCAAAGATGTGCTAGGTCTTATTTTCAGGGGACGTCTTATCTTTCCTGTAAGTACGTCTTATTTTCAGAGAATGTCTTATTTTCGGGAAAACAGGGTATTAGCTTTACTTTTATCGTTGTTTATAGAAAGTTCTTCTTTAACACATCTTTAATGTAAGTCACCTCTGGGAATCTTCCTTTCTACTCTTGTCATTGCATTCCCATAATATCCCATGCATCCTGCATCCTGCCACTTATAACCTTGTATCCTAGCCAAGCACTGGAGGCCTGCCTTCCACAATTAATCCATGAGCTACTCAAGGACAAGGATGATGTCTTATT
Organism: Nycticebus coucang; assembly: GCF_027406575.1. NCBI lineage: Eukaryota > Metazoa > Chordata > Mammalia > Primates > Lorisidae > Nycticebus > Nycticebus coucang. Next base: position 16,293,107 of record NC_069804.1, read on the forward strand.
AACTTATTTTATTCAAAGCGCTTTAGGATGAACCCAACATACAGTAGTAGGTCCTCAATGAGTGTTTGTGCAACTGAATCAAATTCTGCTCCTGGTTGAACATTGAGAGCACGAGGTGACGAGAGAGAAATATGATTATTTTTACTAATAACTTTCTTAGATCCCATCATTAGAGAGCTTGAGTAACATGAGCCCTTTAGGCATAATTATTTTTATCCCTTTATTATTATTAATAAGTCATCCCTGATAAAATCTTTATGGATTCTACCAGATACCACCACCCTGCTCGCAAGCTATCGCGTTGCACTGCTCCGTCAGGTTTGGACTTATGGCAGAACTGAAGAAGGGGAAGTGCCAATATCAGTTTTCTCTGAACCTCCTCCTCCTGGGGGTTTGGAAGGAAGAATGTAGAGCTTCGTCTTGCCCTCCACAGACTGGCTTGTTTTGTGGTTGGCTCAATAGAAAATCTTGGGTGTAGTAGTTTTAATAGCACTGCAGAGAGCCATAAACAAGAATTATAGGCATCATAGAATTAAAAACATGCAGTGTAGAATTAAAATTAGAAAGTGACATTTTTTTTAACCTTGTCCAAACAACACAGTAGCTTAGGAGTGTACTCTTCAGCATAATCCACTTCTGCCATCTGGTGGCTGTGAATAATACGGACTTAGCAGACAAGCCATGCTCAGTAAATGCCGCAGTGAGCGCCCCGTAGCTTCTCTATTTGGACAGCTGCAAAAGCCTTGCTTCCATCAGGAAGGAGTGGATAATGAAGCACAGACAAATGAGGCTGGTGTGGCAGCAGCTCTATGCTCCTTCTGGAGATAAGATTATAAAGAGGGAGCTGGGGGACTGAGATTAAAACCCAGAAATGAGCTGTCTTCGTGATCTACTTAATAGTAAAGCCCTCAACAAACTTTACTGAAAGCCAAGCTTTGTGCTAGAATCTAGGATTCAAAGAGCAATAAAATATAGTCCTTGCCTGCAAAGAGTCCCTTGTCAAGTGAGGGATCAGACAAGTAACCAGGTAATTTCAATACAATGATATGGAGGCTGAGAAGAAAGGTACCAAATCATGGTGTGGAGCTTCAGGGAAGGCTTCCTGGAGGAAGCAGGCACTAAATAGATTTCAAGTTATTTAGAATCTTATTACTTTTTTCCAATACTTTAAGGTTCAAAGCCAGTAATCACTTTAAGTGATGTCATAATTAATGTTAATAAAATAGAGAAGGAGATTAATAAGTGACTATAAAGGGATAATTATATTTTATATTTCCTTTCCTTTCAGGTTTCTGGCTGAGGTGTAAGTTTCATTGGTCTAAAGGAGTAAGAACCAAGATTCTGGTGCAGATTCAGACTCTCGTAGTCCAATGTTCTCCCTACCTCACCACCAGAAAGAGATATTATTAGCATGCCATTAATCTAGCCTGCCTTCTCCTAGCCCAGGGCAAGGAAAGAGATCTATTTAAGATAGTATGAGAGGGAAACAATTGAATGGGAAATTGAGTTGATGTCTCCCAACTCCTTCCCTTCTTCCACCTCTTCCTAAGCAGGAACACCTGTATTCCACTCTTCTTTGTAAATGTAAGACCATAGCTCACATCTAGCTAGCTACCTAACACAGGGACATGAAATGCAAATGCACTCTAATTTTAAAACAGTAGACTTTAATAAAAGCATTAATTCACTCTCTTTGGCGTCATTCAACAAATGTGTGATGTAAAGACTACCAACATGGCCGGTTTCTGGGTACCAATAGTGGCAAAACTAACTCACGCAAATTCCTGAATATGTAGCAATCAGCTCCTGTGAGCCAGTGTGAGTTGGCTTCTGCACCCATAGGGTGGCCCGGGCAGCTCTGGTGTGTCATGCCTACTTTCCACTTTAGTATTGATGGCAGCAAACCTTTCATTACTATTCTCAACATTTTATTTTCTTGTTGTTTTGAAACAAGGCACATTGAATGCAGAAGTGAGTCCTTTTGTACATAGATTATGAGATGAACCCAGTGAAATGTATGTATCCAATTTCATATTAATAGTAAGTGAAGGAACAGCTGGGAAGCCTTCCACAAATCTGATTTGGTATACCAATTAGCTAGGGTAGCAAAAACTCACTTTATTTTTTTATAGCCTTTTGTTAATACTTCCAATTGGGGAAGAAAAATTGAAAATGCCAAGTGTATTTCAGTATTATTGCTTTTTCTGCCCCCTCAGAACACCGGAGCCGGAGCGATCGTCGAGAGCAGAGAGCAGCTGTCCCCCTTTCCACTGCTGCTCCCCCACTGCCCGCCTACCCTCCAGCTCACAGCCAGAGGAGGCGCGAAGTTAAGGACCGTCACTTCCTAACGGTAAGCTTGGTGGCCCCCAGCAGCCCTGTGCTTGCTTGTCAGGAAACAGGAGTTTGTCTTCTTGGGAATCAGTTTCCCAGGAGGCTTGACTGACTGAGAGAGCAAATCGTGGCCATTTGGGAACAAGCAAATTTTTCCCTTTTCATTGCTGAGAGAAACACCTCTCTTTTGGAGTAGAGTGGGGATCTAGGTGTATATTTTGAGTTAACTGATTGCACAATGCAGTAAAGCAATCATAGTTGTGGATTCTGAAATCAAGGGAAAAAATTACTTCAAATCCCAGTTCTTCTATTTACAAGCCAAAGGATCACAGGTGCGTTATTTATCTTCTTTGCCTTCAGTTCCCTCATCTGTAATATGGGGCTATTGATAGTATCTAATTTATAGGGCTTGAGGATTAAATGAGCTGAGGCATGTAAAGAGCTTAGCCCAGGGTAAGGCCTCAATGAATGACTACAGCTGCCACTAAGTTATGACTAGTCAAGTGATAGTATGGCTGACTTGATAGGGTGAACTAGGAAAGAACCGAGGTGACATGAAAAATTACCCTTTGAAGACAAATCATGTCATTATTTCCTGCTTTCCCATTCTCTAAAGGAGGCTATTCCCCAGGGTAACTCATCATCACAGTGACATCAGCACTGCTGATGCTTTCAGTCCCACCCAGGTCCATGTGGGGCTATAACTCAGCCTGAGCCCCAAAGTTTGGATTCCAGATGAAGAAACTAAGCCTAGCTCAGAACGCCTGCAAACACTATCAGCAGCTGCTACAAACACACCACCACCAGTCAGTCACTCTGTGACTCTGAGTAGGGCATTGTTAAAGTGAGGGACTATGGCTTTTGTGACCAGATCAGCCCACACTACCTGCCTTAATGTCTGTACTTGTGCTCTTGTCATTCTGGTTTGAGATCCAAACTCTAAAGAAGTTCTGACAATGTGGGTAAGAGTTGAATTAGAAATGAAATTTGCACATTTGACTTTTTCCACCCTAGAGCTTTTACAACATGCAAGATAGATGCGCAATACTAGGTTGCATGGTGCCAAGCATCCAGATGAAAACAGACTTCATCTAAATGAATCCACATCATACATCCAGATAAGACCTTGCGAGATACTGGACATTAGAACAATTCATAAACGCATCCTAGAAAAGGTGCTACATACCTCACTGCTGAATATCACTGTGGTCACCAGATGGCCAAGGGGAATACTTTGAAGCTGACCATAGTGATAACAGTGTTGCCAATTTAAATGTCTGACATTTTCCCACTTGCAGCTAGACAGTAGGGACCATATCCTTCAGTACTCATCAGATGCACAGACTTCCATGCTCCACTCACCAGATTGCTGCAATGCAGCCCAAGGATAAGGAAAGGAGATGAGTGTCTCTTCTGGCTTCCCAGTTCTTCAGATAGAGCAGTTACACATGCTAGTGATTTGTCATTAAGGCCCCTACACGGCAGAGGTTCCTATGCAGCTCAAATCTGCTTGTTGAAGCATTTGCTTTTAATGAGGCATTTTCTGCATAAAAATGCTAAAAATATTTTTCCCATTCATTATAACATGGTTTGTGGCTCATTAAATTGGTTTTATTAGGGGAGAGGTAAGAGAGAAGAATTTTGAGCGTTTACAGCAATGACATTAAAATATAACCCTTTCTCATCATCTGCATAATTTTTAATAATATCTAAATACCAAAGTGAGACTATAACAAAAGGCTTAAAATAATGAATAGCAATGGGGAAACTTCTTTTATTCATCAAACATCAGTAACAGAGGACTCTAGATTACACTTCAGTAAACTTCAGAAAGTTTGGCCATCTCAAATGATAATAGTATTTCTAAGTAACTTGGGGAATTTTTTTTTTTTTTTTTTTTGTAGAGACAGAGTCTCACTGTACTGCCCTCAGTAGAGTGCCGTGGCGTCACACGGCTCACAGCAACCTTTAACTCTTGGGCTTACGTGATTCTCTTGTCTCAGCCTCCCGAGTAGCTGGGACTACAGGCGCCCGCCACAGCGCCCGGCTATTTTTTTGTTGCAGTTTGGCCAGGGCTGGGTTTGAACCCGCCACTCTCGGCATATGGGGCCGGCGCCCTACTCACTGAGCTACAGGCGCCGCCCAACTTGGGGAAATTTTAACTGTTTGATTTGTTCAAGAGTTTGGGTCACCAAGTTCATTAGAAGATTCTCATTCAAGATATAGCCCTTGGACTTAGACAGAACATGGTTCTATGCACTAAGCTTACAAGGCTGTATACTGCTGAAAGGGAAATGGTTGCAGGTATATAAGGTTGGACAATTAAGTTCGTGAACTCATTCTATAAAAAGTGCTACATACCACATTGTTGAATATCACTATGGTCACCTTCAAGATACTCCCCTTAGGTAGCTATGCACTGATGCCAATGCCTAGTCCATCCTTCAAAGCAATTTTGGAACTCTTTTCTGGAATGGCTGTCAGCTGTCATCTGACAATCAAGTTCATGAACTCATCCACTATAGGCTGTTATACTATACCTGGGCATTAACAGGATGGACTAGGAAGCCAAATTGCCAGGCTCTGAATACCAGCTCTACTACTTACTAACTGTGTGACCATGGATGAAATAATCACCTCAGTGTCTCAGGAATAATGTTAGATAGTACTTAATATGCTCTTGGTACTAGGATTGAATGTGTTAATACATGTAAACAGTACCTGATGCATAATAAGCCCTCCATAAATATTGCACATTACCATTATTATTATTTACCAATCAAGTCCCCAGGTATCTGTGATACAGTGATAAGATCATAGGTCTAACTGGATTTAAAGCCCAGCGCTACAACTTTTTGTTTGTGTGATTTGGAAAAAGTGATTATATCTGAGTCCCAGCTTCTTAATCTATAAAATGGGAATAATAATTACCACTTTACAAAGCTGTTAAGGAGACTTAATATGGTATTATATAAATAAGATTAAATAATGTGTGTGTGACATGCCCATCATAGTTCCTGAAACACCTGACTATCTGAATCTGTATTCATAATTCATAATGAAACTCTTATCATCAAATGAAAAGGCTATCACATATACTCACATAGAAGACTAGAGGAAGTATAAATCATTATACCCTTTCTACAGGACAAAATATTCATACCATTTGATTCAGTAATTCTTCTAAGAATTTACCCCAAGGCAATAATCAGAGTATGCAAAAATTTATTTACTGGGGTGTTCATCAAAGCACTGTTTATAATGAGAAAAATAATCACAAATATTTTAAATGCCAAACAATAGGAGCTTAGTTTTTTTTTTGTTTTGTAGAGACAGAGTCTCACTGTACCGCCCTCGGCAGAGTGCCGTGGTGTCACACAGCTCACAGCAACCTCCATCTCTTGGGCTTACGCGATTCTCCTGCCTCAGCCTCCCGAGCAGCTGGGACTACAGGCGCCCGCCACAATGCCCGGCTATTTTTTTGTTGCAGTTTGTCCAGGGCTGGGCTTGAACCCACCACCCTTGGCATATGGGGCCGGCGCCCTACTCACTGAGCCACAGGTGCCGCCCAATAGGAGCTTAGTTTAATGAATCCTGATATAGCTACAGGATGGAATACACTATCAAAAATAATGTTAGAGAATATTAATGACATGGAAAAACGTATGTTTTATCATTAGGGATTTTTAAATAGTTTATTAAATTGTATATGGCAACCCTGCTTCCCCAAAAATAAGACAGTGTCTTATTTTAAGGCGTGTTCCCAAAGATACGCTAGGTCTTATTTTCAGGGGACGTCTTATCTTTCCTGTAAGTAGGTCTTATTTTCAGAGGATGTCTTATTTTCGAGGAAACAAGGGTATGATCACAAAAAAATGTGAGTGAATATGTGTGTATATATATTTATGTATGAGTATGTATATATTAAAGGGCCTTCCTGTACTTTTCCGTATGTGCATGTATATATATGTGTGTGTGTGTATACACATGTACATATATATGTATGTATATATATACACATATATGTATGTACACACACATATATACATGCATATGGGGAAAAGATATATATATGAATTCATGAACTTGACTGTCAAAACCACAGATACAGAGCCTTCCTACCCTTTTCCCTATATGCATGTGTGTGTGTATATATGTATGTATGTATATGTGTGTATATATGTGTATATATACATGCATATAGGGAAAAGATATATATATATATGAGTTTATGAACTTGATTGTCAAAACCACAGATACACAGCCTTCCTACCCTTTTCCCTATATGCATGTGTGTGTGTATATGTATGTATGTATATGTGTGTATATATACATGCATATAGGGAAAAGATATATATATATATATATGAGTTTATGAACTTGATTGTCAAAACCACAGATACATAGCCTTCCTGCCCTTTTCCACACACACACACACACACACACACACACACACATATATATACATGCATATAAGGAAAAGGGCAGGAAGGCTATGTATCTGTGGTTCCCAAGCTGTGTTCTGCTACAGTGAACTTCTAAGGGTGCTGTGTGATATGTTAAAATTTCAGGAGAAACAGTGTCATCTGTCTGGTGACATCTAGTGATGGCTCCAAGGTAACCTCATAGCTCCTACAAGTGGTAAGAGGAGATGCTTGGTTTCTTAACATGTAATTTGTGCCATAAGTTTTCCAAAGAGAACTTATAGGAAACTAGACAAGCAATTTTTAAAAACTCTCTCTGTTAGCTAAAAATTCAAGGGGTATTCCTAATTAAAGCCTATCTGGAAGTCCTCCCCCATCAAGGATGGCAAAGAAGGTGACTTCAGAGAAAGGCTCCCCTAAAATGAGAGCATCTCTTCCATCTTGCTACTGGATTCTTAAATGTTATAGCCAGAGACTATGTATTTGTCTTCTATGAGAAGAGAGATCAGCCCTACCAGGTATTTACCCTTTAAGAAATTAATTTTACATCATTTCTTTGGAACATAAGGCTACTGTGGACCTGTGCTACAGATTGAAACAAACTTTACCAAATCTACATTTTCACATACCATCTCAACCTTTTACACATATTTAATTCACCTCAGAAAACACAACTTTAGACTGGAAAAGGACCTAAGGAATTATTTGGACCTGGCTATGAGCCGACTATAAAATGTTAATACTAAAAATGTTCCCAAGGTCAACATGAAAGAGAAATTGCCTGGGATCAACTTCTGTCCACTTGATTGAACTCTTGGCTGCAAATTAACTTGTTAAGTGGCAGGATACTGATGATTTTAGGGAAAGATAAGCAGAGAAAAAGTGCCCCAGTGGGGTGTGTTTGTGTGCTAAATAAAAACTCAGTCACTGAAACTCATTTATCTTCAGGTAGAATTCCTAAGGAATTTTTCTTCCTTGCCTAGGCTGTGGTCAAACTGGGAATGGTATATGGGCTTCAAAATAAGAAGCCTTTGCCAGAGCTGGAACAGGTAGCCTGTTCCCCTGCAAATCCAAATCCAGCCATGTGTTTTCACTCTTGCTACTGACCATTAGAGTTAGTCTATGCAGACTTTGTTAGAAGAAATCATTTTATGTTCTCAAAAACTCTTGGGTTTACAGTGCTGATTGATGACTGGAAAGCTTCTTGTTGAAACATTTGAATAGATTTGTGTTTGGGGGATTTGGGTTTTTTTTTTGTGAATCAAAACAGACACTGAGACTTCCAGGTAGCTAAAGACAATGATGATGCCCTCGGTCTTCATCTCCTAGTATTGCCTCCAAAAATGATATAGAACAACAATAAGGGAAAAATAAAACTACACAAAAAACACACCATCAGCATAACTTGAAGATAGAGAATGCCCAAACATCAAATTAATTGTTAAGTAAAAAGAGAGAAAACACCAAGTTTCAGCAGGTTTTTTACTCATTAAAAGGTGAGGGAGGGCAAATTCAGAAAAACTGCATGGCAGAGGGGAACTAGTAGTGACTCCTATGATTTATCGAAAACTGCCATCAGAAAAAATTGTCTATGCTAAGTTTGAAAATACTACAAAATTGTCCAAATAGACACAGGCTACAGAAAAAAAGGACTTACAAATATGCATAATTCGAAGGGGCCGTCTTTCATATGCAAAGCTTCTGGGGAAAACAAAAGGCAAAATGGAAGAGAGATATTCCCTGTGTTAGTGGAGAAGAAAAAAGGAAGAAAATAGAGAAATCCTAAGACCCTACACTACAAGACAAAACAAAACCAAAAAGTTAGAGGACACAGAACTCCTGCCTCACCACCAGAACAAATACACTAAAATATCTGGACTTTGATAAACTAACAGAAAATGGTGCAATTAAACTAGGATGGGAAACACACCAATGCCACAAAAAATGAGTAAGATAGATTAGCAGAACCACCTAGAGTGTCTGCAAAATATCGATGAAAAAATGTAGGAAGCAAGGATTTTGTATTCAGCCAATCTGTTCTTCTAGTATTATGGCTATAGAAAAGCAGTTTTCAGCATACAGGAACATAGATGTACTGATGAGTCCTTTGTGAGGAATCTACCAGGGGACAAGCTTCATTCAACCAAGGGATAACTGGAAAAATGTCAGCAAAAGGATGGACAGTGTCACCATAGCACTCAACCCCAGGGCAATTGAGTGAGACTCTGTCTAAAAAAAAAAAAAGAAAAAAGAAAAAGGAAAGAAATATTAACAAATGATATTTTCTAATCACAATGGAATAAAACTCAAGATTACTAAAAAAAAAAAAAAACCCAGAAAGCCCTTTCCACCGAAAAATTTTAATACCTTCTATTAAATCATTTTTAGGTGAAAGGAAGAATACAAACTGAAATTATACAATTTCTCAAAAAAAAAAAAAGATGAAAAAGCAATATACCAGACTCTACAGAATACATTAAAGCAGCATTCAGAAAAATATACAGCACTAAACATTTTTATCAGTAAAAATGATATAATGAACATAAATTGATTTTCAAAAAACTAGAAAACAACTAAAGAACTCAAAGGAAAGCACAAGGAAAGAAATAATATAAAAGTGGAATTTAATGAGAAAGATAATAGAAAACAATAGATCTAATTAATAAATTAAAATCCTGGTTGTTTGACAAAACATAACCAAGAAAAAGAGGGAGAAAATAAGAATGAAAAACACCACTGAAATAAAAGAAATTTTTAAAATTATACAAGACTATTTGGCAGACCTCTATGCAAATAAAATTTGAAAAACTAGATGATATGGATAATTTCCTATAAGAATAAAGATTGCCAGAATTAACCCCATTAGAGTTAGCAAGCTTAAATAGACTGACTTCCATAGAAGAACCAGAAGTTATTAAGTAACCATGCCACTAAAACCACCAGGCCCAGAGGGTTTCCCAGAGGAATTCTACTAAACCGTCTAAGTCCAGATACTCTCAGTGTTCTATAAATTATTTCAGAGCAGCAAAAAGAGGTAAAACTTCCCCCATTTCTTTCATGAGGCAAGTATAACATTGAGATCTAAGTCTGATAAAAGCAGTTTATAAAATGAAGGAACAGAGAGAGAGCACTGAGAATGCCGCGCACCTGCCTGCCTTCGCTTCCCACTTCTAAGCCTGAAAGAGGTAACATTATTCTTCCTACTCTTGTGTATCTTGGGACACCTCTCTCTCCTTCCAACGAATCCTCTTTGTCACTTGTTCAAATTAGTACCTGATACTTGCAACAAAAATTACCTACAGTGTGTCAGCAGCGACTATAAGACATAGTCTTTTGGGGGAGGAGACAAGATGGCTGACTGAAGCCAGCTTTCCACAGAGGCTCCCATCCAGAAGGAGAGTTAAAGGACAGAAATTTAGCAAGTAACCTGGTGGATTAGAGCTGCACCAAGAGAGAAGGTTGAAGAATGCACATCAACCCCACTGAGGCGAGCTGCGACCCCAAGGATACAAACAAAAGGTACAAAATCCATCACCAAGCAGGCGGGAGTCCCCTCCCCCATGAGAACGGCTCGGAGTGCCCCACAAAAAAACGAGCTGAGTTCAAAGGTCCTTCCACTACACTCCATGGGAGAGACCCTCTAAAAACTGGACCTACCTCCCTTACTAGGGTGCCATGGCCTTCTCCTGCCAGGCATAAAACTGTATATATTCTCTACTTGCAATTCTGAGCTCCCAGCATTCCCCTCCACTCGCACACTGAGGTCTGGAAGCCTATCCCCAAGGAGTCCAGATTCTTGGGTGATTTCTCGAGGGGTGTGGACAGGGCTTGGACTGCAGCTGGTCTAGTACTGATTCTGCAGCACGGGAGTGAGGAGAGGATGGTTGGCTGAGAGGAAACCACACCGGAGCGGTGGTGCCCCGAGGCACAGAGCAGCAGCCATTTTTGGCAACAATAGGGTTCACCCCTGGATGTTCCGAAGCCACACCCCCTATCTCTCTGGGCAACCAGAGGAGGCCCGGCATCTTCTTAGGTGGCAACCACCGTGGAACAGATCTGGGACAGAAATGCAGGCCCCATGAGTAAAGGTTTGCCTGAGGTGGTACTGGCCTAGGTGGAGTGCAGGGACTAGAAAACGCATGCGCAGTGCCAGCTGACTCCCAGGGTGGGGCTGACCCAGAGGACTGCTTTACTTAGCCTAAGACGCACCTGGCCCTCAGGGGATCGTCAGCCTACAGACAAAGGAGTGCAGTAGGCTAGAACTGACAGCTAACGGAACTGCAAATACAAACCTTTGCAGCAGCAAAGACAGGGCCTGAAGCACAGGTTCTGTGAACTCAAAACAGCTTCTCTTCTCTAGGGGAATTTAGCCGGGACAGTAACATCAATCAGGGGTGGGGCTAGAACTGAGTGAACACCCCACAGCCTCCATCAAGTGCCTGAGGTTGCCAGACCTCACCTCCCCCTGCTGGATAGAGGCAGAGAGCAGCGGCCTGGCTGAGCAGATACAGATTTCCTTGTGATTCAGGCAGGTGCAAACCCCTGGAGTATCTGCTCACTGGAGGCAACTGGGTCACAGCCCTGCAGGGCTATCAGTGACTGGGTGTGACAGAAATACAAGGTGGGGAAGGAGGCATCAACCTTCCCAAACTAATCTATTCGCTGGGTGGATCCTCCTGACTTCACGGAGCACCTGAGCAAGTCATACTTGAGTTGTCAGCAGACCCCTGCAATCTAATTGCCAGAGAGCTTTTAAACTCTCCCACCTGAGACAGGTGCTGACTGAGACAATTGATTTGGACCTTTTGAACTGAGCCAGTCGCCCAAGGACTATCCAAGTGGTGCCCTGGGTGTGTGGTTGTAGGAAGGTTTGATTTTCCTTTTCCAATTGTTGCCTGTGGGGGGCTGGGTGACTTAATAGCTGGTATTTCTCCACAGCTGAGACTTCAACCCAGAGTAACTGTTTCACTAGGGTCGGACAGAGACCAGCTGAAAATAAGACAGAGCCACTTAGCCCCACCACACCAAACAGGTCCCCAGTTTCTCAGGCCGTAGCATTATATGGGTCCTCAGCAAAGCTCTAGGGGAAAAGTCAAATGGTTGTAAAATAATCATGGGGTGGAATCGGAAAAAACTCTGGTAACATAAATAACCAGAGTAGATAAACCCCCCTCCAAGGAAAGATATGGCAGATGTAACTGAAGATCCTATTCATAAAAAGATAGCTGAGATGTCAGAAATCAAATTCAGAATTTGGATTGCAAACAAGATTAACAGAATGGAGGAAAATTTGGAATTAGAAATTCGAGGAACAATTCAAAAGTCGGAATTAGAAATTTGAGGAGAAATTCAAAAGTTGTCTCAAGAATTCAACGAATTTAAAGACAAAACCACCAAATATTTTGACATATTGAAACAAGAATTTGTAGTCCTAAAATATTTGAAAACTACAGTAGAATCCCTCAGTAACAGAGTGGAACAAACAGAAGAAAGGATTTCTGACATTGAAGACAAAGCTTTTTAATGCTCCCAAACTCTCAAAGTGGAAGAGAAATGGAGAGCAAAAACAAATCCTTCTCTCAGAGAGTTCTGCGATAATTTGAAGAAGGCTAATATCCACCTCACTGGAATCCCTGAAAGTGATGAAGTGGCTTCACAAGGCACAGAGGCCTTTCTCCATGAAATTATGAAGGAGAATTTTCCAGACATGCCAAGAGATTCTAAAATTCAGATAGCAGACAGTTTCAGAACCCCAGCATGGCTCAACCCAAATTAGATGTCCTCCAGGCACATCATAACTTCACTAAAGTTAATATGAAGGAGAAAATTCTCAAAGCAGCCAGACATAAGAAATCCATTACCTACAAAGGAAAGAATATTAGAATGACTGCAGATCTCTCTGCTGAAACTTTTCAAGCCAGAAGAGGGTGGTCATTGACTTTTAATCTCTTAAAACAAAGTAACTTTCAACCCCAGATCCTGTATCCAGCTAAACTGAGTTTCATTTATCATGGAGAAATTAAATATTTTAATGACATTCATATGTTGAAGAATTTTGCCATAACCAAACCAGCTCTTCAGGATATTCTCAGACCTATCCTCCATAATAACCAGCCCAATCCTCTACCATAAAAGCAAACTCACTCAGAATCAAACTCCAACTTCCACAGTGGCAAAAGGATTCAAAATGTCCACTGGACTTTCGAAAAACTCGATACCCAAAATTTTACCAGACTTATCAATATTCTCCATTAATGTGAACGGCTTAAACTGTCCTCTAAAGAGGCACAGGTTAGCTGACTGGATACAAAAACTCAGATATTTGCTGCATACGAGAGTCACATCTTACCTTAAAAGATAAATATAGACTCAGGGTGAGAGGATGGTCGTCCATATTTTCAGGCAAATGGTAACCAGAAAAAACAGGTATTGCGATTCTATTTGCAGACACAATAGGCTTTAAACCAAAAAAAGTAAGAAAGGATAAGAATGGTCACTTCATATTTGTTAAGGGTAATACTCAATATGATGAGATTTCAATTATTAATATTTATGCACCCAACCAGAATGTGCCTCAATTTATAAGAGAAACTCTAACAGACATGAGCAACTTAATTTCCTCCAGCTCCATAACAGTCGGAGATTTCAAGACTCCTTTGGCAGTGTTGGACAGATCCTCCAATAAGAAGCTGAGCAAAGAAATTTTAGATTTAAACCTAACCATCCAACATTTCAATTTAGCAGACATCTACAGAACATTTCAACCCAACAAAACTGAATACACATAGTTCTCATCAGCCCACGGAACATACTCCAAAATCGATCACATCTTAGGCCACAAGTCTGCCCTCAGTAAATTTAAAGGAATAGAAATTATTCCTTGCATCTTCTCGGACCACCATGGAATAAAAGTTGAACTCAATAACAACAGGAATCTGCATACTCATACAAAACCATGGAAGTTAAATAACCTTATGTTGAATGATAGCTGGGTCAGAGATGAGATTAATAAGGAAACTGCCAAATTTTTGGAACAAAACAACAATGAAGACACAAATTATCAGAACCTCTGGGATACCGCAAAGGCAGTCCTAAGAGGGAAATTTATAGCACTGCAAGCCTTCCTCAAGAGAACGGAAAGAGGAAGTTAACAACTTAATGGTACATCTCAAGCAACTGGAAAAGGAAGAACATTCCAACCCCAAACCCAGTAGAAGAAAAGAAATAACCAAAATTAGAGCAGAATTAAATGAAATTGAAAACAAAAGAATTATACAACAGATCAATAAATCAAAAAGTTGGTTTTTTGAAAAGGTCAATAAAATAGATAAACCTTTGGCTAACCTAACCAGGAAAAAAAGCGTAAAATCTCTAATTTCATCAATCAAAAATGACAAAGAGGGAATAACAACAGACTCCTCAGAAATTAAAAAAATCCTTAATGAATATTACAAGCAACTTTATTCTCAGAAATATGAAAATCTGAAGGAAATTGACCAATACTTGGAAGCACATCACCTTCCAAGACTTAGCCAGAATCAAGTGGAAATGTTGAACAGGCCAATATCAAGTTCTGAAATAGCATCAACCATACAAAGTCTCCCTAAAAAGAAAACCCCGGGACCAGAGGGCTTCACGTCAGAATTCTACCAAACCTTTAAAGAGGAACTAGAACCTATATTACTCAACCTGTTCCAAAATATAGAAAAAGAAGGAAGACTACCCAACACATTCTATGAAACAAACATCACCCTGATCCTCAAACCAGGAAAAGAACCAACAAGAAAAGAAAATTATAGACCAATATCATTAATGAATATAGATGCAAAAATATTCAACAAGATCCTAACAGAATCCAGCAACACATCAAACAAATTATACATCATAACAAAGTCAATTTTATCCCAGGGACTCAAGGCTAGTTCAATATACGTAAATCTATAAATGTAATCCAGCACATAAACAAATTAAAAAACAAAGACCATATGATTCTCTCAATTAATGCAGAAAAAGCTTTTGATAATATACAGCATCCCTTCATGATCAGAACACTTAAGAAAATTGGTACAGAAGGGACATTTCTTAAACAGATAGAGGCCATCTACAGCAAACCCACAGCCAATATTGTATTGAATGGAGTTACATTGAAATCATTTCCACTCAGATCAGGCACCAGACAAGGCTGCCCATTGTCTCCACTGCTCTTTAACATTGTAATGGACGTTTTAGCCACCGCAATTAGGGAAGAAAGGCAATCAAGGGTATCCATATAGGGTCAGAAGAGATCAAACTTTCGCTCTTCGCAGATGATATGATTGTATATCTGGAAAACACCAGGGATTCTACCACAAAACTCTTAGAAGTGATCAAGGAATACAGCAGCATCTCAGGTTACAAAATCAACATTCATTAATCTGTAACCTTTATATATACCAACAATACTCAGCTGAAAAATGTGTTAAGTACTCTATTCCATTCACAGTAGTGCCAAAGAAGATGAAATATTTGGGAGTTTATCTAACAAAGGACGTGAAAGATCTCTATAAAGAGAACTATGAAACTCTAAGAAAGAAATAGCTGAAAATGTTAACAAATGGAAAAACATACCATGCTCATGGCTGGGAAGAATCAACATTGTTAAAATGTCCATACTACCCAAAGCAATATGCAATTTTAATGCAATCCCTATTAAAGCTCCACTGTCATACTTTAAAGATCTTGAAAAAATAATACTTCGTTTTATATGGAATCAGAAAAAACCTCAAATAGCCAAGACATTACTCAGAAATAAAAACAAAGCAGGAGGAATCACGCTACCAGACCTCAGACTATACTACAAATCAATAGTGATCAAAACAGCATGGTACTGGCACAAAAACGGAGAGGTAGATGTATGGAACAGAATAGAGAACCAAGTGATTAACCCAGCTACTTAATGTTATCTGATCTTTGACAAGCCAATTAAAAACATGCAGTGGGGAAAAGATTCCCTATTTAACAAATGGTGCTGGGTGAACTGGCTGGCAACCTGTAGAAGACTGAAACTGGACCCACACCTTTCACCATTAACTAAGATAGACTCTCACTGGATTAAAGATTTAAACTTAAGACATGAAAGTATAAAAATACTAGAAGAAAGTGCAGGGAAAACCCTTGAAGAAATCTGTCTGGGTGAGTATTTTATGAGGAGGACCCCCTGGTCAATTGAAGCAGCTTCAAAAATACACTACTGGGACCTGATCAAACTAAAAAGCTTCTGCACAGCCAAGAACACAGTAAGTAAAGCAAGCAAACAGCCATCAGAATGGGAGAAGATATTTGCAGGTTATGTCTCTGACAAAGGTTTAATAACCAGAATCCACAGAGAACTCAAACGTATAAGCAAGAAAAGAACAAGTGATCCCATCGCAGGCTGGGCAAGGGACTTGAAGAGAAACTTCTCTGAAGAAGACAGGCTCACGGCCTACAGACATATGAAAAAATGCTCATCATCCTTAATCATCAGAGAAATGCAAATCAAAACTACTTTGAGATATCATCTAACTCCAGTAAGATTAGCCCATATCACAACATCCCAAGATGTTGCCGTGGATGTGGAGAAAAGGGAACACTTCTACACTGCTGGTGGGAATGCAAATTAATACATTCCTTTTGGAAAGATGTTTGGAGAACACTTAGAGATCTAAAAATAGATCTGCCATTCAATCCTATAATTCCTCTACTAGGTATATACCCAGAAGACCAAAAATCACATTATAACAAAGATATTTGTACCAGAATGTTTATTGCAGCCCAATTCATAATTGCTAAGTCATGGAAAAGCCCAAGTGCCCATGGACCCATGAATGGATTAATAAATTGTGGTATATGTACACCGTGGAATATTATGCAGCCTTAAAGAAAGATTGAGACTTTACCTGTTTCATGTTTACATGGATGGAGCTGGAACCTATTCTTCTTAGTAAAGTATCTCAAGAATGGAAGAAAAAGTATCCAATGTACTCAGCCCTACTATGAAACCAATTTATAGCTTTCATATGAAAGCTATATCCCAATTATAACCTAAGAATATGGGGAAAGGGGAAAAGGAGGGGAGGGGAGGGGGAAGGATGGGTGGAGGGAGGGTAATTGGTGTGACCACACCTACGGTGCATCTTACAAGGGTACATGTGAAACTTAGTAAATGTAGAATATAAATGTCTTAACACAATAACTAAGAAAATGCCAGGAAGGCTACATTAACCAGAGTGATGAAAATGTGTCAAATGGTCTATAAAACCAGTGTTTGGTGCCCCATGATCGCATTAATGTACACAGCTATGATTTCATAAAAAAAAGAAGGAAGACTACAGACCAATATCATTCATGATTATTCATTCAAAAATACTAAGTTCAACATTAGCAAACAGAATATAATAACACATTAAGAAATAAATATACCATGACTAAGTGGGATTTCTTCCAAGGAATAGAAAGTAGGTTCAATATTAGGAAGTCTGGTAGAATCATACAACATATTAATAGATCTAAGAGGGAAAGAATCCTATAATTATCTCCATGGATGCTGGCAAACCTTAAACAAAATTCAGTATCTATTTTTTATGAAAAGACTCAGGAAAATAGGTATTGAGTGATACTTCATGAATGTAAAAAAATATGTATATACCTTAGTACAAAAGCTAGTATCTTACTTAATGGGGGACACTAGAGACATTTCCACTAAAATCCGGCAAGAATAAATGTTCTCTATCTTCCCTACTATTTAGTATTATAGTAGAAGTATTAATCAGAACAATTAGGCAAGATGAATCAATTAGAGTCTTAAGATTGGTAAAGAAGAAGTAAGCCCATATCAATCTGAAGATGACATGATAGTATACCAGGAAAATCCTCAGGAATCAATGATAAAACTAACTCAAGCAATAATTCAGTGAGCTAGAGGATATAAACATGCAACAATCTATACCCTTCATTTACACAAATGATAGTCAAATGGAAAACCTAGTGTTAGAGAACACCCCACTTGCAGCAATAACAAAGAAGATTAAATACTTAGGAATTAATTTACCAAAAATGTATAAAACCTATATGAGAAAAACTTTAAAACAGTCCTTAAAAGCCCCAAATTAGACATTCTCAAATGGAAAGATATCCCCTGTTCTTGAATAGAATGATTTGACATTATAAACAAATTAATTCTAAGTTAATTTATAAATTTAACACAATCTCAATAAAAATACCGGTAAGCTTTATTTTATGGATTAAAACCCACAGATAATGAAATTCTTATGGAAAATCAAACATATAAGAATAGCCAGGAAAACAGTGAAAAAGGAAACCTATGAGGAGTGACTAGTCCTATAAGATATTAAAATATATTTAAAGCTCCTATAATTAGCAGGGTGGTACTAGCACATGAATGGACAAATATACCAGTAGTATAGAATACAAAGTCTAGAAATAGCCCAGAGTGTGTATGCATATGATAGATGACATCACAAATCGTTGAGGCAAAGGATGGAGTTTTTTTAATGATGTCAGAACAACTGGGTAGCTGATTTAAAAAAAAATATTGAGCAGAGTTTCTCAACCTTGGCACTATTGACATTTTGAGCTAGACAACTGTTTGTTGTAGGGACTGTCCTGCAGATTGTGCAATGTTTACCAGAATCCGTAGCCTCAACCCACTAAATGCCAGTAGCACCCCTTCTCCCAACTTGTGACAACCCAAAACATCTCCAGACAAAATCACCCCTGGTTGAGAACCACTTATTAGATCCATACTACCGTACACAATAGTAAACTCCAAATGGATCAGAGACCTGAACATAAAAACAAAATGCAACAACAAAATATGAGTCAATTATTTTTTGACCTCACAGGGGCTCTCAAACTGTGGCCTGCGGGCCACGTGAGGTGGTGTGATTGTATTTGTTCCTGTTTTGTTTTTTTACTTCAAAATAAGATATGTGCAGTGTGCATAGGAATTTGTCATAGTTTTTTTTTTTTAAAACTATAGTCCGGCCCTCCAACAGTCTGAGGGACAGTGAACTGGCCCCTGTTTAAAAAGTTTGAGGTCCCCTGAAAGGGGTTTCTAGATACAGAGGCAAGAAACGAAAAGCTTGACCAAGAGATTGTCACGTCTTCTGAGAGAAGTGTTAGTTTCTGGAAAGTTTCTGGAATATCACTGGACAATACCCCAGTGATATTCATTCTGACTGTCATGAGTAGCACCTGGAACTGCTCACTGCTGGAGATCTTGGCATCCTTATCTAAATCATTGTGTCAAAAAGGAAAGTGCAGTTTGTCGCTTTGAGTGTTCAGTGGTTCTGGTCCATTCCCATCTTTGCTCTTTTCATCATCATCATTTATTTGGAAAGGAACCAAGGTTCTTAAGAATCCATGGAAGTTCACCTGGTCCTCCCTATCTAGAAGGAAAGCACTGATGATCCAGTCCCTAGATCGCAAGCTCTAGAATCTGCTGGAAATCTTCCCAGCTGAGAATCCCATTCTCTCTCCTGTCCAGGTTGGTGAACCTGAGGTGGGTGGCGTGACTGTGAGAAAAGCTGGTCTCCTTGATCACCCCAAGCTCTTCATTCCACAGTAACACAGAGGCCTGAGACCCCATCCCTGAGCCAGGCATTCCTTTGGGAGCGACCCTGCCAAAACTAACAATGTAAAGCTAAAATCAAAAAGAATTCTGTAAAAATATTGTACTCTAATTAGTAACTTTATTTTTTCTTTTTTGCAAGAGAGTGGGAGATATATACACCAAGAATGAGGAAATAAATAAATATATTATGGATAATCACAGCAGGTCTCTCACTATTGGGGGAAGGAAAGAAATCTAGAATAAACCCTATGGTGTTTGATTAGACTCTAAAATGTCAGTATAAATTCACACACACTTTCACATATGTATTCACATATATGCAGATGGGTAGATATAAACATGTTAGGCACGTACATGTATGAGTATAGAGGCATGTGTTTCTTAACTGTGTCATCTAAGAGGGCCTCATAAGCAATGACACTGGTAACATTAGCACATCTTCTGGGCAGATCTTGTTTCTAAATACCATTCTCTAATGAAAGAGCTCCTTAGGAAAAAGATTTATTTTAGGGCTGCAGCCAGGAAAACACAAGATAAACCTGGATTATCTTATGGTGCTGGAAAGTAAAAAAGTGCTCGGAAAACAATGGGTAGGGGGTATGTCAAAAGGGTACAGGAGCCAACTTGAAGGAGCTCTTAATGGCCAAATCTGGGACACCTTGGGCAACAAAATAAATAATCAGGAATTAAAACACAAAGAATAAGATAAATATATGTGAGTCTATACTGGTATAAATAAATTGGATAGATAAATAAATAGAGGGAAGAACAGCTCTTCCTTACAGGAGAATTCTAATTAATAAATGTAGAAGCAATGATGGGGAAAAGATTATCCTCAGCCAAATACCACAGTAATAATTTTTCTGGCAATAATCATCAAGGTGTGCAAACATTAGTTGTGTGAAAATATGTTGAGAAACAGGATGTTGGCACAGTCTCAGAGTGCCCCCCCCCAAAATAATTATTGATTACAAACAGAAAATCGTAACTTTAGGTGTACAAACCTGACAGACACCATCTTAACCAAACAACCAAAGTTGACATCACCAGTAACGAGGCAGACCTGTATACTCCTAATACACAGTGAGATGACACTTCTGTGGGACTTTTGCCCAAAGTGTCACCTCAGTCTAATCATGACAAACCATCTGAAAAACCCCAATTGAAGAACATTCTGTAAAATAATTGACCAGTACTCTTCAGAAGTGTTAAGGCCACAAAAGACAAAGACTGAGAATCTATCAAAACTTGAAGGCAACTAAAGAGATTTGACAACTAAATGCAATGTGCCATCCTGGATTGGATCCTGGACGAGAAAAGGACATCAATGGGAAAACTGGCAATAATCAAATAAGGTTAATAAATTAATTAATAGTACGTTTTTTAATTCTTCAAGGAAGTTTATTTCAGTATATTATGGTTTTGGTTGCATAGTTTGCTTTTGTAAATTTTAAGTCAAAGTTATAGGTGTGGCCCTCACCCACAAGCGTACAGCCTGCTTGTGCAAAGTACTCATTGAGTGGGAATTTGCCCAAATTTCTTTGAGTTTTGCTTCCCTACAAACACATAGATGTCAATCAACTAGTTCCAATTTAGTACTGAATACGTGTGTTGTTTGTTTTTCCATTCTTGTGATACTTCTCACTTAGGAGAATGGTCTTCAATTCAATCCAGGTTATTATGAAAGATACTAGGTCACCATCTATTTTTATGGCTGAGTAATATTCCATGGTATACATATACCACATTTGATTAATCCATTCATGTATTTGTTTTAGCCTGATGATCATGGCACTTCACTTTTTTTGTTCAAGGTTTTTTATTATTATTTCAGAATATTGCAGGGGTACAAATGTTTTGGTTACATAAATTGCTTTTGTACAGTTTGAGTCAAAGTTATAAGTGTGCCCATCATTTGGATAGTGTGCATTGTACCATTAGGTGTGAATTTATCCTGGTTTCAATAAATATGCTATAGCTGTGTAAGCTATTATCATTAGGAGAAGCTGGGTAAAGGACTTGAAGAGGAACTGCTCTCCACTATTTTTACAACTTTTCTGTAGGTCTAATGTTATTTCAAAATAGAAAAAATGTATGTAGATATACAGAAAGAGAGAGAGAATGAATGAATGTTAGCCACGAGTATTTCACAGTTCCTTGGTAGATACTTAACCTCCAGTGCCTACAATGGATACATGGCTGCAGGGGAAGGTAAGTTCAACCAGGAAATGCTTAGTTCATAATTTCTTTACTTTATATAGCAAAATCTAGGAGACCATGAAGAACCCGATCAAAGTTGATTATAAGTTGTTATGATATTGGGCACTTTGGCTCTAAGCATGCTGTCACAAACATAGATTCTTATTGCAGCATATGGAGTCAGTTTGTCATCACAGTTCACCCTCACCCCTCACTAATTGGTATATTCAGCTCATCTTTCCTTACCTGTCATATCCCTTGGTCCAGACCCAGATCTGCAAATACTTGGGACATGCACCGGCTCTTCCCCTTTGCAAGATATTTCTATTGGATTACAGAACTCTTTTTTTTTTGTTTTTTTTTGTAGAGACAGAGTCTCACTTTATGGCCCTTGGTAGAGTGCCGTGGCGTCACACAGCTCACAGCAACCTCCAACTCCTGGGCTTAAGCGATTCTCCTGCCTCAGCCTCCCGAATAGCTGGGACTACAGGCACCCGCCACAACGCCCGGCTATTTTTTGGTTGCAGTTTGGCCGGGGCTGGGTTTGAACCCGCCGCCCTCTGTATATGGGGCCGGCGCCTTACCGACTGAGCCACAGGCACCGCCCGAGGATTACAGAACTCTTTGCCACTGAATCCATAAAGCTGCTACTCATTGGGTTTGGCATTTGAGTTGACACATCTATTGCTGCTTTCAGCCTGCAGTAGGGTCCCCATGGAAGCCCAAGACCCTTCTTAGATTGTGATATCTAGATGGATAGATAAGGAGGTCACTCATATTCAAATGTGGTGAGACTCCAGTAATCTCACCAAGTTTTCCTCTCCAAGCCTCATCAGAATGATCCAGGGGCAAGGATACCTAAAGGTCTCTATGGCCATGGAGGAAGATGCTTGGTATGAGAGGGAACCCCTATGGCAAAAGTTTGTTAAGTTCCACAGGAACACTGAGACCTAAATCCTTATCATTGGGATCAACAGTGAATTCATTCAAACATAATTGTCTTTAGTGATATTCTTTGCCAGACTTGATAAAATTAGCCAGGAAAAGAATATTAAGCATTCTTTGTCATTTTGTAGCCTAATAATGGTTTTCATACTGTGGCATCCAGGGATTTTTAACATAAAACACAGATGTTCCAGTCATATTTTTCTTCTTACCAAGGAGGTACCTTTGAAAGGTGGGACATTCTGGTTGTGCCCCTGTAGGTCAGTGGTTAGGGTGCTGGCCACATGCACTGGGGCTGGTGGGTTCAACCTGGCCCGGACCTCCTAAACAAACAAACAAATAGCCGGGCATTGTGGTGGACACCTGTAGTCCCAGCTAATAGGGAGGCTGGGGAAGAGAATCACTTGTTCCCAAGAGTTTGAGGTTGCTGTGAGCTATGACACCACAACACTCTACTGAGGGTGACAAAGTGAGACTCTGTCTCGATGAAAGAGAGAGAGAAGAGAAAAGAGGACAGGAGAGGAGAGAAGAAGAAAGAGAAAGAAAGAAAAAGAAAGACGGGACATTTCAACTGCCTTATTGGGAAGTAAACGGAGGAAATCACTCAAAGTAGGACTCAGACCTTCTTAGTCAGAGTTCAGAGTATAACCAATGCTGTGTTTACTCTTCCTTTTTCTATCAAGAAGAAAAAATGGGTCTCATGAAAAAGCAGCTTCTAAGAAAAACTAAACTCACTTAAAAAGAAGTTAGAAGCACTTCAGTAGTACTTGACTGGCCCAGCTCTGTCTTCTCTTATTCATCCTTTCCTTTCTCCATAGGTTCCTATTAGAGATTTTTGGTATTTGTTTTTCTTACAATAGAGTTAGAATTGAGAAATGCTGATCAAGCCTTTTCTTTGCCATAAAAGAGTTATACATATCCACAGTGTCCTGGACAAGTCTATTTTACCTATATAAACCAGGTTCATAGTTTTGCAACCCCCTTCAAAAGTACTCTCTTATTTTGTGATCTTCTGTCTAAAATGGTTCTGTCTATTCCAAATTCATTCTCTTTTGCTTCAGTTTAGATGCTTCCCTTTATCTCAGATCATTTGCTCCTCAAACCAGTTCGGAAGAATTCTAACCCCCATGAGAATCTTTGACATATAAATTTTTCCTAATCCCAAATCTTCAATTCCTCCATTCTGCCAAAAGAAATATGTTCAAATCCCTAGCCCAAGTCTTCATGTTCTTTACAATTGAGTCCTAACTTACCTTTCCAGATGGATTTCCCACAAATTCTTTACACAGACCATAGACCTCAGCTAAACCAAATGATAAATGCTTCTCCAGAAAACATCCTGCACTCTCCAAACAATATCTCCACTTGGAATACCTTCTCTCCCATTGTGGCCTCTCATTTAGTCCTTCACTGTAAAAAAATTAGGTGGACACCTGTGATTATTAATCATAGTACTAGAAGGATGGCACAGACATAATCTGTGCCATCCAGAGTATATGGATACTAGAGGCAATTGTGTTGTCTTGGCTGTAAGATGTGAATACCTAACTCAGGTGTGGTGTTGGGGTGGGGTGAGGTGGCAGGATTAAATTTCATGGAAAAGGAAATAATTTGAGAAAGCCCTAAAGGATGGAGTAGAATTTTGATATGATCACTGGGAGGAAAAGGATTATAGACTAAGGAAACCACCAGAGGTAGGAGAGGGTGGAGTGTGTACACATGAGTTCACATACTTTGCTGTGGCTAGTGCCAAAAGGTGTGTGTGATTGGAAAGCACCGGCTGTAATGCTTCAATAGGCCGGATCTTGAAGGATCTTGTATGTCAGGCTAAAAGATTTGAATTTATTCCATAAGGCTGGCCAGTTATTAAAGGGGTTTGAGCACAGAAATAACAAGGATCAAAACAGAATGCTGTGCTTTCTGAAAATATTCCATTTCCTCAATCTCTAGAGAGTCCTTTTTGATGTAGCAGAGAGAGAAGAGCTTGATGTTAGTCTCGAGTAGAAGATTGCAGAAGCGGTAATGACTATTACACTTCCAATTTACCTCACTCATTTGGTCTTTGAAGAAGCGAGACGGATCTTGGAGATGGGCTACAAATAGTTGATGGCTTATAACTGGACCTGCTGTTCTGATGTGGTATTTTTCTTTAGGTAAATCAGCACAGTGCCTGGTATGTGGAATGGTATAGCTATCGACCCGAGCAAATTCTTTTCCCCTCATACCCATTTTCAAGGATCACCAGAAACATTTGTTTTTGAGATCATGTCAGCTGTCTTCTCTGCCACAACATAAGCTTAAGAAATCATTATCATCTTGCTAGTCCTTATAAAACTAGTTCATGTTGTCCTGATTCGACTCAGAAGCAGGAACTAGCAACATCTTTTGATGCCTTAGTCACAAGCAAGTCAGAGGTGATACAATGCAGTGATACAATGCACTTTATCAGTCTGGGTCCAGTTAGGAGAACAGAAACCACACTAGCTACTTTAACAGAGGACTGAATTCAGGGTTGCTATTATAAGGCTGACAAGGCACATGGGAAACTGAGGTAACACTGAGATAGTAACAGAAGCCAAGTGGCTAAGACTCCCAAGGCTGGGGGAACAGAAGGGAGAGGTTGGAGTAACTGGAGCAGCTCTGCAGTACTAGAACCCAGACCTCTGGAGAGGGACCATGGCCTGGCTGGTGCTGGGGTCTCAGGATCTCTGCAGCTCAGAAGCTCGTGAGGAACTGGGATCCAGACCTCCAATCAAGGAGTGCTGCCTGACGGGTGCTAACACATCAAGAACTCAGAAGAAGGACCCCACCGAGCTGGGATCTGAGAAAGGGACACTGGACAACTAGGTCTGACAAGTAACTCTGGTGGGGGCAGATGAGGCTGGTTCTGGAAGTATAGAAACAGATGAGAACTGAAAGCAACTCCCACGGCTGGGGCAAAGGACACTGATGGGTGATGCTAACAGAAATAGGGGGCACCAACAAGTCCCTTCTTCCTCTTCCAGCCTTCTGGTCTCCCTCTTGCACCCCCCCCCCCATACACACACACAATGGTCCAAACCTAACAGTGAACAGCTGGTAAGGAAAAAACATTGTTTGCAGAGTCCTGGTACCACAGAACATAGTACAGAAGAAGAGGTTCGGAGCTGAGAGACAATAGCTTAATAAGTGGCCAAACAGTCTGGTTTATATTAAATATTGCCAGAAATCAAGAAAAGTCCTTGTGGCGGAGTTGAGTTTTGGAATTCCTTCTTTTTCTTTTAAATATTATCCTGGCTGTGGAATAGTCAATACAATTACTTGCCTGTACGCATCATTATGGAATATTCTCAGGTTGACATTCTCTTGCGTGCCTGAGACTTTTTTCCCTGTTCAGAATATAGGCAGACAATGGAATACTACTCACAATAAAAAGAAATGAATTATTGATACACACAACAACTTGGATGGATCTCAGAGGCATTATTCTGGGAGAAAGAAGCCAGTCTCGAAAGGTTACCTGTGTATAATTTCATTCACATGACATTTTCAAAAAGACAAAACCACAGGGATAGAGAACAGATTAGTGGCTGCCAGGGGTTAGGGGTGGGAGGAGGCGGTGACTATAAATGCACAGCTTGGGGGAGGTGGGGAGTGACAGGACAGTTCTGTATCCTGATTGTGGTAGTGGTTACAGGAGTCTCTACACGTGTGATAAACATTAACAGAACCGTACTAAAAAAAAAAAAAGTTAGAACAGTAAAGGCAGAATATGCATAGCTTGTGAGTGAGAAGGTCTTTTTTACTTTTTAAAAATTTGCCACAGTGAGGTCAAGTATGACACTGCTGAGCTATTGCTACATCTGGCCTGAGTTACCAGCATGAAGGTTCACTTGGAAAGGTGCTTCCCTCACTCCTGGGCTACCCTGTGGACTCACACTGCCAGTTCCTCTCATTTGGGTGAGGGCATTTGTGCTGTTTGTAGCAGTTCAAAGACTCTT
This sequence comes from Nycticebus coucang, assembly GCF_027406575.1. Classification (NCBI taxonomy): domain Eukaryota; kingdom Metazoa; phylum Chordata; class Mammalia; order Primates; family Lorisidae; genus Nycticebus; species Nycticebus coucang. Next base: position 16,319,599 of record NC_069804.1, read on the forward strand.
TTCTTCCCTTCACTTCAAGGCCTGGCCTGCCTGTCTCTTGCTCATGTCTTTTCTTCGGTGCTGGCATCCTTTGAGTGTTGACGGAGCTGAGTGGCCCTTGGCTGTGGCTCCACTAATTGGCAAAGCTGGCCACAGGGGATGAATAAGGCCCTCACTGGCATCAACATCAGTGATCATGATCCAGTGGGCCCTGTTTTGTGTTCTTCTTGACAGTACAGAGCAATTCCTTGGAATAAATGACTGTTCTGACCAGTCAGCAGGAAGTGTTCTCCAGCCTGGGCTCCCTGTGGCCTTCTTTTCCATTCGTATGGGGACTACTTTCCACAAATGCCTAAAAATATAATTTTGTTATGCTCTGCAATGTTCAAAAACGCTTCATTAATAGGACGTGATTAAACAGTGTTCCTGAACTTTAAAATACATAAAATTATTTTGCATTCCATTACCCTAGGAATTTTTGTTCTGTCCAGCTGAGATCAAAAGGAGAGATACTTTGTAGTAACATTCCATCTTGCAGAAAGCCTCTCTTTGGGTGAAAATTGCACTATTGTCACTGCTGTTTAAGCTTTGCTCATGAGCGGTGGATCTCACACCCAAATCTTCCACCAAAAGGATAGGATTCGTACATGAAGAAGCGCATTTTCTTTTGCGTCCGGCTTCTTTTGATTCACACAGATTTTGAGACCCACATTGCATGTTCTTTTTAAATTACTGGGTAGTATTCCATTGTGGGAAGGCAGTATTCCACCATCTATCCATTCTGCTGTTGTAGATCTTTGGATTGTTTCTAGTTGTGAGGTTTTGTTTGTTTATTTGTGGCTTTGATGAATAAGCCTGCAATAAATATTTTTGTGCAAGGCTTTTTGTGGACATATTTATTCTTCTTAGCTACACATACCTAGGAGGGAATTAAAGGATAGACATGCATTTAAGTTTATTAGATACTGCCAAGTAATCTCCAAAACTACACCATTGTCTATTCCCACCAGCAATTCATGAGAGTTCCAGTTGCTCCACATCTTTGCTAACACTAGGTATCTTTTAATCTTTTTCATCTTAACCCCACTAGTGTACAGTAGTATATCACTGTGGTTTTCATTTGAATTTTTCTGATGAGTAAAGCATGTTACTCATGCTTGATGTTAAGCATCTCTGTGTGTGCATATTGGCCTTTTGTATATTTTCTTCTGCAAAGTGTCTCGCAGGAGAGTTGAAGTGGTGGTGGCTATATATGTCAGGGACAGGAAATAAAAGTATGATTTGGAAAAGCAGACTTATGAATGATAAGGGGATTTTCACAGGCCTGAATATTTATGTTTATTGCTATTTTAAATATTAATGTGATATATGGGGTTAGTTTTAATTGAATTGATGATTAATTGAAAACACTGTAATGAAGGCTGAGTGGACATGAGTTAGGGGCCTTCACCTTGTCCTCACTTTAGACGGTGAAGGTCACCCATGCCCACTCTTTAAAACTTTCTTTGATTGACTTGTTGGGATGCCTCCAAAACAAATAAATAAAATTTTCATTCTAAAACAAACAAAAAAACTTAATAAGCACCTGTCCCTAAATATCTCCCTCCCCAGCCCACAACCATTGCCCAGAATTTTGCTATGATTTATTCCCTTCGGTTTTTCATGAGGAGCTCTCTGCACAATAATAAGGATGCATTTGTGGGCTTCTTTCTAGCCTCTTAGCTGCCTAGGAGTGCAGCGTGAAGGGTTTGGGCACTTGGGCTTGGGGATGGCATGCCAAGTGGGGGTGCCACATGCAGGCCCATCAGGGAAGCATGAAGGCCCTAACTGAGGGACAAAAAGTGGTGACAAAGTACAAACCTGGAAAAGGAAGAAGGCTTAGGACAGAGAAAGCATGGGATGCCCCCTAAACTTGGATCTGCCTCATCATTCTGTTTTCCTTGTGGTTGTGCACCTTAGTGAATGTTGGGGTTGTGGAGAAGGAAAGGGGGGAAGCATGGGAAGAATTAAAAATGATGTTATTAAACATGTTTGGAAGATAGGGCACAGTGCCAGCCAGTAGGGAACCTGGAGACAGTGTCAAGGGAATAAAAGTGCTATGTAATTGTAGCAACAAAAGTGAATGTGAAGAAGGCATTGCCAGACTTCTTTAAGGCTTTGAGAAAGATCAAAGCAGTTCATGTTTATATACAACACCTTCACACACACTTCTGTCCAGGAAAATCTGAGGCCCACGGGGTCTCCTCCATCTCACAGACAGGCCACAGTCTGTGCACAAATGAAAGACTTGGTATAAGGAGAAACAAGCCTCATGGTAGAGTGACAATAAGAGCCTGTGTCACCTCACTAGAAACCCAGGGTGGCTTGCAATGGACATCTTTTCTCTAAGGTTTGATTTTGTGTTCAAATATAACACAACATCCAGTCTTCAGTAACTACTTCTCAGGTTTAAGGCAGCATGATACCAGTAAATCAGCTCAGAAAGTCCTCTGCTTGAAGTGCCATGTGGTATCAGTTAGATCGCAAACCAAAGCCAATTTTTAAAAACATTTCCTGCTGGAATACCCACAACATTTTAACAGATGTCTTTTGGAAAGTTTTGAAGCAAAATAAGCCCCCATCAGCATATAAAATCAAACCCAAGAGAAAGTAGAATATGGAGTGAAGGGATTATTTTTTCATATGGCAGTAAGAGAAAGATGGGAGGAAATCTTGAAATCGTTGGAGAAATGCTTACTCCTACCCACAAAAGTGTAGAAATGAACTTTTCTCTCATACACGCACCATGAGAAAGATTGGAGTTTGAAAAATATTCTTTCATCATTTACTAAAGAAATTTCTTTGACTGTCTTTGAGTATAATGTTTGTTATTTCTTATTGTGAACATTAGTCAGAAGCATAACGCTGGCTTTTGTTGACGTGATCTCATGAGAAGCTGGGGAAAGGATTCAAGGGCATCACTGATGGGGCCTCAGTGACAGAAATAGAGTAAAGGCATCAAAGAAGCATCTTTTGTCAGGGACAAGATGGGTATGCCTGGTAATAACTAATTCTAAAATGTTGCAAGCTGGAGTCTGATGTCTCTCAAAATCAGTGCTAGAGGGCCAGAATGAATGGGAACCTGAAAAAGGAGGGAAAAATTCTTTTTTGCATTTTTCTCCAACACTTTATTATTAAAAAATATCAACAGTACAGAGAAGTTGAAAGAATTGTAACGTGGACACACATACCTCTGAGGGAGAAATTATTTTTATTTTTAATCTGACAATTTGTTTCCACTTGGAACAAATGTTGATTTTTGAGCCCCAGCAAAGAAATAGTCTTGAATGAATGAATGAAAATATCCTAACACACTTATTCTGGGAAAACCAGGGCTCATTCCCATTTCTGTACCTAGTGATGATTCGAAAATCAGGAGTCCCTGTGGTTCTGCTTCTGTTATCTGTTGTTTTGGTTGCTTCTTGCTCATGCTATCTTATCTCCTCTTATACTTTGTTATCTTTGACTTTGTACTGGATGTTGTACTGGATGGAAACATTCATTTCTCTAGGCGAGGATTTTTATTTGTTTATTCCAGGTACATGGGGGTGTCAGCAGTACAACAAATATTTATTGAACACTATTGAGAAGGCAAGAATAGAGTTATGAACAAGAAATGGTTAGTCTTTCTCTGAATAAGAAATAGGATTCCTTTCAAAAAGAGCTGTTAAAGAATAAGTTAGTTCATATGAGTTTGATCACCGTCAGCTTTTCCTAACCTTATTCATCAGCATCCATTAAAGAGTGGCATGCTAGGTCATGCAAAGATGCCCTGAGGTAGCAATTCTCTTGCAGTTTTCTTAGATAATTTAGAAAAATATTCTATGAACTGATTATTGCATTCATCATATAAAAATCTAATTAGAAATAATCAGAACAATTTTACTTCTTTTGACCAAATGCCCAGGAAAGAGGATTCTTTAAATACTACACTAAAGCAGATACTAATTCATGGCAGAAAAAACCATAGCCCATTTTAATATTACAAACTTAAATACTCTAAATATGCAGACCATCAACAGGGGATCTAGTGCTTGTGTCTAGATGGAAAAACTCAAGAACACAATCCTGGCACACTCGAGCTAAAGAGTACTTCGTTGCAGCACTCACAAGCTAGAGGTTAGAGCTACTATTAAAATAGTAGAGGCCGAGAGCAGGAATCCACTGTGGAGTGTAACCCAAGGAGACTCTGACTTTATCTTAGTGACCAAAACTGAGCAGTCTGCATTCTCTCTAGATTTGCCATCCCTACTCATTGCTACATGTTACCTTGTGTTTGTTTGATGGGGTAGATGGGTCTCTCAGACTAATGAAAAGTAAAATCTATTCTTCGGCCACGGACAGTGGCTCACTCCTGTAATCTTGGGACTTTGGGAGGCTGGGTGGGAGGATCGCTTAAGGCCAGGAGTTTGAGGCCAGCTTTGGCAATAGTGAGAACCCATCTCTGTAAATAAATAAATAAATATGAGCCTGGCATGATGGCTTGTGCCTATAGTCCCAGCTACTCAAGAGGTGAAGGCAGGAGGATCACTTGAGCCCAGCAGTTTGAGGCTGCAGTGAGCTATGATGATGCCATTGCACTCCAGCCTGAGTGACAGAGGCTGCTTTTGGCGGGGAACCTTTATTAAAGGCCCCTCCCCTCAGCGCCACCACACACATACAAAATCAAATCCAGTCCTCACTAACTTAGAAGATTTAAGCCAGACTACCAAAATTTATATTTTTATATTAATATCATTAATGTGTTTTCTGACCTGCAGTTTCCAGCTGTGTAGTTTTTGAAATTCTTTTCATGAGACACCAAAGCTTTTGGTTTCTTTGAAGCAGGTTCTTTTTCCAAGTAGTTTCCTTTTTTCCCACTTCCATGAATTTTCTTTCTAGTTCACACACTCAAGTGTCTTAAGACTGCCACATCATTATCTGTGACTGATTCTTAGCAGACAGCCAGGTTAGTGTCTGAACTCAGGCCACATATACCACACGTGTCTAAATGTCACTTTTAGGGAGGAAGCCATTAGACCCTACGAAATCATTGGTCTGAGATAAGTTCTAGATCAAAACTGACTGGGCCTGAGGAGGTAGCATTTGCTCTGCTTAAAAGTTAATGACCAATGTTGTCAGTTAAGACTTGGAAACTTAGAATACAATACCTTTAATAAAGGTCCCCTTTAAGAAGAAATAGGCCCAGCATCCAGCCATGTTGAACCTCTGATGGAACAGGGGTTGCTGGTGGTTTTCTCTATTTGTTTTCACTTATTGGTCTGAAGATAGTAAGTCCCTTGGATTCTATGGTATCTGTTTCTTCCTGAGATCTGGAGCATACCCTTACTTTATCTGGCTTCTCATCACTGTTGAAACACACAGAGCTGATATTATCCAAGTGCACAAATACTTTGTTGAGCTCTTACAATGGGGGAGGCGCTTTGCTGGAATCATGGAAAACTGAAAGGAAAATTAAATATGGCTCCTAACCTCCAGGAATTCACAACCTAATAGATGACAAAGACACATTCAGGCCTAATTCATGTTACTTTAAAGCCACACTGTAGGGTAAGAGCTGTAAAGGAGGCGTAACTGAATTCAAAGTTGCTATGAGATTAAAAGACTTTCAATGTCCTTCTCGGTAGATTCTGAAAGGGAATTCTGGTTACTAGATTATTCTCCAAACAGGACTGGCTACATAATTTGTAGAGCCCATTGCAAAATGAAAATACAGAGCTCCTTACTAAAAAATTAAGTCTTTCAAGACAATGATAGCACAGCATGAAGCCAAGTGCGGGGTGCCTTCTGAGTATGGAGGCCGTGTGGAACTGCACAGGTTACACACTCATGAAACTGGTCCTGTCTCCAATTGTAGTCTATGAATATGAGGAAGAAGGAAATGTTGAGCACTCTAGAGAAGGAAATTATACACTGAACTTTTTCTTTCAAGTGGTTTCCAGGAAAATAAAATGACTCTAAGGAAAGCAGTCTTTCTCATATTAGCAGATGGAGTTGGGATCTAAAAAATAAGAAAGTTATTCCCAAAGACATTTTCACAGATGTTTCACAGTTACAGGGTAAGGGTAATAAAGCTGTGTATAAGTACATGTATACTATGGAATACTATTCAGCCATTAAAAAGATGGAGACTTTACATCTTTTTGTATTAACCTGGATTGAGTTGGAAGATATTCTTCTTAGTAAAACATCGTAAGAATGGAGAATCAAGGATCCAATGTACTCAATTCTAATATGAAGGCAGTGGATGACCTAATACATGGTGGGGGGCAAGGGAATGAGGGGAAAGGGAAAGAGGGAGAGGGATGGGGGGTCATGGTGCATGGCACATCTCTTAGGGGCAGGGCACAATTATAAGAGGGACTTAACCTAACAAATGCAATCAGTGTAACCTAATTCTTTGTACCCTCAATGAATTACAAACAATAAAAAATAATAATAGTTGTTGTAGTAGTAGCTGACACTACCATATACAGCTTATTAAGTGCTGGGATTATTCAAAGTATATTACATATATTTACTCATTTAATCCTCAAAAGAGCTCTGGAGGGTAGATGCTGTTATTTCCCTTTCTTATTACAGATGAGGAAACTGATCTTAGAAAGATTGAGGAAATGTCTCTGGCCACATTGAAAATCAATGGCAGAGCCAGGATTTGAACTCAGACTAGCTCTAGAGTCTGTGCTCTTAACCTGTATATATACTACCTTTCAAAACAGAAAGACTAGGAAGAAATGAAGAAAGGAAGAAAAGAAAGAAGAAAGGGAGTTGTCCCACTATATTCACTTATTACTATCATAGATTTGGCCTAACCAGGATACACTGTTATATGCACGTTTTTAATGTTTTCTTGTTTTTGCATTTCATGTTCATAGTTTAACAGCACCCGTTCGCCCTCCCCCACTGAGTGTTGCCACATGACCCCATGGAGTAGAAAGGTATTGGTTCTGAGAACATTTCTTCACAGCCTATCCCGCTCTCTCCAGACACTCTTCCTTTCTTTGCTCTTTTAACTTTATTGCAAACTCTCTTGTTTCTAACTAACAATTTCAACAACGGTATGTTCCTAACTTGAATTCAAGAAAACATACCTTAGGTGGCCACACGGTTGGCTTTTTTCCCCCCACGTGCTCCCTGCTCACCGCCTGCCACAGTGGCAGCTCTGTTCGGCGTGAGCATCACCTAACGCTGCTGCTGGACTTTGCAGTCCGGTGGAAAGAAATTCCAGCTTGCCCTGTATTTATCAGAGCTGTAAAGGTTCAGCTTCTCAAATCAAAAAGAGAGAACAGGACAAAAGGATTCTCTGGCAGCCAATTATCCCTGTCACCATCAAATAAAAAGTGCTTTTGGCTGCTGGTCAGAGCCTGTAGTCAGGTCACTATCCTTTGGTTGGTTCTCAGTCCATTGTTATTCAAGGAAGGAATCGCCTACAAAATGAGGTCTCTGGTGGTAAGGGTTTCTCTCTCTTATTCTTTCTCTCCCTCTCTCTTTGCATGCACCAAACTTTTTTTTTTTTTTCTTTTTGGAAGTTACCTAGGAAACAAAGTCTTTTGTGCTCAAACTTTATTTGAGCTATTCGCTTTGCTGGGAATCTGCACAAAAGCTGAAGCGAGAAAGAAGCTTGCGATATTTTACTAAAATGTTCATGGCGATCACATTTTTCCCAAGGGGGGAATGATATCCTGTTGGGTGTGTTGGGGGGCTTTGCAGAAACTTCTGACAAGGTAAGTAAATGCTGGGGGTTAGTTTAAACAAGTGGCTCTGGAATCTTCTCTTTAAAGGGACTTTGACAATAGGGGGAATCCTCCAAGTCAATAGGGCATGGGGCTTCCAAATGTGAGGACAAGAAATTTCTGTTTAAATAATCCTAATTTTAGGACAACATGTTATTAAAATCTTACTGGAATAAGAGGAAAAGTATTTATTTTACAGATACCCACCTTCTTCTAAAATGTGTAAAGAAACAAAACAAGCTTCAGTGGTGAAAACCGGGTCTTTTAACAATCTTGTTTAGAAACTCAACCCTGAAATCAAAACTGGGATGGAGCCTTTTTAATAATCTGGACTAGGAGCCCAACTCTGAAATAAAAGTTAGACAATCTTAATATTTATCAAAGGTTTGGCTGGAGAATTTTCAAATGTCAGATAGAAATCAAAGCTTCTAACTACACAGCTGGAGGAAAAGTTTCTCACTGCAATGCTGAAAGGAAATAAATTAGGGCTGTTTTATGCTTCCTCTTCTGAAAAAGAAACCCACTTGAATCTTTCCCCCCAGTAATAGTATTTGTATTTCCACTATGGTTGGTGGGGGAAATTCTTTATTTTTGCTTTTTCACGTGCATATAGAGTTTATGAAACTGAGCTTTTAAAAAGTATTCACAAATGCTGTAGCCCAGCAGTGAAGTTAACGCCTTGGTTTTTAAAGTGGCCTCTCAGTAGGCTGGCTTGTTTGTTCTTCAGGTGATACTGGACTGTCACCTGACCCCAGGTTTTCTGGCACTTTTTCTGAACCATCTAATGCCTCCTCTTCCCTTGATCCTAGTCATCTCAAACTCCCCAAACTTTTGACAGGTATTTATGGTGAGATAGCTGGAAAGTACATTTACTCCTCACTGCATTAAAGACTCCATTTTCTTCAGTTGAAGTTTGGGAATTTCTGGTGACTTTATCTCTCCTCTTAATTCCATTGAACTTGAAAAGCATGGTACTTAGCCCATTTTCCCCTTTGTGTTGCTTGACTATTGAAATAATAGTTTCAATTAGTTGTGCTTACTAACTACTTCTCAGCATTCTTCCTTTGTGCTAAAAGCTTATTTCTGACCTCATTTTTTCTAATCTAACCTATTAAATTCCTTATATGTATACTTATATATAAACGATGGCTGAATCTGATTGTACTTCGTTTGCAGTCCCATCCCCCGGAGGATGAAGATACTGATGTCATGTTAGGGCAGAGGCCGAAAAACCCAATACACAATATCCCTTCTACACTGGACAAGCAAACCAACTGGAGCAAAGCACTACCTCTCCCCACGCCGGAAGAGAAGATGAAACAAGATGCCCAAGTGATTTCTTCTTGCATTATCCCTATCAACGTCACTGGTATCATTCTGGTTTTTACGTAGGGGTAGAGGGGTCAGAATATTATGTGTATTAAATATGTTCAAATCCTGTACTGCTAAGAATACCATTTTGTAAACAAGTAATCCTTTTTTCATCCAAATACAGCCCAGAAGATGTTCAATATGCTTTTGTCAGGGCTTGAACATCAATTTGCATGTTTTCTGCTGGGCCACTTGTTATGTAAATGATGGACAGTTTCTTTTTGAAAAAAAAAAAAATCACCAAATAGCTCTTTGGCCATAGCTGACTGAAATAATGGAGAAGGTGGCAGTGATTAATCATATGATAATGATGTGTGGTGCTATAAGAAAGAAAACAGCAGCTCCAGGCTTTTCAAATTGCAAGTAATGGTCTTATAGACCAACTAGGAAATCTGTTTTCATGCTCCCTTGGATGAAGGTAGGCTTTTTAAAAAAGATGATTTAGACTTCTGTATTGATTGGGTGTTGGGGGGGTTGACCTAAAAATATATGGCGACATAGATGAAGACTGAATTCTTTTTTAAAACCAGCAAGTCTATCTTTTTTTCATTCTCTTCTTTCCTCCTCCTGTGTATTGAGAGTTTGAATATTAGTTGAGGTAGAATGGAAGCATAGCCAGAGTTTTCTTCAAAATTTATTGGCCGCACTTATAAATTCCAGAATTGGATCTAGTAATCTTAGTTGTAAGTAAAATAATGCTATGAAATATTCTAACTTTCAAAGGTGGACATTAAATGGTCTATGCATTGGGCTTTCTTTAAACATTTCTAATAGTTACATTTTAACTTATTTGTATATTGAAAAAAAAATTTTTTTTTTTTTTTGTAGAGACAGAGTCTCACTGTACCACCCTCGGGTAGAGTGCTGTGGTGTCACACAGCTCACAGCAATCTCTAACTCTTGGGCTTACGCAATTCTCTTGCCTCAGCCTCCCGAGCAGTTTAAACATCCACGTTATCACTGATGTTATCACTGATTTTCATCTTGGTACCATAAAGACTGCATGTTGCTTGAGACAAAGTTACTAACCTCACTCTGAATTCTCTCACATAAAGTAGAGAGCAAATGGACAGGTATGTGGGACAGATATTATTTCCTTCCAGAGAAGAAGGAGTTCTAGTTGATTGGCGAGTTGTGAGCTGGAAGTAAATTTTCCTGATGACCTATTCAACTTGTAAGATAAATTATTCTAAAGATGTTCCCTTATCTGATCTCCATAATCTAAACGGGCTATATTAGGGGAGTTCAGCTGCAAAAAGGATAATTTTGGAACCCCCTTAAGCCAATTTTCAGTTTTGGAAACATCTGGTTATTAACACCTGCTTTCTTCCTGGCACTATAAGTAAGATCTTGTTTTCAAGTTTAGTACAGTGATTATGGGCCATCGTCTTGTGATTAAGGAAAGGGGAAGATTTTGCCTCTGCTTTATTTCAGGGACTCCCAGACTAAAACCTAGATTAGATGCTGATTTCATGAGCGTTAGTGAGAACGTTGTTACTGATGTCTACATAACACGTGTCGTCTGTGTCTGCATGTGTCAGTACAAATTCTGCGATAACACTTCAATTATTCACCATATGATATCTCATACAGATTTTGCAAAGTGAATTCTAGAAACTGGTAGCACTGTGACGCTAAGCAGAACTCAACTGCTTCATTATATAGCTGAGCCAGGACTTAACATGCCATCCAGTCCCATGCTTAACAATCAGGATCAACGATGAAGTGACCAATGCCAAAACACAGCACTATGGCTATCTGAGGCAGAGCTCACTGAAAACTCCCAGGTGCACGTCCAGGCCAGACAAGAGTTTGAGTTCCTTGCCTCCCTCTCGTTCTAGTTTTGACAGAACTGCATGTAGTGTCAACAATGTGATTATGGAAGGAGAAACTGACAAGCATCATGGGTCGACCCCTGGTTTACAAAAACAAACGCATGGTATGAAGACTGAGAATTCCAGCTTTACAGTTGGTACAAAAAGTGGATCCATTTAAATGCCGAACTGGGGACTGCCCTGTATGCTTATTTTATATTGATAAGACACCTGGTACTGAACAAAAAGGATCTAATTTAGTCCATAGAAGAAAGTAGACAGAATTTTGTGATGATTAAAAGAAAAAAAAAAAACCCAAATCCCTGGACTGTTGAATTTCTTTACAGCAAATGTGTGTGTGAGTGTGTGCATACACACGCCTGGGGGTGGAGGGCGGGAAGGCGTGGGCATACAAGGTTAGAGAGGAGAAACTAACAGAGACGCTTTAATGAAAAAAATGAACTAATTCAGCTTAACATCTTGGCTACTGATTTACTTACCATGTGCAAAGGTATCAACTTCAGAGAGCCCAGAAATAGACCAGTAAATAGTAGTAACTAAAGGTTATAAATCCTTCAAGGTGCCGTTTCTGTGTGAGTGATTTCTTCATCTTTTTCTTTTTTCTTTCTTTTGATTGTCCTTCTCTGCTTGCTACTTTTGGCAGTGCAAGCTGTTGTGGAGCGCTGTCTTTCGAAGTAAAGCTTAATTTACTCCACCATAATTTAAATAAGAGCTGAATATGGTCTCTCTTATATTTGTTCAAGGGCCTCATCTAAACTCTTCCCTTACTTCCAATCAAGAAATATCACCGTGTTGCAAGCAAATGAAAATTTGTTTGCCATTTCTAAAGGCTAATGAGACCTATTTGTGGGTTGCAGGCGTTGGTTTCGACAGAGAGGCTAGTATACGCTGCTCCCTTGTTCATTCACAATCCGTTCTCCAGAGGAGACGAAAATTGAGGAGGAGGAAAACCATCTCGGGTATCCCCAGAAGAGTTCAACAAGAAATAGGTGTGGTATGAAAAATGCTAATGGTTAACATTCTGTCTAACACAGATTATAAGGAGATGAAATGGAAACCAGCCTTCAACTGCTTCCTTAAAAACATTAAACGTTTTAACTTACAGAAGTTTTAAAATGATGTTTATTTGTTTTATATTCAGCAAGCCAGGCACTATTACTTTTTAATTCTCTATTTTTTGTTACAAAGGATGGGCTTAATAGATGTAGGCATACAGATTCAGGTCTTATGGATGAAATGTAACATTTTGCTAATTTAAAAAAAATACAGTAAAAACTGTGAATAAAAAGTAGCAGGATTCAATGAAAGAATTTTTTTCTGGAAAACTGTAATTTCATTTGAAGAGAGATATACTTTTATGGGACTACTTACTTAAAAAGTTAAAGTTCAAATATATGCAATTAAATATTCAATATTGATAATAGGATATCCTTGGTGACATTCTTTCCATTTTTTTCTGTTCAAAGTGTTTAGAATATCTCTGCCTATTGTTTTTAAAGATTATTATTATGGCAGTATCTCTTTTTTATTTTATGGTAATATCTTTTACAAGTAAGGTTTTTATTTCTTCTAATGAAGTCTTTGATTTTTATTTCATTATGTTTATATGACAAAATAAAAATGAAAAGTAGTGGCCAAGAAGATAAAATGTACTTGAGTTTTTTAAAAGTAGTCATTTATTGTGGCAAATTAATATAACAGAGAAGGCAGGGATCATTCACAAAAGATATAAAAGCATAGTGTATATATGCAGAGAGAGAGAGAGAGAGATTGATTTTAACTTTCTTCTAATTCTATATATTGATTTTTTTCCTGTAAGAGAAAGCTCTAACCTGCCAGCATGCATCCCTGCAGACATCGCTTGGAATGTCTATTAGCCTGCTAATGTATCTCACTGTGCTTTCCATGTTCCCTAGATTCTGATGAATCACCAGTGGCCAGGGAAAGGAATGTGATTGTGCACACAAACCCAGACCCCTCCAACATTGTCAATAGAAGGTCCGGAACCAGGGACTCTGAGTGCCAAACTGAGGATATTCTGATTGCTGCCCCATCCCGAAGGAGAATCAGAGCTCAAAGGGGTCAGAGCATCGCTGCTTCCCTCTCCCACTCTGCTGGCAACATCTCTGCCCTGGCAGACAAAGGAGACACCATGTTTACTACTACAGTGAGCAGCCGCACAAGATCTCGGAGCCTTCCCCGGGAAGGCAATCGAGGTGGGGATACTGAGCCCAAAGTCGGTACTAAACCCTCAGCATATGAAGAGGGAGAGCCTTTTGTGGATGACCATGAAGGAATCCCCAATGATTGCAGTGAGGCTCCGAGCAGCCCAAGCACACAGGAACACCAGCCTGCTTTGGGCTTGGCCTGTTCTCAGCATCTTCACAGCCCCCAGCACAAGTTGAATGAGAGAGGAAGGTCACGCCTGTCCCGAATGGGTGCTGACTCTGGCAGTTGTGACATCTCCTCCAACTCAGACACTTTTGGGAGCCCCATCCACTGCATCTCCACGGCTGGGGTCCTCCTCAGCAGCCACATGGACCAGAAAGATGAGCACCAGTCATCCAGTGGCAACTGGAGTGGGAGCAGTTCCACGTGTCCTTCACAGACCTCAGAGACAATCCCTCCTGCAGCTTCTCCTCCCCTGACTGGCTCTTCGCACTGTGACTCAGAATTGTCACTAAACACAGCTCCTCATGCCAATGAGGATGCCAATGTCTTTGTGACAGAGCAGTACAATGACCATCTGGATAAAGTGAGAGGCCACCGGGCAAACTCTTTCACCTCTACTGTTGCGGATCTGCTGGATGACCCCAACAACAGCAACACAAGTGACAGTGAGTGGAATTACCTACACCACCATCATGATGCCTCCTGCCACCAGGATTTCAGCCCTGAGCGTCCCAAGGCAGACAGCCTAGGCTGCCCGAGCTTCACAAGCATGGCCACTTATGACAGCTTCCTGGAAAAGTCTCCATCGGACAAAGCAGACACTAGCTCTCACTTTTCGGTAGACACAGAGGGATACTATACCTCCATGCACTTTGACTGTGGTCTCAAAGGTAATAAGAGCTATGTCTGTCACTACACAGCCCTGGGCCCAGAGAATGGTCAGGGTGTTGGGGTTCCTCCTGGTCTTCCGGACTGTTCCTGGCAGGACTATTTAGACCATAGGAGGCAGGGAAGACCGAGCATCTCTTTCAGGAAACCAAAGGCAAAGCCGACCCCACCTAAACGTAGCTCATCATTGAGGAAGTCTGATGGAAACACAGACATTTCTGAGAAGAAAGAAGCAAAGATAAGCAGTGGTCAGCACCTGCCTCACAGTTCCAGGGAGATGAAGCTGCCTCTCGATTTCTCCAACACGCCTTCTCGAATGGAAAATGCCAATCTTCCCACCAAGCAGGAACCTTCTTGGATAAACCAGAGTGAACATGGCATTAAAGAACCTCAGTTAGACACTTCAGATATTCCACCATTCAAAGATGAAGGTGCTGAATCAACTCACTATGCAGACCTCTGGCTTCTAAATGACTTGAAAACAAATGATCCATATAGATCTCTATCTAATTCAAGCACTGCTACGGGTACCACAGTTATTGAATGCATCAAATCTCCAGAGAGCTCTGAATCCCAAACATCCCAGTCAGAATCAAGAGCCACCACCCCATCTCTTCCTTCTGTGGACAATGAGTTTAAACTGGCTTCTCCAGAAAAGCTGGCTGGCTTGGCATCTCCATCAAGTGGCTACTCGAGCCAGTCTGAAACGCCAACATCCTCTTTCCCAACAGCTTTCTTTTCAGGCCCACTGTCTCCTGGAGGTAGCAAAAGAAAACCTAAAGTCCCAGAGAGGAAATCCTCACTCCAGCAACCCTCTTTAAAAGATGGAACTATCTCACTGAGTAAAGATCTTGAACTTCCAATTATACCTCCTACCCATCTTGACCTAAGTGCTCTTCATAGTGTCTTGAACAAACCATTCCACCACCGTCATCCATTGCATGTTTTTACTCATAATAAGCAGAATACTTTAGGAGAAACACTGAGGTCTAATCCTCCGCCGTCCCTTGCCATTACGCCAACAGTCCTGAAATCTGTTAACCTTAGGTCTATCAATAAGTCTGAAGAAGTTAAGCAAAAAGAGGGCAACAATACAAATCTCCCCTACGTAGAGGAAAACACTCTGACAATGACGGTCTTGTCTCCGAGTAAGATTCGGCCACAAACAGCAAAGAAATCAGTCTCACATCAGTACTCCACTGAAGACACCATACTGTCCTTTTTAGACCCCTCTGCAGTTGAGATAGGACCAGATAAAATACATTTAGAAAAAAGTTCTACTTTTGATGTGAAGAATGATTGTGATCCAGAAAACATACCCTCAGCTGGTAGCAATCTCCTAGATTCAAATGTCGCAAAAGACCAAATACACACGGAAAGTGAGCCTATTCCAGAAAACACACCAAGTAAAAACTGTGATTTTTCCGCAGAAGGATTTCAGAAAGTCTCTGCTGCCCGCCCAACTGATTTGGATGCTACAATAATACACTATGGAGCTGGTCCAGATGGAGCCCTAGAACAGATACAGAAGGCGCCCTCTGTAGGTCGAGAGGAAGCTGCACTACCCGAATCTGTGGATGTAATCACATCTCAGTCAAACGCACCAGCTAGAACAACAGACATAAGTAAGCAACTTAAGCATCAACTTGCTATGAGCCGCCACCACGACAAAGTGCCTGGGAATATCAACTATGAATCAGAGATATCACCTGTAAATTCATTCCCTGAAAAATGTTCTGAGCAGGAAAATATTGCTTCAGGTATTTCAGCCAAAAGTGCCTCTGAAAACAGCAGACCAGAGGAGACCCATGGAAGTGTAGACGAGGCTTCACTGAAAGGTCAGTCATTGATACATTTGTCACAATAGAAATGTTTCTCATGGCACTTCCTGGAGATTTTCTTTCTTCCATTCCCCATAATACTGTACAACCCTGGGTGTTGGTTTCTTTCCATTATTTCTTTTCATTTATTAAAACAATTGAGATAAAAGCTTTTGTTATGGAGGGACTAAGCTTTGACAGATCTCTCTTTCATTTTAAAAAATGGCAGCAAGGTAACTCCTATTTGTTTGTTCCCTGGGTCAGTGAAGCACAGGAATGTTCTAGGTAACTTCCTCTTAAAGATGCTTCTGTTCTTATTTTAAGAATCATCACCAAGCGATGACTCCATCACTTCACCACTTAGTAAAGACTCTCAAGCGGAAGCAGATGGGGTGTTTGTGTCTCCAAACAAACCTCGAACGACTGAGGATTTATTCGCAGTCATTCACAGGTGAGATGGCATTACCAAGTCCCCCAAAACAAAAGGCACAACCAAAGTTTTGCTTCTTAAAACGCTTCTCATTAGGCCCAACTCACACCTATAATCCTAGCACTCTGGGAGGCCAAGGTAGGTGGATTGTTTGAGCTCAGAAGTTTAAGACCAGCCTGAGCAAGAGCGAGACCCTCATCTCTACAAAAATTAGAAAAATTAGCTGTGTATTGTGGCAGGTACCTGTAGTCCCAGCTACCTGGGAGGCTGAGGCAGGTGGATTGCTTGATCCGAAGAGTTTGAGGTTGCAGTAAGCTAGGATGACACCATGGCACTCTAGCCTAGGCCACAGAGTGAGACTCTGTCTCAGAAACAAAATGCTTCTCATCAAATACAAATACAAGAAAGCCTTTGTAATACATTCAAAAAAATCAAAAGCAAGCAAAGAATTTTTGTTTCCAAATCAAATTGGTAGACCTATATGCACATTGGGAAATAGAAGTCTTTATATAGTTAGATAGACTTCTATTAGAGACTTTAATGAGAATTCCTGAGAGAAGATGGATTTTCCCCCCCAGGAGAGACATCCTCAAATTTTCACATGAAAACAGTTTTGTGGTTAAGTGACATGGAGTAAAAGCTCAAACTAATCTCTGACTTTTAAATAATTTCTTGAACCTAAAAAATATAATCAAAGCTATAATTGTTCATAGAGACAGACATAAGTTGATTCAGCAAAACAAATAGAGCCCCAAGTTTAAGACAAGATAGTGTACCTGCCTATCCCATAGCTCAGAACAACTATAATTGCTCCCATTTTTCCTCTCCTCTTTAAACTTAAATGTCTTTACGTGTACTGGCCTTCATCTCCAAAGTTAATGCCCACATTCCATTAATAGGGGATGTCTTCTGGATTGCTTTTCCAAGACAGTCTTGTGTCCATGTTGCGAATGCACACTCCCTCATCTGCCCTCATACACCCTCATGATTAGTGGTCCATATTTGCAAGAATACTCCTTACAGCTAGTAACCCAAGAGCAAAGCCAATACTAGCCTTTGGAGACTGAACTCATATCCACCCCCATCTAGCAGATCATCATGTGCCTCCACCCTTCACAAATATAACTGCCTTCTTCTACTAGGCATTGGGGACCTAGATGGAACTCCCAAGGGACAGAACTGAAGGATCGTCTTTTCTACCAAATAAAGTTATCATTTGGGGAGCCATTTCATTGTAAGAAGCTTACAATTGTTCTTTCCTAGGATTCAAATTTTTATAGGAACTTCTGTTTCTGTTGATGTTGTTCTGTCATAAAGAAGGGGCACTGCGGGTGGCGCCTGTGGCACAAAGGAGTAGGGCGCCGGCCCCATATACCGGAGGTGGCGGATTCAAACCTGGCCCTGGCCAAAAGAAGGGTCACTGCTGTTTAACAACTTCTTTTAAGAGAAGCCAATCAGAAACACCTTCTATGTGTACCTTAGCAGGCACAATTCTTTACTCAGAGGATGAAGAATCATTAGCTTATTTTCCTTTGCCCCTGTGTCTAGTCTAAGCTCTGATTATACACATTTCCCTCACCGCCATGCTATATCCTCAATCTCAGGAAAAATTACTAAAATGCTATGTAAGTTAAAGGGCCAAGAACTTACCCTCCCAAACCAAATCCTAGTGCTTGGAATAATGGACAGCATGTAAGTAGTAGAGTTAGAACAAACTGGATTTGAATCCCAACTCTGCCACTTTCTGTGCAGTCTAGGCTAAATTACAGCCTCTGGACCTATTCCCTTACTGTGCATGGGGATACCTGTCCCTCACATATTTGAGCTTGACAATAAAATAATTTTTGTGTGTCTAGAATATGGTAGATGCCAGAGCAAATGTTAGTTTGAAAATCCTACCCTACTGGAGTACGAGACACTGGCTTGTGCAAGATAAAAATCACAGAGGTTTCCGGGAATCAAAACCAGGCTTGTCTCCAGTTGCAAGTGTCACATTTTTAAGTTGATGAGAGAACATGTTGCCAGCACTTCTCAATGAACCAAGTTATGTGAAGAGTCACTGAATTTATGCCTATTTATCAAAAGAAGCTCAATAGGATAATGATGGATGTCAAGGTTCAGTAGACTTACTAAGTTTGGTAATCTTAAATTTGCACTTGGGTAGTCTTTACTTATTTATTTGCTTGTTTATTTACATCCTAGTAACAAGAATTTTTTTGTGTTGAGAGTTTACAGTACAGAAAGGTTTTTGAGAGTCCTAGAGATGGTCTAGAACAGTGTTTTTCAACCTTTCTTATCTCATGGCACACTTGCACCTATCATTAAACTTCCATGGCACACTTAAATTATGTTGATCCAAAAAAGAGTAAAAAAAGAATATACTTATTGTGCTTTGAACCTCTTTTGAAAATAATTTAACTATATTTAAAATTTTTCATGGCACACCAGTTAAAAATCACTGGTCTAGGATTTCAATCCCTCACGGAGAGTTAGCTTACTGCTTACTATGCTCTCAAAGTTCCTGAGCAGCTATGGGAAATGGTATTTGCAGCCAAAGAGCGATTGATTTATTTAAAAAGTCACTTAATTAATTTTTTTCCATGGAGGAATTTTAAAAGTAGACAGAACAGTCCATTGCCTGCCCACATATTCTTCACCCAGGCCTTGTTAACCATCAAACTATGGCCAATCCTGTCCCAGTCACACTGCTCCTTCTGATGTTATTTGGAAGCCAACCTCGGACATCAGAGCCTTTCATCTGTGTTGTAGAGACAAATTTAACGGGAAAAGCTCCAGTCTTTCACCCCGCTGTAATGGAAGTCAGATAGCAAAGTAGTTTCCTAACTCTTGGCAAACATCTCAGTAAGTCCACCTCTAGAATTCCTAGCCTCCACGTTGGCCATTCTCTGAAATGGTCATCTATAGAAGCTAATTTACATCCACTGGTTCTCAGAGAGTTTCTTTTAGCCTGTAAGTGCTACAAGGGCAAAGGATGTATGCTACCCCTCATCTTACGGCCCTAACGCTCAGTATCCTCTCATGTGGATGTCCTCACCCTGCTCTTAAACTAGATCTATGTGTGAATGTGGCTGAATACGTTTTTAGTTTCATAAAAATGTATGTGGACTGAGTTTTTGCCCCATTTTTTTGTTTTGTCAAAAGATCCAAGAGGAAAGTCCTTGGAAGAAAAGATTCTGGGGACATGCCTGTTCGAAGCAAATCGAGAGTTCCCCTCGGCGGTAACAGCAGTGGTACCGGCTCCGTCACTTCACCCAGCAACACTGTGACCACCGCCAACAGCCAGAGGTCTCCTGGTCTCATCTACCGGAATGCCAAAAAGTCCCACACATCAAATGAAGAATTTAAGCTGTTACTCCTCAAGAAAGGCAGTCGCTCGGATTCCAGTTACCGCATGTCTGCCACTGAGATCCTGAAGAGTCCCATCCTGCCCAAACCTCCCGGGGAGCTCACAGCAGAGTTCCCTCAAAGCACTGAAGATGCCCACCAGGGGTCACCCGGGGCCGAGGCATTGTCCCCACTCTCTCCATGCTCCCCACGAGTGAATGCAGAAGGGTTTTCCTCAAAGAACTTTGCCACCTCAGCATCGGCAAGAGTTGGCCGTTCCCGAGCCCCTCCTGTGGCCAGCAGCAGCCGCTACAGTGTCCGCTGCCGACTGTACAACACGCCCATGCAAGCGATCTCTGAGGGAGAGACAGAAAATTCCGACGGCAGCCCACACGATGACCGCTCCTCCCAGAGCTCCACATAGGCTGCCTGTGCCCAGCTGCCTGTCAAATGCCCAAACCCTTACTCATATGAGGCTGTGGAACAGAACAGAGGACTTGGGAGAAGTTGCAGCAAGATGGGGTAGCATCACTGCTTAGCAATGAATTTCTAAATACAGTATCTGCTGGGGAAAAGTGGTTTAGTCATTCTCGATTAGTTTCCATGTGTTAGGTAGCTACAGTATCTTTCATGTTTTTCTTTAGCATAGTTTGATTTATCCAGTCTCCTTCCTTGTGATAATAGAGCATATGAAAATGTCTAATTTTCATGAAACTTGGAAGAGGTTTTCCCAGAGCTGCCTATTCAGAAAATAAAACCCTCACTGTCATGATTCTTTAAGAAGATGAAATTACTCTGGAGGTTTGGTATTTTTTTACATTAAAACAAACTAAAGCAAAATTTAGAAGAAAGAACTACACATATGTAAATACCATATTTTTGATAAAAATGTGTAAATAGATTTATCAATGATGAGTGGACATGTGGTCAATTACCTACCGCACACCAACTGTTTATAGAACACACAAAAATAAAGTGTAATAACTGTATTCTGTGAATACCATTTTCATATCAAATACCATACTTAAATGTCCACCAATATGATTTCTGAGCGGTAAACCTCAAATATGAATTTTAAACTGGTGAAATAAAGGAAATTTTGAGGTCATATACTGAAATGTGATTAATTTAAAATAATGAATTCAGACCTATCATTTTTGTGACAAATTCTGGCACCAAACAAGCTAATAGCAACTTGTGGCTGTGATCTGCCACGCAGTAATTCGGACAGAATGAAAAGCATGCTTTGATTTTTGTAATATGCATTTTTTTGAGACAGAGTTTCACTTTGTTGCCCTGGGTAGAACACCGTGATGTCATAGCTCACAGTGCACTCTTGGGCTCAAGTGATCCTCTTGCCTCAGTCTTGCATTTTTAGTAGAGACGGGGGTCTCCCTTTTGCTCAGGCTGGTCTCAAACTCAATGAGCTTAAGCAATCCACCCGCCTCAGCCTCCCAGAGTGCTAGGATTACAGGCATGAGCCACCGCACCTGGCTTCTTTTGATTTTTTTTGAATCAGTGAGAGAAGTCATCATTCTCAACACAAAGCCCTGAACAGCATATGACAGTGTCCTTTAGACTTTAATTTTTTCGATGGATTGCTTTAAAGAGAATGAGTAGGGAAAACAGTAGTTAATTTTAGGTTATGTTTTATATTAGGCTACTGGGGAGGTGAACAGTCATAATCTAATGACTACAATCTTTACTCCTTAATCAGTTTAGCAGTTAGCTCCAGGTTCTTAAACTAAGAAAAATAAAACCTAAGCATGCCACAGAGCTATTGATTTATCAGTAAGTACCTGTAATGAGTTTTCAGTGAAGCTTTCTCTCTGTGCTGATGAGATTCATGCTACCTAAAAATTAACAGAAATGACACTGTGAACAATGTAGTTGGGAAATAGGTATGTGTATATGCATTATTTATAGTCATTGTTAAACTGGGAATGGGGAACAGCTCTGGTTCACGATGCTATATACAACTGAGTTTTTGGTTTTACTATATAGTATCTGCTTGATGGCAAAAGGGGAGGGTGGTGGGTGGGAGAGGAAACATCAGGGCAAGTGCTCTGATAAAATGAAGGCAGGGAAACAAGCTGAATTACTTGAAACTACTTGAATTTCTTGTCTTAAAACTGAAAAAAAAAAAAAAAAAAGAGCTACAAGTTGAAATCTGCCAAGTGGTTTTTACACCTTGGATTGTAACATGAACTAATGCTGTTTAGAATCAAATGTCAGAAATATAAGCAGCTATATACTTAGAATAGGTTTTGAATGGAAGAGCTAGAAAGTAGAGAGAATTAAGAAGGATCTGACCTATAAAAGACTAGAATGTGATTAGAATGATAGAACATACAAAGCTTACCAAGAAACTGACAAGCAGCTGGCTTTAAGCTTCTGCAAGTGGTAGTTGGGAAAGTAGCAGGTGTGAAAGGGGGTTTGGGGTTTGGATTAATTCATGCAAAATGAAGGAGGAAGCCTGGTCTAAGAAAATACTGTCTTTCAATAGAAATACTTTCTAAAATGCTACAGATAAAGAATTTAGAGAATTTGATTGCTGTTGGTGTTTTGTTTGTTTGGAAAGAAAAAAAGTGGCTTCTTCTTCTTCTATTTGTTTTTCACTACCAAATTGTGTTACTAAATTTCTTGTCATCCTTGTATGTAAATTGGGTGCTGGGGGTGGAGGGGGTAGAGGAGGAGGGAGAGAGTGACAGAAAAAGAGAGAGAGAGAGAGTGTGTGTGTGTGTGTGTTCCTTTGTGCGTGCATGTGTGCACGGGTGCTGGGGATAGATAAGCTACCTGGTAAAGGGTTTGAACATTTACGAAGTGTTATACTTTTTATTGAAAGAAAAATGTTTTGGGGTTTGAAAATACGGACCATCATTTCTCATTGGAACCCATTAGTTAAGAAAACCAGCATGGTTTGACACCACATGGGAACATGAATAAATCTGACTCATGCTTTGAAAAGTACACTTTGCAAAATTTTAAAAGTAAAGTTTTTAGACAAATATGATAAGAAACTGTCATTTCCAGTCACTGTAGGTGATCTTTTGTAATTTTCATAAAAGCAGTTCGTTTGCAGTATGGCTTTTGTGTAGTTAGGGGTTTTTTAAGCGTAAAGAAAGGTTTGTGGGCTTTAAAAGTGATTCTAAATCTTGAATAGACAATACATGAATTGGCTTTAATAAAAATGTCACCATTTTATTATTGACATTAATTTAAGTAATGGTACCATATATATTTTAAAATACATATTGACTTGAATTGTGAGGCAATAAGATACCTTCTATATGTAATGATCACAGAATTAACCCTTATAATATAGTTTTACTTATTTTGTTTACTCTAAAAATCTATAGCAGAGTTTCTCTATTTTATATTTCCTAGATTTTAAAAAACCCAAATAGAGATGGAATTTAAATTCACTGTGGAAAATAGTATTAAGCAACAAACTGAGAAAAAAGCAAGAAATTCCTTAATAATCTGAAATATCCTACATGGTTTTATACATAGCAAAAAAGACCAAGATTTAGGGCTGTCTTTAACATCACTGCCGTCTGGAAGCAGGGTACACACATTAGGTATAGTGAAGAACATCAACCTGAACTTTTCTTCTGTTGTTTGCACTGATGCTATTTTTTTTTTTTGTTCTTTTATGTTTATACAACATGTCTATCATGTCTATGTTGTGGGGGGGATTTTTTTCCTTTGATTCTGCTTTGATTTTTTTTAAATTTTGGTTTATTTTTGGCTAAGTAGAGGTCATGAACTAGTTGTAGCAAACAAAACATGCTGTTTGCTCTTGCCAAAGGTCAGTGAGTATGTTTGCTACAGCGGTAGCACTTAAAGAACTAGATCATAACCAAGATTTAAAACAATGAAGAAGGTCACAGTGTAACTATTTTGGTACTAGAACCAGTTCATGCTGGCCGAAAAGACAATGGTTTATGGACTTGCATCCATTTTGTATTTTTGTAATATTTGTAAATACGAACTTTTTAAATTGTTGGAAAGATGGTTTCTTTTGTAAGATGTTTTCAACGTTTACATTCAATCCAAGCCTTTGTATATTTTAGAGCTGTGCAACACTTTAAGTCTTGTATTTATTTTTAGTAAAAACGGTGACAGTTTCATTGTGAACCCCTCAAAAAAATGTATCAGAAAAGTTTGATTACCTAGAAAGTGTGTATAGAAACTGCAAATAAACGTGACTGCAATTAAACAACCAGTTTCTCATTCTTGAGGTTTCACAAAGTGTTTATAGGCAAAAGTACTATACCTATTATTATTGTAGCTCCTCTCTTGGCTAGGAGCCATTTATGGCTTTACTTTGGAATATTTGCCAGCTTTGCTTCGGATAATTGTTCAGACTGCCTCCTTCCCAAGATGCACAGCTTCAATACATGTAAAACAATACGCCATCTGATAATGTCATGTAGCCTTTATATTATATAGCAAACCTCTATGCCCAGCGTGTACTTTAAGTGCTTTGCATACACTAACTCATATACGTGGTGTTCCCCATGTTGTGCCCTTTTTACAGATGGGGAAACTGAAGCACAGAGCAGTTTCTTCACTTGCCCCAAGCCATAAAACAACTAAGTGTTGGAGAAGGGATTCAAACCCACCATATCTGGCTCGAGGGTCTGTATCAGTTCTCGACTACAACCTGTGGTTGTTGGTGACTGAAAGTAACTTTCCCTATAAATTCCTACCAAATCACCACGTTCAGAGTAACTGCTAACCACTACCCTCTCCAAATTCAAGCACTGGCGTTCATACTACGAACCCTGTAAACATCAAGGACACTCTTGCATCACTGGGAGAGGGGCGCGGGGCAGGATCACAACGGTGAGGAGGACACGTGCCAACGGTCACACCCTCCACCGCCACAGACTGAAGAGCAGAGCGGCTCACGTGCGCTGGCCTTCCTGCGCAGCCGCAGAAACTCTTTTCGTGCGTGTGACACGTGAACTTCTCTGGTCTAGAGCCCAGTTCCCATCCAAGCAAGGCACGCCCCATTGCAGCTGTCTCTCTAGCAACGCCCCTCCCACATCACTGTCAACCCCCTGAGGCGATCACCAATTGGTCAGCGGAGCCGTCCTTCCACCCACAGCGCGCGCATGGGAACTAGCGTGTAGCGCGCGCTCCCTGATTTACGCCGTGGTGGTCAAGGCCATCCCTTGGACTCACGACAGGTGCGCGCGAGGTGAGAGGCGCAGTTTCCGGCTGAAAAACCGTTTCAGAGCACTATAAAAGCCTTAACGGTTCTAGCTTCACTGCAGTTGGGAAGTTGGCGTTACTGGAGGACGGTGTGCCGGGCTGCAGCGCTGGAGCAGGTCTATCCAACTTTATTTTTTCTTCATTTTGAACTTTTTAGCTTCTGTTGTGCGCCTGAGTATCAGTGTGGAGGACTTTTCTGTTGATTGATTTGGATTTCCTGGGGGGGCGGGAGTGGATTTGCTTTGTGGGGCTGATCAAGTTGAGAAGCCGCAAGTAAATTTCAGCGGCGTTTTATGAATGGTTTTGTGTGTTTGGGGGTGGTTCCCAGGGCCGCTCCAGGGAGGACAGCTTGTGTTGGCTTTGGAGATTTGGCAATTTATTAGGTGCTTGGTGCTGACTTTGTGGGATGAGTTGATCCTTTCTCAACTTTTCTCTTGGTGAATGTGAGAGGGAGGGCGAGAAAGGACCCAGACTTTGACTTTAGTAGAGTTTTGAGTTTAAACTCGTGACTTGATTCATGTAAAATCTTGTGAGATCGGGAGATAGGTGTTGAGGCTTTGGCGGTAACTGCATTTGATTAAAGATGGAGCGTGCGGTCTCGCTGTTTTGTTGTAAATTCATAACTGAGGAGGAGGGAAATAAAAATGTAGAGGTGTTTTGCAGCTTACCTACTGTGTGGTTATTTGATAGTAAGGCTCGCTTTAGTCTGAGTAGGATTGCTTCCCTCCCTTCTCTACCCTGCTCTTCCCGAGTTCGGACTACCAAGGGGTTGGGTTTTTTTGTTTGGTTGGTTGGTTCAGTTTTTGATCGGGGCCGGGTTTGAACCCGTCACCTCTGGTATATGGGGCTGGCGCCCCAATCCTTTGAGCCGCAGGCGCCGTCCTGCTATGGGGTTTTATAACGTGAAGCGACAAATAGGTTTAAGGTTTACAGAGTGATTTGCTAAGCAGATTTTCTGGGCGGTGTTTTATATAGCGTGGCATGGGCTAGCTGCAGTTTTGAGAGCCTGTAGCAAGTGCTGGGCATACAATTTTGGCGGCATTTGTTTAGCAAAATTGGAGCCCTCTGGCTGTTTGGCTGTGTATTCCTTGAAGTAGTCCTGGGATGAAACGCCGTTTTCAGCCCTGATCATTATGAACTATGCCTTATGTAATAAGCTGATGGCTAGTGCATATCTTGAGAGCGAATATTCTCTGGGCGATGGGGTATAATTTTGGCAGCTTTATCTGCCACCTGGCAGGGTTTGGTGTCTCTGATACTGACAGTGGAGGGGCTGCCTTTGAGAGTCCTGTCAGAAGATTTAGAAAGTGATTAGTCAGTGTACTGACACACTGTTTAAGCAAAATTGGAGCGGTCTGGCTGTTTGGTTGTGTATTCCTTGAAGTGGTCCTGGGATGAAACGCCGTTTTCAGCCCTGATCATTGTGAACTATGCCTTATGTAATAAGCTGATGGCTAGTGAATATCTTGAGAGCGAATATTCTCTGGCCGATGGGGTATAATTTTGGCAGCTTTATCTGCCACCTGGCAGGGTTTGGTGTCTCTGATACTGACAGTGGAGGGGCTGCCTTTGAGAGTCCTGTCAGAAAATTTAGAAAGTGATCAGTGTATTGACACACTTTAAGCAAAACTGGAGCGGTCTGGCTGTTGTAATCTGCCCTCTTTTCCTGTGTATTCCTTGAAGTGGTCCTGGGATGAAACGCGTTTTCAGCCCTGATCATTGTGAACTATGCCTTATGTAATTAGCTGATGGCTAGTGAATATCTTGAGAGCGAATCTTCTCATGACTTTTGAAAATGTCTTTAATGTTTAAAAAAGTCTCTTAAAAAAGCAAATGGCTTGGGGCGCCGCCTGTGGCTCAGTGAGTAGGGCACAGGCCCCATATACCGAGGGTGGCAAGTTCAAACCCGGCCCCAGCCAAACTGCAACAAAAAAATAGCCGGGCGTTGTGGCGGGTGCCTGTAGTCCCAGCTGCTCTGGAGGCTGAGGCAAGAGAATCGCCTAAACCCAAGAGCTGGAGGTGCTGTGAGCTGTAATGCCACGGCAATCCACTGAGGGTGACAAAGTGAAACTCTATCTCTGAAAAAAAAAAAAAAAAAAGATGGCTTTTTGTTCTTATCAAGCATTCAGATTTCTTTTACAAAATATAAGTGAGTTTTATATAAACTCATATTTATGTGTTGCAGTATTATTTAAAAATTAAAATTAATTTTGCCAATCTAGTCATGGTTGAGCTCTAAGAAAATGTGGTAAAGCTGAAATTATTAACCTTGTGGGAAGAAGTGAAAAGGAAGCAGAGTTTATGATGTACCTATATGACCAGGCATGATGCTGAGAGCTTAATTGTGTCATTTAGTCTTAAGTAGCTCTGTAGATATTATTTTAATTTCACAAGTTAGAAAATTGAAGCACAGAGAAGTTAAATAGCTGCCTAAGGTGAAATGGCAAATGTTACAATTTGGACTGGGATTTAGATTCAAATGTTTTTGACTAAAGCACTGTTCTTTGCATCATGCCCTGATACTTAAAAGATGTAAAAAAAAGAAAATCATTCACAAGAAAGGGTTGTTAAATCTGCAGGGTACAAGTGCATTATGAATGAAAAGTACATGTTATGGCCCTGAAGTTTTGTTGTCTGTGTGCTCGATGATAAATAGTTCCATTGGGTAGGTGTGGTGAATACCCAAATAATAAAATATTAGTGATCAACAGCGGGCACCCTTGCTATCTTTGCCAGGCTTTGTTCTAAGCAATTGACATATTTATTTAATCCTTACAATTGCATGAGGTTCATGCTATTTATAGACTTAAAAATAAAAACCTAGAAGCACAGAGAAATTGTCAAACTTACTTATACAGCTAATAAATGGGGGAGGTAGGATCCAAATCAGGTTTTCTGGCCTTAATCGGAATGCTATTTGATGTTGCCTCTCATGTAACTAGACACGTGTGACAGTTGCCTTAAAGGTATTAAAGTGTAAGCGTTCTCATAGCTTATGCAAAGGAGTGTGACATCTGGTCAGGGTGATCATTGACCTAGCACTTTTCTTTTTGGAGGTGGAACTCAAATTAAGCCTTGAGGTTGAATAGGTTCTCCTAGTTGGAGAGATAACAGGGTATTGTGGACTGGACTGCAAAGAGTGCAAGATGGATGTTGATTTGTAAATGTGCCGCATAAGTAAAAATGTTGAGAGTACAATGACAGACTTAATGCCCCCTGCTCCTGTGTATAACTGCAGCCAAGTTTTAGCAGCATTGTAATTAATTCAAATAGGGAATTGTTTTAGGAATTTGTCTCAGAATTACGCATAAAGGTGCAAGACTGTTCTGTAGTATTCTTTGTAAGAGCAAAATTTTAGAAGTAATTTGAATACTATGACTTGGGTCGGTGTATTAAATCATGACATATTTCCAACATAGGACCCTAAGAGTTGTTAAAGTGACTGCAGTTTATGTAAATGTCTTGGTCTGGCTCTTAAAAACTCCAGGTTATTATTGTGGATTTTATCCTTGCTGTGTGCCGCAGTAGTTGGTTTATTTTCCTTGCTCCAAGTCTTCATTTGTGTGAATATATCACATTTTAATTACTCATAGCTTGAATTAGTTTTATAATAAACATAGCTTACAAAGAAAAAAATTGGTTGAGGTTAAGCTCAAATTGGAGATATTTTATAACTTGGACATTTCATGTAACATTAGTCTGCATTTACCTAGCTAACTTAAGAGTTAATTCTCCCATCATCTTTAATCCCTTTTGGGTTTTTTTCTTTTGGACCTTTGGTTATTATACTGTATATCCACTCTAGAGGAAAGGGAAACACCAAAGAGATGAAACGTAGTCCCTTAATTGTGCCTCTCCTTATTGCTCTAGCTCAGGGTCAATAAAGTGAATTAACTCTTTCATTAACGTGCCCCTCCCAGTAACTCTGATGCAGGCATTTCAACCAAATCTGGTACTAGATATAATCTGATACTTTTGCGGTCAATGTCTTTTTTTCTAGTTCGATAGTTAAATGACTCAGCCGCTATAGAACCTCCTAATTCTGGATTGTTTGGCTTACATTTCACATCCATTTATTTAGGTTTAATATGAAATTTAACTAATAAGAGCTAAAATGAACCTTAGAGGTAATGAACTGGTTTTCACCTGGCAGATGAGGAGGTGGTGTCTATAGTGGTCTGCCCAGTCCGCACAGTGATGGGGCCCAATCCGGCATAGACTCCTGGCTCACATTTTGGAGGCATGCTACCTCCCTAAGTAAAGAGCCCTTTTTTGTTTTTGTTTTTTCTTTTTTTTGGAGACAGAATCTCACTGTGTCACCCTGGGTAAAGTGTCATGCCATCATCATAGCTTATAGCAACCTCAAACTCTTGGGCTCAAACAATCCTGTCTCAGCCTCCCAAGTAGTTGGGCCTACAAGTGCCTGCTATGATGCCTGGCTGATTTTCTAATTTTTTTTTTTTTTTTTTAGTAGAAACAGGGTCTCCGTCTTGCTCAGGCTGGTCTCAAACTCCTGAGCTCAAGCCATTCTCCCAGAGTGCTAGGATTACAGGTGTAAGCTACCCCATAGGACCCAGTGAAGAGCCTTTTCGAGCTCCTTTACAAAGGCAAAATTGGCCATCGTGTTGCTTGTTAATTTGTTTCCAGCCTTTACTATATAGACCTTAAATTATGAATCATTCACTCCACAATTTGGAATTAGGTCTGATTTGATTCTTATTCCTAGTTGTGGGCAACATGGCCCTTCTGTTCTTAAAGACTTAATATAAATTGCTCATGGAAGAAGTCCTATTTTGTCACTCTCTAAAATTCAACCTAACTCAATTCGACTTCAATTAGCATTCTGAGAGTGTGTCCATTATTAAAGTTATTAGGATAGTAAGTGTGTGAAGTAACTTTTATGCGTTGCTTTTCAGGAGTAGAAAGGAGGTTTACCAGTCTTAGGTGACTAAGCAGTTTCACAAATAAACCTTCCAGCAAGTTTAAAAATAATTAGGCCCAACTCAGAGGAAGATGTCTAGCGGCTCCAGTGATGTCGATGTGGTTTGTATTTCAAGTTGAAAATCTGTCTTTGTTCCTTTCCTTGTGTTATACTTCTTTTAAAAATGTTTAATTTCATATGGTGAAATGCATAGATCATAAGTGAGTACTCTGTCATGACAATTCATGTACAAGTTTCTTTGTGAACATGTACTTAAATCTCTTCTGGATAAATACTCAGAAGTTGAATTACGAGGTTATGGAGTTCATGTAAATTTAGCGTTCTAAGAGTTTGCCAATAGTTTTTCAAAGTGGTTGTGCTGTTCTTACATTGCTATTATTGTTCCTTAATCCTTGAAGTTGAATCAAAATATAAATTATTTAAACTATATAATTCGGCCTAGCACATTTATTTAGTTATGTAAGGAAATGGATATTAACATTACCTAGGTAATCTAGGCAATTCTCTTAACTTCTATCATCCCTAATGTTTTTCAAAAATCTTTGGAGGTAGTATTAACTGCCTAGCAAGAGTCTTCTCTGACATAATTATGCAAAAGCACTTTGAAAAGCATAAGGCACTACAAACAAAGGGCAAGATGTACTATCTATAGCCCAATTCCATATTATTTTGAAGCTCTTGAGAGCAAGGCTAATTCAAGGGATTTCTACCATATATTTTGAAACAAAGATATATATAGCTACCAAGTCTGTTTATTTTAAAGTTGTTTCTATAGTTCATAGTTAATTCTCAGAGTAAAGAGTTATTATTATGATGTTCACTATTTACTTATTTATGCCCTGGCTTATTAAAAAAGAAGTTTCAAGGTGGCATAGAGAGATTGATTTATCAAGAAAAATAGGTGTTTAAGTGTTTCCTACCTTGTCCACAGAGGGGCACTGTTGGATTATTGGAAATCAAAAGCCATGTAACATTCAGTTCATTGTTAGAAATACTTGCTTTTAAAGCAGTTCTAGTGCTAGAAGACTAATCTTTTTACCCTGAAGCATTAGGGGTTAGGTGCAGTGAAAACGGTGACTTACATGTAGTTATATTAGTGAGAAAACATTTTGCAAATACATTTTTTCATGTAGTCATAGTATTTACTATGAGCAAAGGTCCTTTGATACCACAAATAGTCCTTTGAAGCTTCTTGAAACTGAAATCGAAACTCTCAACTTTAATTTTAGTTACATTTTTCATTTTTCCTTTTAATTTTTTAATAAATCTTCTCCAGATAAGGACTCGAATACCTACTTATGATGATGATAATACTGTTCTTTATGCATATGAACCAAATACTGCATATGTCCGTCCTGTAAGTAGTATTAATTGCTAGTTGCCAAATATCTAAGGTCTAAGAGAAGAGGTCTAAATTTCTTATATACTATGGAGTCCTCTAAACTCAAGAAAATCTCTCATGACTTTGTTTGCTTTCTTCATTAGACAATGAATTCTTAACCATTTTACTACCTCTTTTTCATATATAGTAGGAAATTCAGAGCAGTTTTGTATTTATTTTTAATAGAAAACTCTAAATCTATATTTTTTTATTAAATCATAGCTGTGTACATTGATATGATCATGGGGCATCATTCACTAGCTTCACAGACCGTTCACCAAGTTTCACATATACCCTTGTAAGATGCACTGCTTGCCTCCTTTCTTAGCAATTCTCATTTTCATTCTCATATTCATGTGAATGCTTATTATTTTATCTCTGCTTTAGATGAAGACTTTCTGAAACCTTTGAAAAGTTGTTGAAAAATAAAAAGAGTCTGAATAAATAAATAAGAAGTTCTTCCCCTTGTTGTTGAACTTGAGTCTGATAGAAGTAAAGCACTAACTATTTACTTTTAAAATATTAGCAGGAGAATGTTCTATCTGAGAATGAAGAGCCAGCGAAAACAGTGGTGGATGTCATCAAACGTTGCCAGGTATGGAATTTCTGTCTCTTCGAGGCAGTTTTCTAAAATGTTAAGTGAAAGTTCTCTTTATTTTGTATAAAGGGAAAGTGTACAATTAATTGAAATTCTACTCATCAAATTATTTATGATTATCACCCCATTGTGATCATTTCTAACAATTTCTAGTTAGTACAGCATCCCTGGATGAAATTTTTGAAATAGCAACATAAAGATTTTATAGCTTTTTTAAAAGCCCATTACTGATCAGATGTAGTTATGTCTCTTTCATCTTGATTGTTCAATATTGAATTAATTTCCCCTCCAAAACCTTTAAAAGGAAATTGGCTGTTTTGGATGAAATGTGCCTAAATGGATCTCAAGATACCTCAGTCGAAACAAAGTGGCAGCCCATCAAAGTTTTGTAAAGGGTGTTATCTTTTGTTCCAAGGGGATTTTGTAAAAACTAGCACGTTTGTAGAGATTGACAGAGGTATGTGATTACCAGGAATTCTGGGAGCTCCATATCCCTCTGGTAATGAAAGTTTATTAAAAAGTAACACTCTTTACAAAACATTGGTGGCTCTTCACTGGAAGTGTGGTACATTCTTTTTCAGCATTAGAGCTTCCTCAACGCCCGTGTGGAGGGAAAGTTGGGGCTCTTTAGCTCACCCACTTGACTCGGAGTCACCTGCAACCAGGCCTCAAGTAGGAAGCAAGACACTTCTGAGGGCTCATTGTTTCTAGCAGTTAAAATTTGACTTAATGGTATTTTTACATATGTTGCTTTCTATTGGAGTAGAAACTGCTAATAACTTCTGTATTATACTAGACCATAGAGGAGACCCTCCAGAACCTAAGTAAGAAGTGTGACCAGATTCTTGGAAAGGTTTCAAAGATCTACCGTTGCCGTGTGAAATCGCTGTGGCAAGCTCGTGTAAGTGTTACAACAAACATTTTCTGAACTGTGTGGTAAGCCTCTAGTTTCTAGAGATGCCAGTTAGGTAGAAGTCGTAGAGAACTAGTAATTCTGTAAGATTAGCAAGGCTGGTCTCTCCTTACTTCAGTCGCAGATGAAGGACTAAAATTCTGTTGGAAGAATGCTGAAGTTTAGGTTTGATAAACTATGACACTGAGTATTTTTATGTTTGCAGCTATAATGTATAAACTACAGTTAAAACATAGGGTTGAAGCGGAGTAAAATTTAATCATGTACTCAAGAAATCATTTATTGTTAATAATGTAAAGCAGTGCCGCATGGAAAATCAATAGAATGTATTTATTGCTCATTTTATTTCCTTTTTACTCACTTCATTTATGCTGGGTTTGTGTAATTTCAGAAGCCGTTTGGATATGCTTACAAGAATTACAATTATCTTAAGGCTAGAAAGCTTAAATTTCAGAGAAGGAGGAGGAGGAGGAGGGGGCTTTCTGAGTCATTCTCTCACCCTGAAAGTTATAGCCCCACTTTCCCAGCAGAGCGCCGTGGTAATAACCTGAGCATCCATGTGGAGACACCTTACAATTCTGAGGATTCCCAGGGGCTGGGGCTGCAGTCACCATTCAGGGAGCAAACAATCAGAGAGCACGTGCTAGAGCAGACCATCAACCCGAATCCATCGATCTTCCAGCATTCTTATCAGTCATATTTCCCAGTTGATGAAGGAATGCGGGCCATTGATACATCGGCCCCCTATCCGAGCCCTGGGCCTCACAGTACCAGCACCAACCTCTCGCCTACTCGGCCTTCCTCAGCAATACACACATCCATGCTGAGCTCAGAAGATGGCTGCCTGACCCAGAATACTAGCTGCCTGAGCCAGGTTTCTGGCTGCCTGACCCAGAATACTAGCTGCCTGACCCT
Source organism: Nycticebus coucang (assembly GCF_027406575.1). Classification (NCBI taxonomy): domain Eukaryota; kingdom Metazoa; phylum Chordata; class Mammalia; order Primates; family Lorisidae; genus Nycticebus; species Nycticebus coucang. The sequence continues at coordinate 16,353,183 of NC_069804.1, forward strand.
GAATACTAGCTGCCTGGCCCCGAATACGAGCTGCCTGACCCCGAATACTAGCTGCCTGGCCCCGAATACTAGCTGCCTGGCCCCGAATACTAGCTGCCTGACTCCGAATACTAGCTACCTGACTCCGAATACTAGCTACCTGACTCCGAATACTAGCTGCCTGGCCCAGAGTTCTGGCTGCCTGACACAGAAGCCTAAGATGATAAGTTATGCCTCTCTAATGGAAGATAAACATTGTGGGTCACCGCTCAGAGTCCCTTGTGGCTTCGGTGAGTTGGAAATGCCATGATACAAGTAGTAATACTGTTGAACCTATTTCCACTTGCTGCAAGCTAGTGGAAGCTGTTTGTTTCCTGTTTTGAGGGCTGGTTTTAGGTGATATTCAGGATGGGGGCAAACATGCGATGAGTGTGTGTTATGTGCCAGACATTCTGCCAGTCAGCTGGGCCTCTTCTCCACTTATCCCATAATGCCCCTATCCCCAAGAGCACAGAACTGGTGAGGCACACTCCTAGAAGGTCCCCCTATTGTGAAGATTTTAATCTTCTGTTTTTGTTTACTCTTTCCCTAGGGTAAATAACTCAAAACACTCTTGAAATGGCAAGAGCCTACATGATAGGAAAGAAAGGGTATGCCTTCAGCTAATTCACACACAAAATGATCAATGGTGGTTGTTCATATTGGAGAAACAAGTCTCTCGAGCTAATTAGAAAATCCACCTCAGTTCTCACACACTAAGTTTATGGAGTCAAATGACTCTGGCTAAGGAAGCCAGTACGTCTCAGGACTCAGAAATTTTAACACAACTTTAGTGAAGTGTCGGTGCAACTTGATGCAAATAAATAACACCTACTCAGTCCATATTGCATTGAACTGAGTGACCCAGGGAGGCCTCCACCAGCAAGCATCTCCGCATGGAGATAAGAGGGTGCGGCCCCTCCTAAGGATCTTCACAGGCTTTTATTGAAGTCAGATGTGATGAGAAAGTACAGCACAGCAGGTAGCTTCAAAGAGAGAGTGAAGGTTAAAAAACAAGGAGTTTCTCTTTAACTGTATGATTGAATTCTTAATACATTCTGTTTACTGTACTTCTATCTTGCCTTTTCCTTATCACTGCTGTATGACTTAGGGCTGAGACAGTGGGCTGTGTCTGGTGAATACTGTTTTTAGTGCTCAGGGCCAGCGGTAATGCCTGGCTTTAGTCCAGATCACTCTTTCCTCAGTGCCTAGCACTTTTAACCCTTTGCTCTATCCCACAGTGAAGGACACAGATAAAACCTCTTCAGGTATAATCACTTACATTGTTTCATATCTCAACTATTTCTTTTTAACATACAAATCTTTGACCCAAATATCTATTACTCTGCAATTAAACATGAAAGAGGAATGAAATAAAATGATAGTTACTTCTGATCTAGCTCAGCAGAAAAGAATTTTGTTTTCTTCAAATTTCAGATTAGCATTTAAGCCACGAGAGACAGAAATTTAGAGTAAAGTGATACTAAAAATATTGAATACTTGGGGAAGATGTGGCAAAAGAAGTAATTTGGTTTTCAGAGATAATGAGGTTACTATTGAAATTTATTGACTAAAATGAACACATTTAAGCAATTATAAAACTGTACATTTGGGGAATTTTCATACTATTTAGCTAGTAAAATAAACATAACCTAGACGGACCAACCTAGATTAAGAGATGAAGAGAAACTCATTGAAATATTGAAAGTAAGTGAGTCACTGGTTAGGTTAGAGTAACCTCATTTTACCCACGTAACAGATCTATATTTGCCTGTGGCCAAAGAAGCCTTGGTTGGTTTGCTCAATCTGTTTTATGGTCTTTGAAGCTGTAAGGTAACTTCTGAAGCTGCTTTTGTTGTTTGGGAGAGATCAGATGGGATGTTCTTATATAGCCATCCTCCCAACATCTTTTTTAGGCTTTTACTAGTTTTCATAATTTAGTCTTGACTACCAGCTGGGTGACCTAACAGAATGTTCTAAGAATGAGACCATTACTCTCTACCTAACATCTCTTCTTTCAGGATAATGATCAGGTCAAGTATGATTTATCTTTTCTTCTTTCCATTGAAGCTACGAGCTCACCCCTTCCTCATGACCATGATAGGCTGAAACCAATCTTCTCTGTTGACCCTTCAACCTGGTCTGTGGAAGACGTGGTCACTTTTCTGAAGCAAACCGATGCTCCTATGTCAAACCTCCTCACTGACCTCTTCAGGCACCACGTAATGTATCTCTTTGTACAGTTTTCTAGCCATAATGCCTTTGACCTCTGTGCAGAGCCTTCAGTTGGATTCTGAGTAGTGTGGATGGTGGGGGAACCCTACCAACTGGTGTTTCCATATGTGAGAAAGATTATTTTTTCCCCAAGTTAGATTCTAAATGGTAGATTAATGGTCTGTTCTTTAAATGAGTATTTAAGTGCCTAATACACAAACGGCAACAAGTTCGCAAGAGATAATGATTGAGCATTGCCACTCTCAGGTGTTCCTCCCCTTTATAATGACAAATACACAGGATCCTCACCCTACTCCCAGCGAGGCCTCGGGACCATGAGTATGAGGGGTGACCACAAGTTTTAACAGGGTACCTCTTGTGATGATACCCCCATGAATCCAGCAACTGAATCCCTTTGGCTTGGTTATTGATGGTTTGTGATGCTGATACCCTCATGCATTCACCAGACCATTTGCAGAGTACCATCATGGTCTATATTTTTTCTAATTTGTAGCTTTAATTTCTTTAATGTAGAGTTTTACTTAGTAGAAAAAGTATAGAAGGTACCTGACAAAGGTAGTACTGTGAGAGACTTCAGGTCTTTTCAGACAGTATTACAGGAGTAACTAAAATTTTATTTTTAAACTGGAACTTGTGAAAACCAAGTAATATGCTTCAGGTAGTGTAAAGCTGGTCAATTAAGATAATGAAGAATTTTAGGATATCTCATGACTATCAAGAAATATTTTTATAGCGTGTCCTAACAAAATTAGTCGCCTCATATCTGATGTACTATTTTCAATCTGGTAAGAAAGTCAGTCATTCGTTTTAGTATAGAATTAGCTTCAGACAGCTAACTGGCTTCATCATAAAGATAGTACTATATAGCACGTTGACAGTCTACACTCATGTCAGCATCCCATATTTTCAGCCCTTCGCAGAAAGTTAATGACCATCTGAAATTCATCTTTACCATTCATAGTTTCTACTCTTCTGTCATAGATAGGTAGTATTTTATTCAACCTATAGTATGTATTTAAAATGTCATTTGACACAGTTCATTTTTATAATATACTAGGCAAATTTTCCTTTTTTCTTAAAATTTCAGGTGAATTTATAAATTATCAAATGGTACATCACTATACAAATTATATTTTTAAAAGTTTTTTCATAAAATAGATGCATATTCAGAGAATATCCATTTGGGATGAGCTGCTCTCTAGTTGGCATTACATGTTCATATATATATATATGTGTATATATATATATAGAAATAACCGTTCTGATAAAATAGGAAGGTATCCTTAGTTATTGTAAGTTCCTTCTCTCTGTAGGACATTGATGGAAAGGCCCTGCTACTGCTCAAGAGTGACATGATGATGCAATATATGGGCCTGAAGCTGGGGACAGCTGTGAAGCTATGCCACTACATTGAAAGACTTAAAGAACAAAAATACTATGATATTTAAAAAATGTTTCTGCCAACTGAGATAGGGCTTACTTTTGGGAGTACCAGTGCCTTCTTGATGGAAACTCATTTGTCTGCCCTTAGTAGTTTTTGTTTTGTAGGAAATTCCTCTAAAAATACATTAGATCCAGAATTGCAGAACTAAATTATAGTCTAGTCTACTTCTTTAAAAACCATATAACATGTTACTTTTAGCATAGTCAAATAGGAAGTCCTTTATGTTTTATTATTTTCGTTGGATAGGTTACAAATATACTTTATGCTGGAAAGAGCAAAAAAACTTTGATTTTTGGTTCATCTTTATATATAGAACCAGAACAGCTAAAAAAGGAAATAGCAGGGATTGACAACTTCTATAATTAAATCCATGAGAATGTTTCTGCAGAAGAGAATTTAAAGGTAGCTTATATTTACTTCTTTCTCAAATACTTTAATGCTGATGGCAACATTTTGCTCATGCTCTACCAGTTTCCATAAAGGCAATAGCCATATTGATTATTTATCATTCTGTTATTATATGTCTTATTTATTCATATTTAGAGGAAAAGTTCATAAACTTTTAAAAAGTACTCTTATTAATTTGCAGATAAGTTATAGATAGAATAAATTATAGATAGAATAGGTTATAGATATATAAAAAAATAAAAAAGAATAAGCTATAGATAAAAAAGACAAAAATAAAATAAGTTATAGGTGGAATAGGTTGTAGATAGATAAAAAAGACAAAACTAAAAAAGAATAAGTTATAGATAAAAATAAAAAAGAGTAAGTTATAGATAGAATAGGTTATAGAGAGATTTTTAAAGAGTAAGTTATAGATAGAATAAGTTATAGATAGATTAAAAAAGACAAAAATAAAAAATAAGTTATAGATAAAAAAGACAAAAAAGAATAAGTTATATATAGAATAGGTTATCAGTAGATTAAAAAGACAAAAATAAAAAGAATAAGTTATAGTAGAATAAGTTATAGATAGATTAAAAAGAGTAAGTTATAGATAAAAATAAAAAGAATAAGTTATAGATTAAGTTATAGATAGATTAAAAAAAGACAAAAATAAAAAATAAGAAACAGATAAAGACAAAAATAAAGACTAAGTTATATATAGAGTAGGTTATCAGTAGATAAAAAAGACAAAAATAAAAAAAGAATTAAGTTATAGATAGAATGGGTTATAGATAGATGAAAAAGACAAAAATTTAAAAAAGAGTAAGTTATAGATAAAAAAGACAAAAATAATAAAAGAATAAGTTATAGATAAATAAAAAGACAAAAATTTAAAAAAGAATAACTTATAAATAAAAAGAAAAAATAATAAAAGAATAAGTTATAGGTAGATAAAAAAGACAAAAATAAAAAAGAATAAGTTATAGATAAAAAAGACAAAAGTAAAAAAAGAATAAGTTATAGATAGAATAGTTGTTTTATCCAAGAGATACTGTATTGTGAGGGTAGTTTGGATGGAGTAAGACTCTTATTTTCTTTCAAATAAAATACCTATTAAAATTTCCATATTTTGGCTAAGTTTGGACATTTAACTACATATTCATTGTTCATATCTCTCTACAAAGATACCTATGTCCAAAGATTCGTATTTTATTTTATGTATTCTTCATATAGATACTACTTTATATTTTATTCTAAATTAAAATATATATGCAAGTAAATTTTTTATTTTTGAATTTAAAATGGCACTTTGTACTCCCTCAAAAGTAAGCAGGAACTATATATTTATGAAATGTTTTTATTCAGTATACTATAAATGAATCGTTTGCCATCACAAGTACCTCTCAGTTTACTCTTCAGGGGATAAGAAACATCTGTAGATTTTTTTTTCATACATCAACTTCTCTGCCCTGTGCGGTGTTCCTAGTAAATTTGCATAGTTCTGAGCCATTTATCCTACTAAACTTTGGAAGATACAATAATCCTGTCTTATCATTTTGGGCTGTATAAGTTAGAAGTTTTAAGGGAAACATTTATTTTTATTTTTATTATTTTATTTATTAGTTTTATTATTTATTATTATATTATTACATTGTATAACTAACATTTATAAGCTATAAGAATTGGTGCTAACAGTATTAGCTATTTATTATAAACATCAGTAAAATGTTCAGCAGGACCAAAGATGTACATTTTCTTCTTAGAAAACAATTGTACTTTATATACAAATGCAACTATTTAATGGGTACATGTGGTTAAAAGATTGGCTTCATCTATGTCATTCCTTGTGTAAGACAAGATTCTAACTTAAACTTGATTTTCATTCGAATTGTTTGTATGAAGACACTGTACCCAGTTGAACAGTCCTTAGATGTTTATGTAACAACTACATTTTGCAAATTTCAGATTTTAAAAAGCAATAAAATTTTCAAACCACAACAGTTAATGTCCAGGCCTCAGATTTACTTTACTTACTTTCACTGCATTACGTTAATGTATGAATTTTGTTAGTATTGAAAAGGAGCCCCTCTAGTAAATTTGTGGCTTTATATCTCTAAATACTTGAGTTTCAAAATCTGCCGTTTCTCCTGGTAAAGAGATGCCTAGGAGCAAAGAGCTGATTTCTTATAGTGGGTCTCAAATGAGACTCCAGAAGCCTTTAAGAAGTTACATCAATGAGCTTTCTCTCTGCTCATAATACTATCAATAATGCGAGTGTGCTGGACAATGCCAGTGCCCCTCATATATTTCGTCCCATCTGAGTTCCCACACCTGCCTGGCAACGCTGGTTGCTCATTATCACTGTTGGGGGTGGGGGCAGAAGCCACGTCTTGACACACCTGCTATTGCCCCTCTTCCTTCAGATGGCCCAGACTCCTCGGCTGGATACCTCTGAGGATCAGCATTACAGCTGAGTAGCCTTAATTATCCGCCCTTCAGCGCCTCTTCACTCCAGGTGCTGCTGCTCTGTGCTGAGGATCCCAGAAACGTAGTGCTCTTGCTGCTCAGCAGCGTGTCTGTGGTTCATTGAAGACAGTGGGGCCCTGACGGGGGCTCCCAGAATGATGATCAATGGGCTGGAACGAGGGTGCTGACCTGAGTGGTCGGAGACTTGAGTAATTCAGTGTCCCCCCTTTCCCCTATCTGGTTTGTAAATTTTTAGTACAGAGACCATCATGCCATATTGCCCTTCACAGGCATTTTCCTAGCTGTTCAAATGACCTTTCCTTGAGCTTTGCCTCCCAGTCTGTCCTTTGACCCTCCGTAGCCAGCCAAATTCTGTACCCTGAGCTCTAAGACCTTCTGGGCACACCTAGCATTGCGCTGGTCTTTTGTCTGTGATTTCACACAGTGGGATGTCTTAAAGGACATGTAGAGTCTAGGGGTCCTATAGGGATAAAAATGCCATGAATAATATTTGAAATTAAAATGTAAATGCTGTGTGTAGTAGCAATGTAATTAGGAGAAAAAGCACTGCTTTTTCAAGCTACAGATATAATTGGACTCAGGGTTGGTTGTGTAAATGACAGTCTCAGTTTCTGGGGCTCTTTCTACAGCTTGATGCTGGGGCTTAACGTACAATCCCCTGATGCTGATCCAGGCAGAGAGGGAGAGCTCTGGGGTAGAGAGGACGTACAGAGGCACCCACCATTGGGATCCGCAGCAGACAGCCAGCTTTCCTTCTCTACCTCCCTGCTCCCCACGTTGTCCATGACATTGGTTAAATGGAACCTTGAGAGCAGCTCTCTTGAGGAAGCACATACTCAGACTGAGCTTGGCCACTCCTGCTGCACTGGAGGCAGCTGTAAGGCTACAGGATCACCTCTGACTGGAGGGGCGCTATCAGCACTGAGGGGAGATCCTTAAAACGTGAGGGACCTGGCTTCTCCCCTTGAGCTGCCTAGAACCTAGCTGAGATGAGCCAACATTCCTGAAAAGGAGAACCTTGGGACGCTTATAAAACAGCACGTGAGTCCGCTCCAAGTGACAATAAGTGATGTATCAAAATGCCTCAGTAATTGTGTGTCCTGTTCCTCAGCCAGAGAACCAAAGCACTTAAGCACCTTTATTTGTAGAAATGATCCTTCACAGGCAAGAGGGCAGCCACGGCAGGGTCAAGGCCTCTGAGAGCCCCACTCCATTTTGGCCTCACCCCTCTCCTGCTTTGGCCTTGGATGCTCAAGTCCACAGATGGACAGGGGTAGGGCAGGGTGTGCACACTCCCCGGGGGTAGAAAGTTCAGTGGGAGCGGGGCACATACATCACACCTTCCCTTTGCATTCACGTAAGAGGGGAGAGATGAAGCTTCTCTGCAGATAGCATGTGTATTCACTGCTGGAGAGTGTTCTGAAGTGCTGGACATTGTTGGAACTTGCCACCACCCCAGCTTTCTCAGTCCCCCCCTGTCATTAGAGGCATGAAAAACTGGAAGCAACATTTCCTTTGCCAGTAGAGTTGGCTTCTTGGATTTGTGCTCTGTCGGGATTCTGGAAGGAGGAAGGTAAGGATAAATGATTTCCCTCTGGGTGGCAGCATAGGCCAGGCCTTTGAATGTCAGTAGAAGGCAGATGTGGGGTTTGGCAGCAGCCTTTGGCTGTCACCTTGGGATTCATTCCCTTCATTCATGTAGGCAGCTGAGACTGTTGAGGAAGCTTCTCTGCAGCCCTTGCACTCCTGGACTTCTAGAAATTTCCTCCCTCACCTTGGACCACTGCCTCCTAGCAGCTGTATAAGATGATAATGTATTAAACCCCTTCCATTCTGAAGACTTAGAAAGGCTTGTGTGTTCTTGGTCAAACCCTGACTTGTCCACCTCCTTCAGCATGCCTGTCCCGTAGAGGTTGCCCACTGTTCAGAGAAGTTCCGCAGAGAGAGGCCTTTATATTACTTAGCTTAAATGAAGTAGTATATTCCATCAAATGTAAGGCCCCTTTGAATGTAAGATGTGCCATTGTTTAATGAGCCAAAAGGGAAAGGAAAATGCTCTCTATTAGACAACCACTCACCTCTGATTATAATATGCAAGCAAATTTCACAGGTGATAAAATGTAGAAAAAAATGGGTGGCTTAAGACATATAAAATGTTAACTCTCAAAAGGTGAACAGGTGGTTGTAAAAGGTTAATGCAAAGAAACTGCATTCACTGAATTGAAGACTAACAGTGTAAGCCCAGGGGAACAGCAAGAAGGTGGCAGAGCTCCTCTGAGCTTTGCAACAATCGCAGTACAAATTAAGACAAAAGCGATCTAATCAGATCTGCTAAAAACAGCTACCAAGGAGACTTTGAAATGTGACATTTATCCATTGTCATAAGCAAAATGCCTTATCATAAATGTGTATTTTGCCTGGGAGTGGTGGCTCATACCTGTAAATCCTAGCACTCTAGGAGGCTGAGGATAGGAGGATGGCTTGACTTCAGGACTTCAAGACCAACCTGAGCAAGAGCGAGACCTTGTATCTACTAAAAAAAAAAATAGAAAAATGAGCTGGATGTGGTGGCAGGAGCCGGTAGTCCCAACTACTTCAGAGGCTGAGGCAGGAGGATCAGTGAACCCAGGAGTTTGAGGTAGCTGAGAGCTAGGCTGAGGCCATGGAACTCTAGCCCAGCCAACAGACACACACGCATGCGCGCATGCGCACACATTACAAAAAAGCCATGTGTATTTTTACCTTTAGGCATTAGCTAAGAATAGGATGAAGCCATCCAATTTTAGCAAGACTTTTAACAATTTCCTTGCATCCAGCAAGGGAAAAAAGAGGAAGTGGAATGATGATAGAATATGTGTCATCCCTAGTTACGCCTCGACCTTGTCTAGATCCAGATGAACAGAAGCCGACAGTAAAAAGGCGTATATGAGACAATCCAGGAAAAAGTGAACCCCTAGTGGATGTTAGATGACACTGAAGAGTCATTATTCATGTTGAGCAATGACGCTAATGGTATTAATGATTACATTTTTGAAAAGGTGGTGCCCTTGTTGTTTAGAAATACATTCTAAAATTTTACAAATCAAATGAGGTGATATCTGGGATTGCTTGGAAAGAATCTAACAGGGAAGGAGGTGTAGATGGAACAGGATTGGATTCATGTTAATATTTGTTGAGGCCAATGACATATATATGGGAATCTATTATACAAATCCCTCTTGTATGTTGGAAAATTTCCGCAATAAAAAGCTTACGTGATGGGTGGCACCCATAGCTCAGTGAATAGGGCACTGGCCACATACACCAAGGCTGCTAAACAACAATGACAACTGCAAGCAAAAACTAGTCAGGCATTGTGGCAGGCACCTGTAGTCCCAGCTACTTGGGAGGCTGAGGCAAGAGAATCACTTAAGCCCAAGAGATGGAGGTTGCTGTGAGCTGTGATGCCACAGAACTCTACTGTGGGTGACTAGTGAGACTCTGTCTCAAAAAAAAAAAAAAGCTTAAGTGAGTATTCAGAATATGAAGACAAAATTCTCTTTTTTTTCCAGAAATGTCTATATACAAGCAAAATTCAATCTACAGAGAATTTCAGTAAATTAATGATTAAAATTTAAACTCCTTCCCTGACGTTTCTTAATATTATATTAGCCAAAGGCAGTTAAGCCACCTACAACTAAGAAACACCTGTTCCTCCTGATGTGGTTAAAAGGAAACAAAGTTGAAATAATAGATGTAAAACAATATGGTGCAAAACGTCCGTGTCAGCTCTTTGCTTTGTCAGCAAATACTATTGGGAGGCATGAAGGAAACTTCAGGAAGAATTGAAGTCAAAGCTAGGCTGAATCACACAGCGGCAGGTCTGCCATTATGTTGAATGAAAATCTGACGCTTGTGAACCCCCTCAGCTTACAGTGGGAACTGAACGTGCTTTTCTGCAAAAAGCAATGATCAGAAAGGGAATGCCTCCATCCCTTTGCCCCCATTTTTCCACACTCTGCCTTCTCAAAAGGTGTCTCCACATCTCCCACCTTGTGGCACAAGACTTGGTTGTTCCACAGTTGTTAGCTTTCTCTTGGTTTATTCCAGTTATTATTGCTCTAATTATATTTGCTTTTCAGACAAAGGGACTTATTTCCCTTTCCTCTCTTTTGTCCCATAGGTAATTTTCTTATATATTCCTGGAAAAGCCCTTATGATTCATTTGCAATATACCCCGTTCCCCATGTGTGCAAGTCTCTCTCCCCCAGGGGAGTCCCCCTGAATCAACATCACTGTAACCCATGTCCTGACCCAGTGGCTTTCCCTATATCATAAAATCCCTGTTTCCCAGCTGGTGGTTTACACTCTTAGTAAGAGCAGCCCTCGACACGTTGTCGACAGTTGGCATCACTGTCACATGATAAGCTAGACTGGGTTTTGAAATTGGACATCATGAGCAATCACGGCACTTACACCCCCAACATTTTTTTTTTTTTTTTTTTTTTTTCCCTTTTATTTTTTTTTTTTTTTATTGTTGGGAATTCATTGAGGGTACAATAAGCCAGGTTACACTGATTGCAATTGTTAGGTAAAGTCCCTCTTGCAATCGTGTCTTGCCCCCATAAAGTGTGACACACACCAAGGCCCCACCCACCTCCCTCCTTCCCTCTTTCTGTTTCCCCCCCCATAACCATAATTGTCATTAATTGTCCTCATATCAAAATTGAGTACATAGGATTCATGCTTCTCCATTCTTGTGATGCTTTACTAAGAATAATATCTTCCACGTCCATCCAGGTTAATACGAAGGATGTAAAGTCTCCATTTTTTTTTAATGGCTGAATAGTATTCCATGGTATACATATACCACAGCTTGTTAATCCATTCCTGGGTTGGTGGGCATTTAGGCTGTTTCCACATTTTGGCGACTGTAAATTGAGCTGCAATAAACAGTCTAGTACAAGTGTCCTTATGATAAAAGGATTTTTTTCCTTCTGGGTAGATGCCCAGTAATGGGATTGCAGGATCAAATGGGAGGTCTAGCTTGAGTGCTTTGAGGATTCTCCATACTTCCTTCCAGAAAGGTTGTACTAGTTTGCAGTCCCCCAACATTTCCTCTTGTGAAAGCTCCGAGTCCGTGAAGCGCAGTCACAAGTGCCTCAGCCAGGCGTCACCTTTTGCTTTTTTCCTTCAGGTTATGTCAGGTCCCAAACACCCAGCAAACCCTAGCCAAGGAGGCAGGGGAAAGCGACGCATTGTTGGGGTGCACCGTGGGGTCGTGCATGTAACCCCACGGGCACAGCACTGCGGGGACGCCGAGGCAAGGAGAGCCCCGACAGGGGCACATGCAGCAAATTGTGTCTTTAAGCCTCGGGCGCAAGAAGTAGGAAGTGGGGCAGGAGAAAACGCACCTGTAAAGGTAGGAAGTGAGGACAGACAGCTCGGCACGTGAGCGTGAACAAAAGAGGCACAATCCTCAGGAAGACTACCGTCTGTCTGCGAAACGGCATGGAAACGTACAAACACCGAGGTAATTTCTTTCTTTTTTTCTTTTTTTTTTAATTAAATCATAGCTATATACAATAATGCATTTATGGAGTACAATGTGCTGGTTTTATATACAAATTGAAATACTTACATCAAACTGGTTAACATAGCCTTCACCGCACTTTCTTAATTATTGTGTTAAGACGTTTATACTCTACACTTAGTAGATTTAACATGTACCCTTGTAAAATGCATCATAGGTGTGGTCCGACCAATTACCCTCCCTCCACCCATCCTCCACCCTTCCCTCCCCTCCCACTTCTCTTTCTTCTTCATCTTGGACTGTAGTTGGGTTACAGCTTTCATATGAAAGTGTGAGTGATTTATATTTTGGTTTCTCAGCAGGGCTGAATACATTGAATACTTTTTCTTCCATTCTTGGGATATTTTACTAAGAAGAATATGTTCCAGCTCCATCCATGTAAACATGAAAGAGGCAAAGTCTCCATCTCTTTTTAGGGCTGCATAATATTCCATGGTATACATATACCACAATTTATTAATCCATTCGTGGGTCGATGGGCACTAAGCAATTATGAATTGGGCTGCAATAAACATTCTCGAGTGAATATCTTTGTTATTCTGGTCTTCTGGATATATACCTAGAGGAATTGCAGGATCAAACAGCAGGTCTGTTTTTAGATCCCTAAGTGATCTCCAAATTTCTTTCCAAAAGGAATGTATTAGTTTGCATTCCCACCAGCAGTGTGGAAGTGTTCCCTTTTCCCCACATCCATGCCAACATCTATATTTTGGGATTTTGTTATGTGGGCTAATCTTACTGGAGTTAGATGATATCTCAAGGTGATTCTTCTTTGATGACTAAGGATGATGAGCATTTTTTCATGTATCTGTAGGCCATGTGCCTGGCTTCTTCAGAGAAGTTTCTCTTCAGATCTCTTGCCCACAATGAGATGGGATCACTTGTTCTTTTCTTGCTAATACGTTTGAGTTCTCTGTGGATTCTGGTTATCAAACCTTTGTCAGAGACATAACTGCAAATATCTTCTCCCATTCTGAGGGCTGTCTGCTTGCTTTACATACTATGTTCTTGGCTGTGCAGCAGCTTTTTAGTTTTAGGTCCCAGTAATGTATTTTTGGTGCTGCTTCAATTGCTGGGGGGGGGGTTGGTCCACCTCATAAGATATTCTCCCATGCCGATTTCTTCGAGTGTTTTCCATGCAGTCTCTTCTAGTATTTTTATAGTTTCATGTCTTAAGTATTTTATCCAGTGAGAATCTATTTTTGTTAAGGGTGAAAGGTGTGGGTCCAGTTTCAGTCTTCTACAGGTCGCCAGCCAGTTCACCCAGCACCATTTGTTGAATTAGGGAATCTTTCTGAATGTTTTAAATTGGCTTATCAAAGATCAAATGATGATAGGTGGCTGGGTTCATCTCTTGGTTCTCTATTCTGTTCCATACTCTGCCTCTCTATTTTTGTGCCAGTACCATGCTGTTTTGATCACTATTGATTTATAGTATAGTCTGAGGTCTGGTAGCGTGATTCCTCTTGATTTGTTTTTATTTCTGAGTAATGTCTTGGCTATTCGAGTTTTTTTCTGATTCCATATAAAATGAAGTACTATTTTTTTCCAGATCTTTAAAGTATGACAGTGGTGCTTTAATGGGGATTGCATTAAAATTGTATATTGCTTTGGGTAGTATAGACATTTTAACAATGTTGATTCTTCCCAGCCCTGAGGATGGTATGTTTTTCCATTTGTTAACATCTTCAGCTATTTCTTTTCTCAGAGTTTCATAGTTCTTTTTATACAGATCTTTCACATCCTTTGTTAGGTAAATTCCCAAATATTTTATCTTCTTTGGCACTACTGTGAATGGAATAGAGTCCTTGACTGTTTTTTTCTGCTTGATTATTGTTGGTATGTATAAAGGCTACTGATTTGTGAGTATTGATGCTGCTGTATTCCTTGATCACTTCTAAGAGTTTTGTAGTTGAGTCCCTGGAATTTTTCATATATACAATCATATCATCTGTGAAGAGTGAAAGTTCAATCTCCTCTGATCCTATTTGGATACCCTTGATCGTATTCTCTTGCCTGATTGTTATGGCTAAGACTTCCATTACAATGTTAAAAAGCAGTGGAGACAATGGGCAACCTTGCCTGGTTCCTGATCTAAGTGGAAATGTTTTCAATTTTACTCCATTCAGTATGATATTGTCTGTGGGTTTGCTGTAGATGGCCTGTATCAGTTTAAGAAATGTCCCATCTTGGCTTGGTGCCTGTGGCTCAAGGGGCTAAGACGCCAGCCACATACACCTGAGCTGGCAGGTTCGAATCCAGCCTGGGCCCGCCAAACAACAATGACAGCTGCAACCAAAAAATAGCCGGGCATTGTGGCTGGCACCTGTACTCCCAGCTACTTTGGAGGTGGAGTCAGGAGAATTGCTCTTGCCCAGGAGTTGGAGTTTGCTGTGAGCTGTGATGCCACAACACTCTACCCAGGGTGACAGCTTGAGGCTCTGTCTAAAAAAAAAAAAAAGGAACGTCCCATCTATACCTATTTTCTGAAGTGTTCTGATCATAAAAGGATGCTGGATATTATCAAAAGCTTTTTCTGCAATTGAGAGAATCATATGGTCTTTGTTTTTTATTTTGTTTATGTGATGTATTATATAGATTTACATATATTGAACCATCCTTGAGACCCTGGGATAAAACCCACTTGGTCATGGTGTATAATTTGTTTGATGTGTTGCTGAATTCTGTTTGCTAAGATCTTATTAAATATTTTTGCATCTATATTCATTAAAGATATTGGTCTATAATTTTCTGATTTTCTTTTCTTGTTGGGTCCTGGTTTGGGGATCAGGGTGATATTTGCCTCATAGAATGTGTTGGGAAGTATTCCTTCTTTTTCTATACTTTGGAAAAGGTTAAGTAATATAGCAGGTAGTTCCTTTCTTTTTTTTTGCAGTTTTTGGCTGGGGCCAGGTTTGAACCCGCCACCTCCAGTATATGGGGTTGGTGTCCTACTCCTTTGAGCCACAGGTGCCGCCCAGTGGTTCCTTTTTAAAGGTTTGGTAGAATTCTGATGTGAAGCCATCTGGTCCCGGACTCTTCTTTTTAGGGAGATTTCGTATAGTTGATGCTATTTCAGTACTTGATATAGGTCTGTTCAACATTTCCAATTCTTTCTGGCTAAGTCTAGGAAGGTAGCGTGCTTCTAAGTATTGATCAATTTCTTTTAGATTTTCATATTTCTGAGAATAGAGTTTTTGTAGTATTCGTTAAGAATTCTTTGAATTTCTGAGGTGTCTGTTGTTATTTCACCTTTCTCATTTCTGATTGATGATATTAAGGATTTTAATTTTCTATTTTTGGTTAGGCTAGCCAAAGGTTTATCAATTTTGTTAAATTTTTCAAAAAACCAACTTTTTGATTCATTAATCTTTTGAATAATTCTTTTGTTTTTTATTTCATTTAATTCTGCTCTAATTTTGGTTATTTCTTTTCTTCTGCTGGGTTTGGGGTTGGAATGTTCTTCCTTTTCCAGTTGTTTAAGATGTCCCATTAAGTTGTCGACTTCCTCTCTTTCTGTTCTCTTGAGGAAGGCTTACAATGCTATAAATTTCCCTCTTAGGACTGCCTTTGCAGTATCCCACAGGTTCTGATAATTCATGTTTTCATTATCGTTTTGTTCCAAAAATTTGGTAATTTTCTTCTTTTTTTTTTTTTTTTTTGTAGAGACAGAGTCTCACTGTACCGCCCTCGGGTGTGGCATCACACGGCTCACAGCAATTCCTGGGCTTACGCGATTCTCTTGCCTCAGCCTCCCGAGCAGCTGGGACTACAGGCGCCCGCCACAACGCCCGGCTAAGGTAATTTTCTTCTTAATCTCATCTATGACCCAGCTATCATTCAACATAAGGTTATTTAGTTTCCATGTCTTTATATGAGTATGTAGATTCCTATTATTGGTGAGTTCAACTTCTATTCCATGATAATCTGAGAAAATACAAGGAATAATTTCTATTCTTCTAAATTTGCTGAGGTTAGCCTTTTGACTTCAGATGTGATCAATTTTGGAGGATGTTCCATGGGCTAATCAGAAAAATGTGTATTCAGTTTTGTTAGGATGAAATGTTCTATAGATGTCTATCAAATTCAATTGTTGTATGGTGAAGTTTAAGTCCAAAATTTCTTTGCTTAGTTGCTTATTGGAGGATCTATCCAATACTGCCAAAGAGGTGTTAAAATCTCCGACTGTTATGGTGCTGGAAGATATCAAATTGTTCATGTCTGTTAGGGTCTCCCTTATAAATTGTGGAACATTCTGGTTGGGCACATAAATGTTAATAATTGAAATCTCATCATGTTGAGTGTTTCCCTTAACAAATATGAAGTGACCATCCTTGTATTTCCTTACTTTTGTTGGTTTAAAGCCTAATGTATCTGCAAATAAAATTGCAACCCCTGCTTTTTTCTGATTTCCATTTGTCTGAATTACAGATGTCCATCCCTTCACCATGAGTCTATATTTATCCTTTAAGACAGTGGTTCTCAACCTTCCTGATGCTGCGGCCCTTTAATACAGATCCTGTGGGTCACAACCCACAGGTTGAGAACCGCTGCTTTAAGGTAAGATGAGATTCTTATATGCAGCAGATATCTGGCCTGAGTTTTTGTATCCAGTCAGCCAACCTGTGCCTCTATAGAGGACAATTTAAGCCATTCATGTTAATTTAGAGTATTGATAAGCCTGGTAACATTTTGGGTGTCAAGTTTTTTGAAAGACCAGTGGACATTTTTAGTCCTTTCACCACTGTGAAAGTTGGGTTTTGATCTAAAATTTCTGAGTGAGTTTGCCTTGGTTTGTGCTGGTCATTGTGGAGGATGGTTCTGAGAATGTCCTGAAGAGCTTGTTTAGTTATGGAAAATTTCTTCAATGTGTGTATGTCATTAAAGTATTTGACTTCTCCATCATACATGAAACTCAGTTTAGCTGGGTACAGTATCCTGGGCTGAAAGTTGTTTTGTTTTAGGAGATTGAAGGTTGATGACCATCCTCTTTTGGCTTGAAAAGTTTCAGCAGAGAGATCTGCAGTCATTCTAATATTCTTACCTTGTAGGTTATGATTTTCTTACATCTGGCTGCTTACAGGAAGGATTTTTTCTTCATATTAACTTTGGCGAAGATAATTACAATGTGTCTAGGAGATGCTTTATTTGGATTGAATCTTGCTGGGATTCTGAAACATCGAGGTGATTTTTAAGTGTGCAAAGTGTGGCCAAGGGGAAGGAGCCATGGGAGCTGCACCAGGCAAACTTTGCCTGCTGGGGAAGACTCAGGGCTTGCCTGAGGAGGTGGCATCTCTTCCAAGACCTGAAGGATGACAGGCAGGGCTGGAGGGAGGTGTGTGTTGAAGGCCAAGGATGCTGAGCAGGAGTGAACTGCTGTCAATACACACCTGTCTCTGCAGATAGGTGTGTGAGTTTCTTTCTTTCTTTCTTTTTTTTGTGGGTTTCTTTTTAAGATGTTATCAATACAAGGGTGATCATTTCTTTACTCTCCTTTATCTTTTACCCCCGTGGAAAAACAGCTGTTTGTTCATCATTTATTAAATAGTCCATCTTTGCCCAAATTGTAAAGTTTTCACATTTATCATATAATAAATTCCTATAAAATGGTTAAAAAATATAATGTATTTGTTATAGCTGTAGAACAAAATTACCCCCCAGTTTAGCAGCTTAAAATAGTAAATATTCATGATCTCATGTGGTGTCTGATGAATATGGGAGCGTGTCTTCAAAACAGTGTTGCAAAAAAACAAATCTGGGAGTGACTTGGCAAGGGGTGGTTGGGGATGGTTCTGGCTCAGAGTGTTAGAAGTCACAGCCAGGGTGTCAGTTGGGACTGTAGGCATCCGAAGGCTTGCCCAGGACCTGGACCTGCTTCCAAACTGGTTCACTCCTGTGTGGGTACCCAACTCATCCCAGTTTGCCTGTGACTTAACTAGTCCTAGCACTGAAAGTCTTGTGTCCTGGATAAGCCTTCAGTCCCTAGATAGATGGTCACCCTACTCATGTTGCATGCACATGGACTGGAGCCCCCAGGCCTCGCAGCAGGCCCTGGTTCTTCTCCCAGCAGGGCAGCTCGTTCCTTCTGGGACAAGCAGTCCCAGCTGAGGCAGGAGGGTCAGACGTGATCTGAGAGAGGCAGAGGCATCCATGCTCCTTGCACTGAACCAAACACATGTTAAACCATGAAGAACCCCTGAATGACCCAAAATAAAAAATGTCTTTTGTAGCCTAGCATCAGAAGTGACAGAGGATCACTTCTGGGAGACACACTCAGTTCAGTGGGTATCTTGGTGGTGAGTGGGATTCTGAGCTGGCTTGACTTCATTTTATCTTTACTTTCTGATTTCTCTCCAGTGTATTGTTTTTATAATAGTTGTTTAATTATAAGAACACAGGCTATGTCATGAAATGTGGAAAATAAAACATAGCCATTTAGCAGGTGGTAGAAACAACAAAAACATGCTGTCACATCCACATCACTGTTCATACATACACACACACACACACACAAACCCCAAATTTTCTTTATACACTCATCATTTGATGGGCACTTAGGTTGGTTCCGTATCTTTGCAATTGTTATTTTGCTGTGATAGATATTTGGGTTCATGTGTTTTTTGATGAAAATGACTTCTTTTTTTTTGCTGGATCTACTGGTCAATCTAGTTTTAGGTCTTTGAAGAATCTCCATGCTGCCTTCCACAGCAGTTATTCTAGTTTAATAGCATATAAACATTCCCTTTTCACTGTAACTACACTGACACCTTTTGGTTTTTGACTTGTTAATAAGTATGCCTGTCTCTTCGATCTAACTGTGATATTTATAAAAACGTGATCTGGTCTAAGCCTATATATTTCATTCATTCTTCCTGTGATGCATAAATGTATCTGGCCCTGCCCATCTCTTTCTATCTAATCATGATTCATGCACACATATGATTTGTTCTACACTAACCCATCTCATTCTTTATCCTGTGATCTGTATTCACCCCAAATCTGATCCTTCCTGCTCATCTCTCTCTAATTGTGATCCATGCTCACACATGATCTGTCTATACCCATCCTTCCTATAAACCTGTGTTCATGCCCATGTGCGATCTGGCTTTGCCTCTTTCTCTTATCGTAACTGATTTCCATGTAAGATATGAACTCTGCTTTATCTCTTTCTTTCTGAATTTTATTCATACAAACACATAGACTGGCTCTATCCATTTATTTCTGTCTTCCTATAATCAATACTAAGGGATGAACTGGTGTCTAAGACTCTCTCTCTCCTCTTATCTATACCAACATGTGATCTGGACCTGTCCTTCCCCTTCTAAATTACTGTGATCTTTACCAACACATGATGTGTCCCTGCCAGTCTCTTTCAATCATCTAATGACCCATTCCCACATATGATCTTTCTTTTTTTTTCTTTTCTCCTTTTCTTTTCTTTCCTTCTTTTTTTTGAGACAGAGTCTTAAGCTGTTGCCCTGGGTAGAGTGCTGTGGCGTCAAAGCTCACAGCAACCTCAAACTCTTGGGCTTAAGCAATTTTCTTGCCTCAGCCTCCCAAGTAGCCAGGACTACAGGTGCCTACCACAACGCCTGGCTATTTTTTGGTTGTAGTTGTCATTGTTGTTTGGCAGACCCGGGCTAGAATCAAACCTGCCAGCTCTGGTGTATGTGGCTGCTGCCCTAGCTGCTGAGCTACAGGCAACAAGCCGATCTTTCAGCCTGTAATCTGTACCTCATATAATCTGTCAGCACCAATATTTTATCTCTCATTGTGACCCAAAGCCACAAACAATACAGATCTAACCACCTATCCTTTCTTCCTTTGATCCATAGTGACACGTAACCCATCCTGACCCATCACTTTTTGATGTCCTGTGATCCATAACCACAAATGATTTGGTCTCTGCCACTCCCTATCTTTTCTCATAATCCATATGGACACATGTTTTGGTCCCTGACTCTTCCTTTGTAAATTACAGTGAAACACACCAGTACAGGGCCTTTTCCAGGTCCATCTCTTTCTGTCTTTCTCTGCTGCATACTCACATGTGATGTGGCCCTGCCCATAAGTTTCTGTCTTCCTGAGATCCATATCCACCTGTGAACTGGCTCAGCCCATCGCCTCCTGTCTTCCTGTGATATGTGCCCACACATGACGTGGCTATGCCAATCTCATTCTGACTTCTTAAAATCTGTACCCACACATGATCTGGCTCTGCCTATCTAGTTTCCTTTTCCAAAAGTCCATACCAACGCATAATTGGGCTCTAACCATCTGGTTCTATCTTCCTATAATCAGCACCCACACATGACCTGGCTCTATCCATCTCTTTCCATCTTCCTGTGATTGGTGCCCACACACGAACCAGCTCTACTTATCTCTGTTTTCCTGTGAGTCACGCTCACATGTGATTTGCACTGCTCATGTATGTCTGTCTTCCCGAGATCCACACTCACACATGATCTTCCTGTGCCTACCTATTTATGTGTTTCTGAGAACCATTATACGTAACCTCACTCTAGCCATCTCTGGCTGTGCCCATTGTTTTATCTCTTCCTGAGATCCATACCTACACAAGATCTGGCTCTGCCGACTCCATTCTGTCTTCCTGAGATCCATATCATCTCATCATCTGGTTCTACCATCTCTTTCTGCCTTCCTTTTTAATATGTCCACGTATGACATATCTCTGTCCTCCACTCTCTCTTTCTCATCCATACCCCCACATGACCCCTCTCTGCCCAGGTCTTTCTGTGTTCCTGAGGTCTGTGCCCCAAATCATCTGGCAATACCCATCACTTTCTGTCTTTATGGGACCCAAACCCACACAAGATCTGGCTCTGTGTATGTCCATCTTTTCTCTTGAGATCCAGAGCCAACAATGACAACTACAACCAAATGTGTAGAGCCCACACATTTTCTGGCTCCTCCTGGCTCTATCTATACTGCTGAGACTAGACCCACACATGTTCTGGCTCTGACTATCTGTTTCTGTCTTTCTGAGGCCCAGCACGTGCATGATCTTGCTCTACACATGCTTTCTGTATTCCTGTGCCCTCTATCCACACGTGACTTGGCTCTGCCCTTCACTGCCTGTCCTCTTGTGATCCAGATGTTCACAGGATCTGTCTTTGCCCATCTTCTTCTGTCTTCCTGAGGTCCATACCCATGTAAGGTCAGGCTCTACCTATTTATTTTTGTCTTCTTTGTCCATGTCAAAACTTACTTTCTCCTTGTTATCCATTCTCAGTTGATGTCTCTCTACCAATCTCTTTCTTTCTCCCTGTGATCCATTCTCATACATGATGTCATTCCTGCCAATACTTTCCTGTCTTTTTGTAATCCTTACCCACCCATGCACTAACCCGTGACTATCTCTCGTTCCCTATCTGTGATAGTCAGATGTGCAACTGTATAGTCAGATCTAACCCTCACCAGGTCATTCTTTTTTGATCCATATGAATATGTGATCTAGCACTGCCCATCATTTTCTGCCTTATATTCATCCACTTTCACATTTCATCTGGACCCGGGTCTGTATCTTTCTTTCTTAATGTGATCCGTAAACACATATGATCTAGCCTAACCCTACCCATGCCTTGCTACCTAACTGTGATCCATGCATGCACATGATCTGCTTCTGCTCTTTTCTTTCTGTCTCCCTGTGATCCATACTACCTGGAAACTCACCCTTGCCCTCCTCTTTTTGACTATGATCCTTCCACCCAGTTGGTCTACTCTTATCCTTTCTCTTTTATTTTTTTTTTATTATTAAATCATAGCTGTGTACATTAATGCAATTATGGGGCACCATACACTAGTTTTATAGACCGTTTGACACATTTTCATCACACTGGTTAACATAGCCTTCCTGGCATTTTCTTAGTTATTGTGTTAAGACATTTATATTCGACATTTACTAAGTTTCATATGTATCTCTCTCCATGTTCCTGTGATCCACATCCACACACAGTCTGGACCTTTCTGTCTTTTCCACTTTCCCTTGATGGGCTCAGCCCATCACTGTCCATCTTTCTATAATCCACCCCCACCAGTGATCTGGCCCCTGCCCCTTTCCTTCCTTTTTTACTGTGATCCACACTCACATTTCCTCTGCTTATACCTGTCTCTCTCCATATTACAGTGATCCAAACACACACACGTGAGTTCATCTAACTCTGCTTATCTCCTTTTTTCTTCCTGAGATCCACACCCGCACATGGTATGGTTTCTACTCATCTCTTTCTATCTTACTGTGATTCCAACCAGCCATTTACTTGCCCATAACTGACGCTCTTAATAGGATCCATACCTACCTGTGATCTGGCCCTGCCCGTGACTTTCTGACAGTGATTAATGCATGCACGTGATCTGCTCTAAACCTATCCATCACTTTCTTTCTTACTTTCATCCATACCCACGTGTGATCTTGCTCTGTTCACGTCTTTTGCATTATCATCATCCCTGCCCACACGCAATCTGGAAGCTGCCCGTGTCTTCTGTGATCCACACCCCCATGACCTGGCTCTGTACATATGTTTCTGTCTTCCTGAGCCCATCCCCACATCTGTCCTAACCACCTCCCTCTGTCTCTTCCTAACAGTGCTTCTCAGCCCCTCACGATGTGTTTCTGCCCACGTCGTGCTGTTTCCCTGTGGTCCCTGCCAGCACACCATCTCTTCTCCTCCCGCCTCTTGTCCCTTACTCGGGTCCATACGCTCACTTGATGCGGTGCTTGCCCTTGTCCCTGTCCTTCTCGGTCACTCAGGCTGCGCTGCCGCTTCTGTGACCCTCCCTGTGTCAGGCTTCTTCCTCAAGTCATCCCTGCCCTGGCTGTTTCTTTCCTGGATTTCTTTGTCCCCGGGCCTCATGGCTTCCTCTCTTGTACCGTTTCTATCTCAGTTCAAACATCACCTCTCAGAGAAGGCTTCCGTGACTGTCCCATCTTGGTACCTCCTCATTTCCACGTCATCCTCCGTTCTCCTTCACTGTACTCAATATCAGGTGACATCTTCTTGTTCCTTTCTGCTTTTCCTTACCTTCCGTGACCAGAATGTGATGCCTCTGAGGTCAGGGACTGGCATGTGTCATGGCCTGCTCTGTCCCAGCCTTATACTTGTGTGTGGCACCGAGGAGGTGCTCAGTAAGTCTTCACTAAATGAATAAATGATTTCCAGAAGTGATCACACAGCTGGGCAGGAGTGGGGACTGGGCTCAAAATATAAGGAGAGAGCAAGGGAGAAGAACGCTGGGAGCAGCCAGGGAGTTGGAGTCTAGAAAGCCACCGGTAGCTCTGGGCAGAGTGCTACAGGAGGACAGGGCAGGTGCACGGCCAGGGAAGACGAAAAGGAGGAACGGGGGCCATTCAGGGAGGAAAAGAAGTTTGAGAGTTTGGGTGATCAGGAGAAAAAACTGTAGCCTCGAGGGGGTGAAGCAAGCCTTTGGCCCAGGGCTTTGATTTCCTGGAGGGAGGGTTGTCCCTGCTCTGTGTCCCTGTGTCTCTGGGCTGCAGATGGAGGACTTGGCTTCAGGCACCAGGACCCCCCAGGTGGAGTGAAGGTGTCCAGAGGAGAACACGCCCAGAGGGAGGCTTAGAGGCCGGAGCCCTGGCTTGGTGGGGTTCTCTTGTGGGGGCCTCGGGCTCAGTGAAAGGGCAGGGGGGCTTGATGTGCTCCTGGTGCAGGTGTGGGGACAGGGAGGCCACCAGACACGGAGACCACTGGAAATGGCCATTGGGTGAGACAGGGCACATCCCATCCCATTTGGCCTCTTTTTGCGGCAGGATAAGTCGTGGAGCTTGAGGGATGGTCCAGAGGCTTCTCAGGCCATCCTCGGAGGATCCGAGGGCAGCGGGGCAGCAGGGATGGGGCGCAGCCTGGGAAGCCAAGGAAACCAAGGAGGCGACAGTCCGGACGGGGTGGCCCTGCGGAAGGGCAGTAAGCCGGCTCCCACACCAGTGCTAGAGGACAACATTCTCCAAAGTTCCTCTGTGCCACGGCGGGATTCTCCACTACCCCACTGTGGAGGGTCCTGCTGCTGTGGTCAGTGGGGGTGATGTGCTGGGGCCACTGTCCCCGGGGCCACAAAGGGCCCTCTGCGGTGTTTCCCTTGTCTCTCCCTCGGAGGATCTTCTCCGTCCAGGAGCACCAGTGTCGCTGTGGGAAAGTTACAGAGAGGTTTGAAAGGGAAAGACCAGCCCAAGGTACTGGGGGATGGGACCCCTGCTCTGCCATCTTCTCTCTGTGTGCCTTGGGTCACATCACTTAGGCAATCCCGGTCTGTTTGCTGGTTGGCAGAATGAGGATCGCAGTGCTCCCCAGGTGACAGCTCAGGGACGTCAAAAAGGGGCTCTAACTGTCTTCCCTGTCTGCCTGCATCTACCCTGCCCTGCCCCCTGCGACCTTTTCTATGAACTGTCCACAGCTCATGCCTGATTGCACCAGAGCCCCAGGAAAGCAGGGGTGTGGCCTTGAAATCAAAGAACATTTTAAACTTGTTCCTAAATAAACACAAGCAAGGGTGTTGGGTCGTTGGCTGTGGAGTCAGTCTGTGTTTTCCTATTTCTGACGTGGGGTCTGAAGGTTTCCCTACATCAGGTCAGTGTGGACTGTGTTCACACAGTGTCTGGGCAACCAGAAGCCTTGAGCGTTTGTGATCTGGAGCCAAGGCTGCAGACTCCCAGTTGAACTTTTGCACACATGGAAAGTTCTGGGCTGGGAGGGAGGGCAGGGTGAGCTCTAGCCCACCCTCCTGGGGATGTGAAAGAGCAGGATGGTGCAAACTGTCCCACTTGCGAATGTAGGTGCCCAAGGAGGACTCAGAAATGGTCAGGAAATGACATGGGATTTGCTTCCCCACCAGGAACAAGGCAAGTGAGAAGCGTGTCCTGGAGTTGTATCCTGACAGTGTCAGAGGTGACAGCCAAGAGCGCCCCTCACTCGGAGTTCTCCTCCAGCTAGATGCAGCTGCCACCTCCGTCACCTTCAGGGTGCACCTGGGGTGCCCTGAACTCTGGGCCCCCCTCGGAGGGGCCTCAGTCCTAGACTCAGCCCGGGAGATAGATTGAAGTTCTCAGGGAAATTTTACTTCACCAAGGGCCACCTGTCTTTTTTTTAAGTTCAGATTAATATGATGGTACAAATGATTGTTACATTGTGTTTGTTACATAAAGTCCCTGTTGTAAATTGTGCCCCTCACCCAGGGGGTGTGACATGTACCCTTACATTGTCCCTGTTAGGTGAGAGCACTCCCGGGCCACCTTTCTGTACGTAACACAAAAATGGGGAGGTGTCAGCCTGTCACTCTGTCCCAGGGTCATTTCTCTCCCCTTCTCAGTTCGTAATACACACAAACACACATGCGTGTACATGCGTACAAATGAGCACACACGTGCACAAGCAACATGCACACACTCATGCATACACATGCACACAAAGCACACCCATGCACACATGTATACATGTGTACACAACTGTGTATGCATGCACATATGAGCATGCACCCTCATGCACACTTGCACATGCTCATGCACACATGTGCACACAAATTCACGTATGCCCACACACGTAATTGTGCACATTCACACACACAAGCACATGCACTCACACGTTCACATGTGTACATTCATGCACTTATGTGCACATGTGCACAATTGCACACTCAGACACACGCAAACATTCATGTAGACACATTCACATGTGCACACCCACATTTGTGCACAGTGCACCAAACACACATACATGGGCATATGAACACTCACAGTACACACACGTGTAGACAGTACACACATGCACATGCACACACACACGCATACACCTGCTCATACACTCACATGCACTCGTGTCACTATGTGAGCACATGGCAACCAGCTGTCAAAACCATTAGGACATGGCCCTGCTCTCCCCAAAGATTGTCCCCAGCCTTTCCCATCTCTAGGAAGGAAACAGCAGTGTGGCAAACACACCCTTTGGAGTCAGATCCCACTGGGAACCTGGACCCCGGGCAGCCAGCAAAGTGGCAGGAGTGTGGGACTAGTCCTAGCCCAGTGGCGACCCTTGGTGACCCTGGTTGGGGCAGGTGGCCTGGAGCAGAATGGAAATGCCTGGCCTCTGCATCTGTGTCCCTTACCTGGCCCATGGCTGTTGGCTTGAGAGGCTGCATTCAAGTCGCTTCATCCTCTTCTTGGGGGCTGTGCTTCTGTGGCGGGTGAACCAGGCTGACGACCTGAACTTGCCAGGTCAGTGTGAGGCACAGGGTCATGGTCCCGTGTGGGCACCATGTTGGGCAGGGTGGTGGATTTCGGCCTCGTTGCCCATGGCCACTTCCTGGAGCTTCTTCGCCCCAGTGCAGCACTCCAACCAGAAAAAGGGGACTCTCTGGGCTGAGGAGTCTGCAGCTCCCATGACCCCGGGTGCAGCCAGAAGGAAAACCAGGTATCTGGCAGAGTAACCAAGGCTGCATTTGAGTGGCCAGCCCTTGCCTAACACCCCCCGCGTCCAGGGCAGGAGCTGACTGTCGGGGCCGGTGTCCCCACCACATGTCCTCCTCCAGCTTTCCAGGGGAACACGTGTCCCCCCTCAAGCCACAATCCAAGATCCTCAACAACTATTCCCTGGTCTGCTCCTCTCATCCCTAGAGATGCTGAGGCCATTGCTCCAGCTTCACACACTGCAGTGTGGTGTCCCCAGTTCTCACTGAAGTGACTGTCATAGGCTAGTGAGCCTCTCTCCCAGGCTTTGCTGCGACATCATTTCCAATGACCTCAGGGCAAGGAGGCCCCTTTGAGAAAACTTGGGCCCTCCTGGATTTCCATTTGGGGCCCTTCCCCTGGATGTGGTAAGATGCTCACAGACCTGGCTTCCTTCAGAGGACTGGGGTCACTAGCCAGGTGCCTGTGTCAGCACCCCTCTGCTGGCAAGTTCCCGTGGTTGTTGCTTAGGTCTGTCAGCAGAGAGCGCTGTCTCCCTGCGGAGATGAAGTGGGCACAGGGAGCTTTCTCCCCAGCAGGTGGGCAAAGAAGCTGTGGCTGTTCTGATTTGAATTCCTTTGCTGAAAAGGATCCTCTTCCCATAGTGGAGAGGTCGGTAGCTCTTAAATAGCACGAGCAAGGGATTCCTTTTCTACACTCATCTCACAAGCCCTTTTCTGTAGTTATTTCAAATACAGTTGCCTCTGAATTATGTAGCAGATGTGTGCCCACATGCTAGTAGAATGTGTTTAAAGTGCACTCGAGAAAGCTCCCTCATTCAAAAAAGGGAGCTATGTCTTGTAAAGCAAATTTTACATTTCTCATTTAAACAAGAGTTTATCTGTCCTAAGACATCAGATTCTTACCAGATGGGTTTGATAAAAGGGGGTTCAGCTCTATCGTTTACTTCATAGGAAGCCCCAATCCCCCTGCTCACCAAGTTGCAGACTTCTGAGGATGCACAGCCTCCCAGAGTCACTACAGAACTCCCACTGGAACATGGCTTTTAGTGGGCCTTGCAACTGGGCAGCAGCCTCTGGGCAGGGGCCTGTCCCTGGGATTGCAGGGAGTTCTCCTGAAAGCCCCATCCCAGCTGGGGACCTATCCACTGCCAACAAGGAAGGGGATTGTGGCCAGGGTGCACTTTCTGCTCGCAGGTCCTGAGCACTTGTGAAAGGCGGCTGAGCAGTGGTTTGCAGACAAGGAATCCAAAGCAGAGTAAGGTTTAAGAATATGTACCACTTTGATTCCATGACCAGGCTTGCCTTTAGGCTTCTTTCTCCCAGCTCATTTTCTTGCTGATGGCCAAGTGATCAGCCCCTCTCTCAGGCCAAAGGGAAGGAAAACAAAACGACAATTATGTTGGTTCAGCTACGAGTCCGTAGTCTGGAAGAAGGCATGAAAGTGCCCGCTACAAACTTGCCTTTGTGGAACAAAGTGAAATTAAAGGCTTTTTAAAGTCAGAAATTTTGGTAACCTTTGTTGCCTTTGCTCTTGATTAAACAAACAAACTTATGGAGCACTTACTGTGTGCTCATTTATTGAGCACTCTGTCCTTGGTTCCCTAAATGCACTAACTCATATCTATTTTATTACTTCCATTTCATAGATGAGAAAATGGACGCAGAGAGGTTAAGCGACTTGCCCAAAGCCACACAGCTAGAAAGGAGCAGAGGTGGGAATTGAATCCAGACTCCCTGGCCCTAAGATCGCACTCCTAATTTCTACTCAGAGACCCCCGCCATCTCCCTGTTTAGGTGATTCTTGTTCTGATGCAGAAACATCTTGTGCTTTGTGTATTTTCCATATTTTAAGATAAAGGCATGTGTGAATCCAAAGGAGGATTTAGAGATTTGTTGAGCCAGTTGAAAGAGTTAGAATATTCTCATTGCATTATAACCTAGCGGGATACGTAAGAAGATGAATTGGGATATAGAAAGAAAATATCAAATCTATTCATATTTGTTTCCTGCTTTTATAAAGTTTTGACTTTTGCACATATGTTATTGTGTATGTATTTGTTCAGTAGTCCACGCATGTAATTGAGAAATAGATCCACAAACTCTGGGGAAGTGAATGGTGAAACATTTTCTTGCTATACTAATCATGAAATTTTGACTATTGCTTGCTTTATGTTCTATGTATATTTTTATAAGCGTGTAGAAACCACTTTTGAGAACTCTGTCTTATTTTGAAAACATAGTGAACCACATGATTCAAAAGAATCAAGAAGTGCATCTTTCATTTTTTGCAAAGTGAATTTATAGATTCCAGATACTTCTATCTTGTATGCTTGGGTTCCCATACGCTGTACTGGTTTGGCTCTTCCCTGTGGGTTCAGTTCAGTCCACACACATTTACTGAGGGCCTCCTAAAGGAGAAGCACTGTATTAGGCATGTGAGGTCCAGTGACCATGACCTTGCCTCTGGAGGGGCAGCCAGAGACATACTTTTAATCAAACGAGATGGAGGAGGCGATCGGTAGCACATGTGCATACATGGCTATGGGAAAGCAGGGGAGGCTTTTAGCTTATGCTGGAGCAGCCATGGGAAGTTTTTTGGAGGGGGCATTAGTGTGTGTTAAATCTTGAAGAATTTGTCAGAGTGGGAAGGTGGGGAAGAAGTGTCAGGAGGAGGCACTCAGGGTGGAACCACAGAAGCATGCACTGGGAACTGCTAACCCTTCTGTATCGCTGGAGCTCACACATACAGGGTGAAGCGGGGAAAGCTGGGCTGTAGGGTGTAGGTGGCTCCAACAGCCTTGTGTGCAGCAAAACGACATGGTAGGACTTGCCTATCACCAAAACTATTCTGCTGGAGTAGAGAGGAGAGATGCAGGGGAGCTAAAAGTGGGGGCATGGTGATCCCACCCCGGGACCCAGTTCTCAGGCCATTTTATGCGCCTACACAAGGGATGATGTGGCTGGGTCAAGAACAGTAAGTTCAGAGGAAAGGAATGATGGATTGGAGGGAGATCGGGGAGGCAGAGTCAGGCGGTAGGGTCTGGAGGGTGAAGGAGAGGGAGAAGTCATGAAGAAGAGCTCCACGTTTCTTGCTCGGGGAACTAGGAAGAGGGAGGCAGCAGAGAATGGACGTTGGGTCTGGCAGAGTGGTAAGGGAGGGCAATGCTGAATTTAGTCCTGGGGGTGATGAGTATGAGATGGCAGCCTGTAAAGATGGAGGGTTTGGAGGAGAGGAGTAGAGAGAAGAAGAGAGAGAGAAAGTCTGTCTTAGGGCTAGAGGTAGAGAGGAATAAACGATCAACACAAGAAAGATGATGGGAATGACTGTGGGACTGCCATGGCAGGAGAGCACGTGGAATGAGAAGAACCATGGGCCTGCGGCAGAGGATATAGCTCGGAGAGAAAGAGGAGGAGGAGGACGTGGAGTAGCAGCAGCACCACTTGGGCAGCGAAAGGAAGAGGTGAGCAGAGAGACAGGAGCACGTGGAGAGAGGTGCCAGGGACGCTAAGGAGGAAGAGAGGGCCAAGAGGCCAGGGTGATAAGGCCGTGGAGGCCATCATAGCTCCCCAGGGAGTTATTGCCACTTGTGAGGTTAAGCAGAAGCAGCACTTCTAGGAGCTTAGAAAAAAAAAACCAAAAAGAGAAAGAGGGAAAAGGGAGGGAGGCAAGCTTCAGAAAAACATTAGTTGAAATTTCAATGATTTGGAAATTAGCAGTTGCTCAAATAGGCTCTGCTGGATTTTAACCTTCATGGTTCCAATAATAGTCTAAAGAGTCTAAATAAAGAGTAAATAAATAGGATAGATAGGCCATACCTGAAACATCTAGAACATGGCCTCATGTTCCTCTGGCGCGTGCATAAATCACCTTTGACCAGGATCTAAAATAGGCCCAAACCGAAAAGGCCTGACAGCCGCCGAGCCGGGGATAGGGCCAATCCAGCCAGCGAGGTAGAGAAGGTGTCCCGGGTTTCAGTTCAGGATACAGCTATTGAGACTTTACTAGCTATTCTGCACTGTGGACAAAATGCTGACGACACAGTGACCTACATGGACCTGCTCTCAGGGAGCTTATCACCCAAGGGACAGAGGCTGGCTCAATAAAATGAGAGAGGCTTCCCTAGCCATGTGCCCCCTACAGTGGGTCTCAGAGAAGCCTGGGGAGGAGAGTCGCTGAGGAAGTTCTCCCTGAGAGAACTGGACCTTGCAGAGGAGGGAGGAGGCACTTGCCAGGGAAAGGGGGGACCATTTCATGCTATGGGTCACTTGTGGATGACAGCCATGCTGTTGTGGAAGCCAGGAAGGGACAGGATTGGAGAGATTTTTTGAAAAACACAAGAAAAAGAAGAGAAGCACTAGTGTGACGTGGGCACTGGGACAGGAAAGCCAATACCAGTTGGGGACAAACAGCCCCCTTCCCTGGACTAGAGGGCAGAGTGTCTTCCCGGCTCAGGCCGCTAGCCAATATCCATAACAATGAGTCAAGGCAAGGTTTCCTATGCCAAGATACTTAGTGCACTTTGAAGTTTTTGAAGCTAGTGTGTGATGCCCCATGATCATATCAATGTACACAGCTATGATTTAATAAAAAAAAAATAATAAAAGAAAATAAGAAAAGAGTTGCAATAAAACGTTTCAGAGCTTAAAGAGTTAGCCCTCTGGCTGTCCCCCGGCCTGTGAAGTGGCCTTCCCAGGACAGGAAGAAAATGGGCTATTCTTAGCCACCTTCGAGTACCTTAGGAGCATTCGTTCACTCACAAATAGTCCATGCCCTCTTTGCAAGTAATGATATCCACAAGTTAACACATTTTCCCCAAGGAAGGGCACGACCTTGTTAGGTTTCCATTGGTACTCTCATAAGGCCACATTTAAAAAAACCGCTTTTTAACAAAAAAAAAAAAAAACAAAACTGTTAACTCCATATGCTGGCCGTCCCACCTACCCTTGGAGAACTGAATTCCTGAGGACATTTCGAGTCACTGCCAGGGTCTCCATTGCTATGGTGGTCACCTTCAGGACAGACATTTGCTGATATCCTGTCACTGGGGGCTGAGGGTCGGTTCAGTAGAGACAGTGCTTGGATCTTTGACTGTTATTCTGCTCCCCCCAGGGAATGATGTTTGGGAATCTGGTCTTCTCATTCTAATCCCACAAGACATTAGATCATATGTTTCCCAAGCATCTCCTCCACCCCTGGATAAGATGTAAGACAAAAGTAGAAGACACAGTGTCCTGGTGTCCAGAGCCCTGATGAAGGTGCTGAGAGGATGCAAAAAGCTGCAGTGCTGCAGCAGGCACACTACCACCACCGCATAGCAGCTTTTCTCAACCATGCGTGCAGGCCCAATAGGGCGAGGGGCCAGACAGGTGAGACTCCAGCCCAGAGCAGCTGCTGGTCTGGGATTTTTTTTTTTTTTTTTTTTTTTTTAGGTATTAGTCTTCTTCAATAGAGTTTGTTTGAATTAAGGCTATGGCCAGATATAGTTTGAACAGAGAAATGGGGAGGACCAAGCTGAAGGCCTGGTCAGGGCAAACTACCAATATCAGGATGCCAGAAGTGACACGTGGAGGATGATGTTCTAAGCAAAGCTCTGACAGTAAAGAAAAACCTGGGAATGTCAGATAAGTGGGGCCCAGTGAGAAGTGAGGATGTATTAGCAGACATATAATCGAACAAAGATGGCGGGGCTTATTGGGAAGTGGGTATATATTGAAACGGAAGTAACCGATCAAAGATTATGTTTCCAGGAGGATTTCCTAGAACCCACAGTCAATTCCAAAGTTCTATCTGGGTTCTTTATTATTTTTTAAAAGATAACTTTATTGAGACATAATTCATATACCATACAATTCACCCATTTTAAAGTGTACAATTCAAAGTATAGTCACAGAGTTGTACAACCATCACTACAGTCAATTTTAGAATATTTTTATGACCTACCTGGAGTTTGTGACTGTACAAAGTAGATGGAGAAATTGGGGAAAGAACAACCAAGAGGAAGAAAGGACTGTAAAGTAGGAACTCAAGGAAGGTCAAAGGGAATAGGACTTTTGAGTACGAGGAAAGGAGGCTGCAGGGAGGTCTGGTGCTTAAGTAGGGGAATTACTAAAAGAAGAGGATTTGGCTTTTGTTTCCATGAAAGACAAACGAAACACTGGGCTCCCTTACAACAAAAAGGATGTAGGTAAAATATGAGGGAAAAAACCCCACAACTTCCTGGCAGTGTTCGCAAATTCCTGGGTTATGCTGCCCTTGGAGATAAGACCAGTGAGCAGTCATCACGGCGTGAGTTTTGAATAGTAGATCCTTCCAGTTTCACAGTATTGGTAAAATGAAAAGGCATCGTCAGGACTGGGAGAGTATCTGCCCTTTCTGTGAGGTGGGGTGGTCCTGCTGAACTGCATTTACTAAGGAGAAGCTTCTAGAAGGCCCAAAACATGCTGAATGAATGACAGCCCTTTGGATGGGCTAATTATGGGGAATACCATAATTTTTCCAGGTCAGATCAACCTTGCGGCAGAAAATCACAAATATGAATACAGCATCACAGACACAGCTACAAATTCTTCCTGGTTGTTTCTTGATTACATTCACTCATCAAGGAATTTGAGGCCCTGCTGTGGGCCAGGTATCAGACAGGCCCTAGACATATACCAATGGTTCTGGGTAAGGGATGACTTTGTCCCTTAGCGGACACTTGGCAATGTCTGAGGACATTTTTGTTATCTTGCAGGAAGAGACCAGGGATGTTGCTCAGTGCCCTACAATGCATAGGCTAGCCCTCACCCCACGTCCCCAGCAGAGAATCATCCAACCACAAATGTCAAGAGTGCCAAGGCTGAGAAACCTTGAGATAAAGAAAAAAGATTCAGTTCCTGCTCTAAAGAATTCCATCTGTTCAATGTGGTGTTCCTTAATGTGATTTGAAATGCGTCCTAATGAAAAGTTGTGCATTGAAGAAAAATCTTTCAGTTCCGTATTGGAAGCAACCATAAATAAAATCACATTCCCAATAGCACGGCACTGCCAGTGTCATAAGGCTTTAATTGCCTGGCTTACCAAACCTCAGACTTACAAAATTATTTAACAGAGGGAGGACTATTTCCAGGCAACTTTGATCATCTTTATCAGCAGAGCAAACCAAATGTATATATGGAATACATTTGGATGGGAAATAACCTACAAGTTGGGTTAATATAGTAAACCTTAACAGTTCATCTCCTTTAACTTGGACTTGTTCATCATCTCAGCAGGGCATAGCTAAAATCTCACTTTGTTTAGAAATCCCTTGGTCTAATAACAGTTGCAAGTGGATTATTTGTAACATTTGAAAACTGCTTCTTTCAAGCACTCATATATACTACTTACTATAAAATCAAGCAATATGTGAATTAAAATAAATGATCAATTTATTAAAATGGCACCCTAAAGACCTGGAATATACCCTATTTTGTCTTGTTGATGTGAGAGGTCAGCCATTTGACCTGGTGGTAGTGAGCTGTTGTGGAAAACTGCCTTTTTAATTTAATGAGGAGTAAAGTCTGCCAGAATGACCCCGAAGACATTTTCCCTGCTGTTAAAGTTTTCAGCTTAGCAGCTTTTGAATGTGAGTTTTAGAGGCTTGGCTTCCCCACCCTTCAGCTTCAAATCTCCCCTTTACAATTGTGCCAAGTCCTCTGGGCGTTCCAGTTAACTGGAATGGTCTTGAAAATAATTGAAAAAAAATCTGTAATTCAGACTCTTCTCTAATTCATACTGTTTTTCACTCCTAACGGGGCCAAATTCCTGTGGGTTCATTGGGTTTTAGACTCAATATTTAGGACTATCACAAGGTACATATTTTTCAGTTGTTGATGCTTAAAAACTAAAAGCAGAGAACTCTGCTGAGCCTCAATTTCCTCACTTGTAAAATGAATCTAAATCCTTTCCTGCTCTGTTTCATTAATTGTGCTACTTATGAAAATAATGAGGAGACTGACATTCTCTGTCAGTAATTGGCTACCTTCACCCTCCCTCTCTCTCTCCCTCCTTCCCTCCTTCCCTCTTTTCTTACTTCTTTTTCTTTGGAGTTTTTACATTGCAGAAATTGCTTTTCGTGCAAAAAGTGTGAAAGTTTTGCCTTCAAAGCCAAACAAATCTTTAACCTCACTTTAGAATTTTCTGTTCACTGTCAAGGACTTTCTTGGTTAGGACAGTAACTGTAACCTCTTTAAATCTTTTTCTGTTTCCCTCTCAAGAGCAACTAACTAGTTTTTACTCTTCTAGGAGGATCACCGCCCCCCAATACAGATCCTCACAACTTGTCCCAGTTGTTTTATCATTTCTGGATTGAAGCCAGCTGAAGCCACCTTCACAAGTCTGAGCAAATATACACATTCCTGGGAGGTAATGATATTTTCTAAAAGACTCTGAAAGGCTGATCTTTAGGCTGGTTAGCCCAAAGAATTTTTGCAAAGAGATGGGAAATTAAGTCATGAGAAAAAACCTGATGGAAATCCTTCATGGAGGGGACCAGAAAGTAGGTTAATCGGACACAGTTGTGAGAGGCCGGAGCTCAGCGTGACCACAACTGGCTGAATCAGGCACAGAAAGGCTGGGGCCCGAGAGTTTGCCAGTGGCCCACTGTGTAAGCCCTGGGGATCACATCCTTCAGACCAGTAACCGTGGTTTCATGCTGATAGCTCTCCCTCGAAGGTTTGTGTGAAAGTCTGCAAACTTCTGACCAGGGAAGGGGCATGGGATTAAACCACCAGGGCTCACTAGGCTCCCTCTGGCCTCAGAAATGGGCCTTTCCCCTTCTCCTGACTCCTTAGCCTGCATGTAGCCAAGTGAATTGGAGTCTAGTTTCCATCCAAGGCTGGGAAGGGGGGTGGTCCTAAAACAGCACTCTGGGTGCAGTCTTCAAAGATCTCAACAGGCGTCTGACAACGCTACAGGCAGTCCCTACAACAGCCTCACCCACAGAGGTCCCCGGCATTGAATAACAAGGACAAAGACCTGCTCCAAAAATCCATCTCCAGGTTAGGAGTTGGCCCACATGGGCTCAGCCCCTGGGGTTGGCTGTGCAGCCAGCCTTTCTCCCCCAACCTGAACTGTCATCTAAAAAGAAAAAGGCATCCCAGATACAAGGAAGAGAAATTGTGGCT